>NC_057798.1:234396337-234705176 GCF_018294505.1 Triticum aestivum
CCGCCTCCGTCCGGGCGCGCCGCCGGCCCCACCTCCTTCGGCGTGAAGCCGCCTCCCCCATCTTCTCCTGGCGCGCCGCCGTCCCCGGGTCCCGAAGGGCCTCCCGCCGCAGCCGGTCCGCCTCCTCCGACGCGAGGTCGCTGCCCCCACCTTCTCCTGGCGCGCCGCCGCCCCCGGGTCCCGAAGGGCCTCCCGCCGAAGCCGGCCCGCCTCCTCCGGCGCGAGGCCGCCGGCCCCCACTCCGCCGCACAGAACCTTCCTGTCGCGCGCCTCCCAACGCGAGGCGCCGCTGACCTGCCTCTGCACCACCGCTGTGACCTGGCTCTTGCTGCATCGGTCCATCTCGCGACAGAAGTTCAAATTATGAATGCGTCCCCGTCCTTCTTCGGTCCTCGCCCCCATTTGACTGTGCTCCTCCGCTTCCCGGCCGATACCCCCAGCTCGTCCTCACATGTGTCTACAAAACAAGTGGGATGGCTGCAGTCCACTTCGTACAATAGCAGCAGGACGGCTACTTCAGGACGCATCTCACGCTCATGTAGGCGGTGGTGACTCGGGCGAGCTCCTCCATCCCCGACCACGACGCATCCACGACAGCGTCCTCCCTCACATCCCCTTCCTCATCCATTTTCTTCTCTAGGTGGCCGCGCTGCAGGCGCTCGTCCAGCTACCAGCTTCTGCAAATTGTCTCAATTATACTTGCTACTGTGATGCAACAACAGACTTGCGAGAAAGAGCTAGTTTGATCAGCAATAAAGGAAAAAAATGGATATATTATGTTGTAACTAAGTCCAGTACGCCTATTTGTTGTTATGTCCATGAGAGTTGGCCTTTTCATTTTATAAGGTTTTCCATTTGATTGATGATGAATCGTAGGAGTACAATTAGGTGCTAAAAACCATAAGACAAGTTCAGAACGAAAAAGCATGAAGTTCACCTTTATTACTCTGTTGGAAAAAAATTAACACTTGTTGCAGTATTTCAGATACATCATTTCTATGTTTTGTTCTTCAGAAGTGCAAATCACCAAGCCACTGACTATTGTAATCGTGTTCGAAGGCCATACTAGGAATGCTTGAAGTATCTTCTGAGTTTGGTCAAAAACTCTTTCCAATGGGTTTGATTTCCGTGTGCTATTTAGTAATAATAAACTTTCCCACATGTTGATGCATCCCACGTGCACATCTTCAACCTCCTTCATGTACGTTCTATGTGTAGAAAAGTGGTCAATGAAATTTATGTTCCGAGAAGTTCACATATTATTGTGTGGAAAGGTCATGTATTGGAACTATCTAGTACGTGAAAAAAATGGAAACCACAATTTTCTGCAGTAATTAGTATGGCTGCGATCCAGTGTGTTGATCTTCTTCATTCTGTGTACAAGTCCAATGTGTTATGTTTCTTTTCGCAACTCTTCCTTGTGTGAATCCCTCTATGTTGAGCACTTCTAATCCGCTTTGGAGAAAAAAGTACTTATAATTTGGGTGGAAGCTCATGTTTTGTTAAATAATGTCACACAAAAAAGGTTGCTTTTTGGAAAACAAACATAATACACTTAAAATGTAGAAGTTCAAAATCAAAAGCAGAAGCAAAAAAATTCTTACAGACATGGTAGTTCTTTCAAAACACGTGTGAAAAAGTAGGCAAAAAATGAAAACTAAAATCTTAAATCCGAGGAAGGGCGCACAAAAAGAAACACTAAAAAATTAAAACTTTGGCAATTCAAGAAGTTTGAATTAAAGAAACAAGACAAAAGCTCAATGTTTTATTAAAAAACATTTTTTTCTGGTTTCTAAAAGGTCACCACAGAGGAGGAGAGAAGGTCACCATAGAGGTAGGGAGAAGGTCACATAAGTTGCAGGAAGATTGTTAGAGTTCAGGAACGGGGTGTGTGATTTTTGTGTATTTTTTGGGGGTGCCAATTAACATGGGTATGCGATCTCACATCCTGTGTATTCTTGAGATGGCCTCCCTTAGCCTCAAAACCATATTGCCAATAAATACGATAGTCCCAATGGGTCATGTGTAAAGAAAAATTAGATATATACATGTACATGCTCTGTAGGTCAAAATTTTGGCTTTCAATTTATGTTTTGCGAAGGTCAAAATGTTGTGTTTGAGAAGGTCAAGTGTGTTATCTCAGCAAGTTCAAAAATAAATTTAAACATGCAAGGTAAAACATCGAAGAGTTGTGATTTTTTAGAACTTGAAGTGACAAACAATTTTGAAAAATAAGAAGTTGAAAAATAAAATAACAAGAAGTTCAACTTTTAAAAATAGAGCGCTTAAAAATTTCTAAAAATGAATAAGAAAATAAAACTAGGAAGCCCATATTAAAAAGATGGAGAAGTCCGATGATTGTAGAAAACTCAGATTTTCCTCGTTATTTAAGAATGGAAACAAGAAGTTCAAAAATAGAATAACAAGAAGTTCAACTTTTAAAATAGAGCGCTTCAAAATTCATAAAAGGGGACTAAGAAAATCCGATTAAAAATTCATAAAAAAACTCAGATATTTTCATGTAACCAAGAGAAGTTCAGATTGATAACTACCAGAAGTTCACGTACTACACGGCATGCATTTTGTATTAAAAAAAGAACAAAAAAACAAAGGCTAAAAGTTTTGTTGTTATAAATTCAAGTCCTTCGTCGAAGAAAGTCAAAAAAATTATTGTGAGAGAGGTTTGTACAAAAGAAATATCATTTGTGTAGCACTGACGAATGGATGAAAAAATTACAAAATAAAATACGTCACAGGAGTTCAACGTGGAAACAGCGGGAAGTTCAACTACTAAAGTGAATGAATTTCATATAAAAAACTTTTAAAATCGTCGCGAGTATGAAAAAATGATCAACACGGGAAAGTTGCGTGTTTACAGCAGCTTTCCACCGATATATCACTTGCTCAATTCCGGTGAGTGGATGGAGAGCTACGAGCAGTGGATGGAGATCTACGAGCAAAAAAAGCATGTGAAAAACAGAGTGAAGTTCAAGTAGATATGCCGAGAAGTTCAGGTTCTTCACGTGGTGCATTTTCGAAGGATCTGTTTTGCGATAAAGGCAACGAATGATCTCGCCATTTTCCAAATTACTTGAAAACGGCAGGGAATCACAGAAAACCATCAACATGAAAAGGTTTTGCATTTTCCTTAGCTTTTCAACGGCATATTATTTGCCTCATTCCGATAAAGTTTGTGGAAATTACAGCGAAAATACGTTTTTAGCCATTTTGAAAACTGACATAAAACAGTAAGGAATTGGGAGAAATAATATATACCAAAAAATTTCGCATTTCCTCAACCTTTCCAACGCCATATCATTTGTTGCATTCGGACATAGGGTTAAAAAATAGATCGAAAATACGAACTCGGTGAAACTTGTATCATTTTCTAAATCACTTTTAAACCGTTCAAAATTAGAAAACACTTTCTACATGAAAAAGTGGCGCACTTTCATAAGCTTTCCAACGCCATATCATGTGCCTCAATTGGTTTAGCCTTTTATAAATGACATCGAAAAAACGAACTTAGCTGTTCGGTTTGTGAAATTTTACGATTTTCTAAATTACTCTTTAACCATAGGGAATTAGAGAAAACTTTCAACATGTGGAAGGAGCGGTTTTGCAGCAGCTTTCCAAAGCCATATTACTTGCCTCATTCCGATAAACGGTTTAGAAATACGATCAAAAATACGATTCACATTTTTTGTATGAAGAAAAAACGGTTTTCAAAACTGCTCTTAAACCGCTTACATTTTGCCAAAAATTTAACTTGGGTCATGATACTCGTGTCCATAGCTTTCCAATGGTATATAGCAAGCCCCATTTGGGCAAAGTTGGCGGAAGTTCAACCTGGCACAGGGGGAAGTTCAGGTCGAGCAACTCAGGCACTAAAATTCCAAAAAAAACGCAATTTCATCACGACCCGAGAGCAAAATCCGCCAGCGAGCGAGATTTCTATTTAAAACCAGTATTTAGTTGCTAAAAAATGTTTCTAGATTACACTAACATCATATAGAACACTACTAACCAGAATAATTCGCGGGGGAAGCCACGGTTGCAAAGATAGCCCGAAGGTCGGGTTCGTACTGAGGGAAGTTCAGGCGCGCGTACAAACAAAAATACGTCACAGAAGTTCAACGTGAAAACAGCATGAAGTTCAACAACTACGCTAAATGAATTTCAGATGAAAAACTTTTAAAATCGTTGCGAGTATGAAAAATGATCAACACGGAAAAGTTGCGTGTTTACAACAGCTTTCCATCGGTATATCACTTGCTCAATTCCGGTGAGTGGATGGAGAGCTAGGAGCAGCGGATAGAGATATACGAGCAAAAAAGAGCACGTGAAAAACAGAATGAAGTTCAAGTACACGTGTCGAGAAGTTCAGGTTCTTCACGCGGTGCATTTTCGAAGAATCAGTTTCGCGATAAAGGCAGAACGAACAATCCCGCCATTTTTGCAATTACTTGAAAACAGCCAGGAATCAGAGAAAACCATCAACATGAAAAAGTTTCGCATTTTCCGTAGCTTTTCAACGGTATATTATTTGCGCCATTCCATTAAAGTTTGTAGAAATTATGCCGAAAATATGTTTTTTGCCATTTTCTAATTTGACTTAAAACTGTAAGGAATTAGGAGAAATAATAGATACGAAAAAGTTTCGCATTTCCTCAAGCTTTCCATCGCCGTATCATTTGTTGCATTCGGACGTACGGTTAAAAACTTATCTCAAAAATACAAACTCGATGAAACTTGTACCGTTTTCTGAATTACTTTTAAACCGTTCCAAATTAGATAAAACTTTTAACATGAAAAAGTAGCGCATTTTTACAAGCTTTCCAATGCCATATCATTTGCCTCAAATGGACTAGCCGTTTAGAAATTACATTGAAAATACGAAGTCGGCTGTTCGATTTACAAAATTTTACGATTTTCAAAACTACTCTTTATGCATAGGGAATTAGAGAAAACTTTCAACATGTCGAAGGAGCGGTTTTGCAGCAGCTTTCCAACGCTATATTATTTACCTAATTCCGATAAATGGTTTAGAAATGCGATCGAAAATACGATTCACGTTTTTTGTATGAAGAAAGAACAGTTTTCAAAACTGCTCTTAAACCGCCTACATTTTGCCAAAAATTTAACTTGGATCATGATATTGGTGTCCATAGCTTTCCAACGGTATATCGCAAGCCCCATTTGGACACTTTTTAGCTGAAGTTCAACCTAGTACTTGGGGAAGGTCAGGCGCGTTACTCGGGAAGTTCATGTTGTGATCAGAATATTATTCTGATCCCGTGATCAGAATAGTGTTTATGTATGTATATATATATATGTGTGTGTGTGTGTGTGTATTCCTATTTTGTGTACACACTTAGCCATTATTATGCATGGGTCCAATGATGTAATATTTATGTTCCTATTTTGAATACATATTTAACCGTCAAATGATGCAATATATATCGCCTTCCCTTCGTTCACTGCTCTCGGAAAAAAAAGTGAGAGAAAATAAAGGAAAAGAAAAAGGAAAACTGGTTATAGTAGTAGCGGTTTACTGAAAAAGAGTTACAGCTAGTCAAGGTAGCAGTAGCGGTTTCCGTATAAAACCACTATAGCTAGTCAAGGTAGTAGTAGCGCGTTCGGTCTAAATGCGCTACTGCTACGTCCACTTAACCCAAAATCCTCACTCTCCCTGCTTCATCCCACCTCTTTTCCCCCCAAATCCCCACTCTCTCTTCCCCCGTTGCACCGCCGCGCCCTGGCGCTCGCCCCCGACCCCGGCGCTCGCCCCCGACCCGGCCCTCGCCCCTGACCCCGGCGCTCGCCCCCGACCCCTATGCGCCACGCCTCCCTCCTCTGCTTTCTTCCCTCCCAACCTCGGCCGTCATCGGGCCTGCCTCCTCGCCCCTACACCCTCTGTAAACCCCCCTCTCTCTGCTAGCTAGGGTTCTTCGGTTAATTTACTTAGGTTTTACTTAGGGCAGTAGGTTAACTAGGTTATCTATTTAGTTATGAATTTAGCTAGGTTTTAAAATAGGACAAAAAATTAGGGTTAAGCAATTGTAGTTAAAAGAAAAGGCAGCATTTAAGCAATTGTCCAAATCAGCATCCCTTGTTAAAGCAAATTTAGGTAGGCTGAATTTAGGTAGGCTGAATTTATATGCAAATTTGAACTGGACATGTGATATGTGGACATGTCATGTTTGGAATTTGGACATGTCATTTGGACATCTGATGTTTTGGTTCAACTTTGGTAAATGATCCGAGTGGCCTATGTTACGCCGGAATGTTGATTCATTTCCGTTTCGATGAATTTTAGGCGCTCGATATGTCCATTTTTTAGCAAAGGTCATGCCGAAATTTTCCGTGAATTTTGGCATGATTTGTGCTAGATAGTAGGCATATCGAGTGCTGGCACATAGATTTCTTTTTTATGTCATTTCTCATTTTTTCATACTTTTAGAAATAAACGAGGAGACCTAATCATAGGAAACATGTCGAACAACGAAGAAACTGGGCCTTCTGACCAAGATGCAGACGAGATGGATTATGAGGGTGAACAAGAGTACCTCGACTATTTGACTGCTAAGCAAGGTTTGCAGGCCGGCCTCGATGATGGTACTGACGCCGACATCGACATCGACGGCGCCGGCACCGATGGAGGCACCGAGACCGGCGGGGAACATACCGGCGGGGAAGGTACCATTGCCGATGCCGCTACTGAAAAGAAGAAGCATAAGAAGCGGAGGATAAACTAGGGATTGGACGACTAGTGGTCACAAAGATGGCACCTGGAAAGTTTGAGCCATTAGAGCTGGAAGAACCTCGCAAGTGCTATGGGAACCAAGTAGGATGCATCCTACGGGAATGCGCGAGCATCAACGACGATGACTTAAGGAGTAAAGAACATTTGACACAGTTGCTCCTAATGAACTTGCACAAGAGATTCAAGTTCCCCGACCGGGATGATAACATAGAACAACCGTGGGATGATCCGAAGATGAAAAAGATTAACAATCACGCTATGGGCATGTTCAGCAATGATTTGGCCTCCTGGAAAGGGAGGGTGAAACGAGCTATTGAGGCTGAGGAACCCCTGTCCAAGATTCTGGAGGAAAATCCGACACTTACGGAAGAGGAGTTCAAAAAGTTCAAGGACACTTGCGCTACCGAGGCAGCCAAGGCTAAGGCTGCGAAATTCAAGAGCCTTCAGCAAAGGAACATGGGGAAGCATCACCACGGATGCCATGGCTACCTCAGTAAAAGGCCCATATGGGATAAGGAGGACACGGAACGTGAAGCCGCGGGTCTCCTAGACCCCTTCGCGAAGCTCACCAACCCCTTGGAGCGTGACTTCACCAGGGCCCGCTACAAGTGGACAAGGAAAAAAAGGTTTTTTACACGGACCAGATCACGAGGAAATTGATTAGACTACTGGAGAAGCAACACCAGCTTGCAGCCAAAAGCCCTACTTCTCCGATGAGGCCCAAGTGGGACACCCCTCTCAATCGGGCCTTGAAAGAACTTAAGGGACTCCCTTTGGGCCAGCGGCCGCGATATGGTCGTGTGCACGGCGCTGGAGACGGTGCCACGTGGAAGGTGTTTTACAACGAGGGCCCGGAGGCCAAGAAGCAGAAAAAGAAGTTTAGTCAGGCGGACATCGACGCGAAGGTGAAGCTTGAGGTTGAGAAAAAAGTAGCCGAGGACGCGTAAAAAACAGCCGAGGAGAAAAATGAGTTGCTACAGCAGGCAGTCAATGCAGTTGTAACTGCCTGCAGAAATGATTTCGCTACTAACTTCGTTCCAGCTATCATCAACTAGACGAAGGAAAATCCAGCCAAGACGGTACATGATTTCCTGATGCCCAGTTTCGTCGGGAGCAACTCCATGAACAACAACAACACCGCACCATCACTTGCTCACGCAACCAGGCCTCCTCTCGCAGTCGCTCCCGCTCATAGCAGCCCGTCCTCAGTCTCTGGCGCGCTAGGTGGGCCTTTGTCTTTGGCTGAGCTCGACGCCGTCACGGTAATTACATGTCGCACCAACATATATATATAGAATATTCAATTTTCGTTGCCTTTCGGATGTTTTACGCCACAGACATATGTGTTTGCAAGGCGAAGAAACCCCGTGCACCATACTCTACTTGATCAAAGGCCAGAAAGTGGACGTGGGAAGGGGGATGATATTGAACCCCTTGAAACCAACGTTCCACAACCAGCCGATCCCCGATGGGCACTTCAGGGTTAGCTTGTCCAGTGTGAAATTGGGGCACGAGGCTTTGCCTCCTCTAGTACAGCATGTGGGAGAGGACGACGAGACCCCGCCGCGGATTGGAAGCTGCAAGGGTTGGGTGCTGCTATGGCTGAAGAATCTTATTCGTTTGGAGCCGGCCGAGAGCACACCAAAAACCACACATGAACAAGCATGTGCGGAGACCACCACCCCGCCTATGCAATTACCAGCTCCTGTAGTGCCGGGTGAGAGCGGTGGACGACGTGATGAAGGGGGTGCAATAGTACTGGCTGACGTAGTTGGTCCTGTAGAACAAAGAATGGATGATGAGACGGAGGTCGACCCTATGGGTTTCCTCAATACAAACGCATATGACTGTGACATAGATATGATGAGTCAACCATATGACGAATCGGATCAGCATGCTAATGAGGATATGGATGATATGCTCGGGCAGGAAGGTCGTTGGAAGGATTGCAAAAAGTCTCTCTTCATGAATTCCTCACAAGAAACGCCTGAAGATGCCGCCTCAACACAGGCTCAACTAGCCGGGGGTCGTACAGTGCTTAGCCCGGGAATCCTGGGGCAGGGGTTAAGGAAGGGTCTGGAAGGTGTGCCCAAGAAAAAGGAGAGGAAGAGATTGGGGAAGATAATTGCCTCCAAACAAGCCAGAGCACATAGCAGACAGACGATGGATTCTGAAGAGCGTGTACCCCTGAAAGGCGCGGCCATGTACCATCTTTCGGGCGAGCCGATGCTACCGCCGAAACCGCTGGAGGCACTATCAGGGGATCAGGAGACTACACGACCATGTGCTGTCGACTGAGAAAAGCCTACTAGCCTCAAAGGATCCAGGATATCCGACATACGCGGCTCGTGTGCCTGAGGGGAAGTGCTACATCGACACACGGCCCGCGGAGGTGTTCTTCCTGCGGTTTGACCATATCTTTGAGATGTTTCTAACAAGGCGGCTCGATTTTACAATCGTCCGTCTTTTTGCGCTATGTATGAGCTCCGTCATGAAGAGTGAAGAAGTCTCGCAAATCTGTGTGGCGGATCCATACTACATGCACGAGTCTTTCTTGAGTCTCAGCGACTTTGAGCGTGAAACTACTAGGGACTACCTCCAAAACTTCATGGTACAGAATAAGGACCGGGAAATTGTCCTCGTGCCTTATCATCCAAAGTAAGTCAGTTCCGCACAACCCTTTCGTACATTTCAATCATTCCTTCTCGCTCATATGGAGAATAATTTGAGGTGTCTTTTCCCCGCAGCAACGGGCGCGCCGTCCTTATCGTTCTTTACCCGCAAGTCTCCCACGCCGTGTATTTTGACCCTTCCAGAGACTACAAGAAAAAGGACTACACCCACATAATGAATATTCTAGATGATGCTCTCCAAGGCTTCAGCATTGGAGGTGGCCACATGCAGATCAGGAAACAAAGGAACAAGAAGATGGGTTTCGCGCATAAAACTAACTTCTCCTGCATCCATGTCCCAAAACCAAGCAAGAAGGATGGATTCTACATCGTCCATCTCATGATTCAGTTCAACACGGATCACCAAAAGCTTCGCATGACAAGCAGAAATGATGTCATATCCACAAGTGGCTAGAATCTCATGGAGAAGCGGATTATAAACTTAGAGATGACTTCTTTTGCATCCAAAGGGACATTGCGACGATCATCATGAAAGAAGTCATCGATGAGAAGGGGATGTTCCACCACGGCCCTATATCGCGAGCTGACGTCCGAACTTGCATAGGCATGCAACATCTAGACCTCACGCCGTTCAAGAAGCTAGGGTCCATCCTCGATGATATGGAAGGCTAGAACTTCTAGTCATTTATGATGCCGATGATGATGATATGTGTCGGTTGAACTTGTATACTTTTTCTAGCGATGAAACTTTGTGATGTCCACGGTCCCTGCCGAACTTGCGTAACGCTACTTTGTTAGTTTGTGTACGATGACTTCCGTACCTCTAGTTAATTAGTTTGTGTATTGTATGTTGCATCTAGTTGCTAACCCTTTCTTTTTCGTGCTGCTCTAGTATATTTTGTTGCATATGATTGTACATCCTCTTCATGAAGATGTTGGAAATATGCCCTAGAGGCAATAATAAAAGTATTATTATTATATTTCCTTGTTCATGATAATTGTCTTTTATTCATGCTATAATTGTATTATCCGGAAATCGTAATACACGTGTGAATACATAGACCACAATATGTCCCTAATGAGCCTCTAGTTGACTAGCTCGTTGATCAAACAGATAGTCATGGTATCCTGGCTATGGACATTGGATGTCGTTGATAACGGGATCACATCATTAGGAGAATGATGTGATGGACAAGACCCAATCCTAAGCATAGCACAAGATCGTGTAGTTCGTTTGCTAGAGCTTTTCCAATGTCAAGTATCTCTTCCTTAGCCCATGAGATCGTGTAACTCCCGGATACCGTAGGAGTGCTTTGGGTGTATCAAACGTCACAACGTAACTGGTTGACTATAAAGGTGCACTACAGGTATCTCCAAAAGTGTCTGTTGGGTTGACACGGATCGAGACTGGGATTTGTCACTCCGTATGACGGAGAGGTATCTCTAGGCCCACTCGGTAATGCATCATCATAATGAGCTCAAAGTGACCAAGTGGTTGGTCACGGGATCATGCATTACGGTACGAGTAAAGTGACTTGCCGGTAACGAGACTGAACGAGGTATTGGGATACCGACGATCGAGTCTCGGGCAAGTAACGTACCGGTTGACAAAGGGAATTGTATATGGGGTTTGATCGAATCCTCGACATCATGGTTCAACTGATGAAATAATCGTGGAACATGTGGGAACCAACATGGGTATCCAGATCCCGCTGTTGGTTATTGACCGGAGAGTCGTCTCGGTCATGTCTGCATGTCTCCCGAACCCGTAGGGTCTACACACTTAAGGTTCGGTGATGCTAGGGTATTAGGAAGACTTGTATGTGATTACTGAATGTTGTTCGGAGTCCCGGATGAGATCCTGGACGTCACGAGGAGTTCCGGAATGGTCGGGAGGTGAAGTTTTATATATGGGAAGTTGTCATGCGGACACCGGAAAGTTTCGGGGGCATATCGGTATTGTACCGGGGCCACCGGAGAGATTCCGGGGGTCCACCGGGAGGGGCCACCCCTCTCGGAGGACCACATGGGCCGCAAGGGGCAGGGAACCAGCCCCTGGAGGGCTGGGCACGCCCCCCACCTTGGGCCCATGCGCCTAGGGTTGGGGGGAAACCCTAAGGGGGGCGCCCCCTTTGCTTGGGGGGCAAGTCCCCCCTCCCTGGCCGCCGCCCCCCCTCTAGATCCCATCTAGAGGGGTCGGCCCCCTTGCCCCTTCCCCTATAAATAGAGGGGTGAGGGGAGGGATGCTAGAGACAACCCAAGGCGCAGCCCCTCCCCTCCCCAACACCTCTCCTCCTCCATTACGCGCTTGGCGAAGCCCTGTCGGAGTACTGCTGCACCAACATCACCACGCCGTCGTGCTGCCGTTGGAGCAATCTTCCTCAGCCTCTCCTTCCTCCTTGCTGGATCAAGATGGAGGAGACGTCGTCCGTCCCATACATGTGTTGAACGCGGAGGTGCTGTCCGTTTAGCACTTGGTCATCGGTGATCTGAATCACGTCGAGTACGACTCCATCATCACCATCCCCTTGAACGCTTCCGCACGCGATCTACAAGTGGTATGTAGATGCAATCACTCTCCCATGACTCGTTGCTTAGATGAACTCATAGATGGATCTTGGTGAAACCGTAGGAAAATTTTTAATTTTCTGCAACGTTCCCCAACAGTGGGCATCATGAGCTAGGTCCATGCGTAGTTCTCTATTGCACGAGTAGAACACAATTTTGTTGTGGGCGTGGATCTTGTCAACTTGCCTGCCACTACTAGTCTTTTCTTGCTTCAGCGGTATTGTGGGATGAAGCGGCCCGGACCAACCTTACACGTACGCTTATGTGAGACCGGTTCCATCGACAGACATGCACTAGTTGCATAAGGTGGCTGGCGGGTGTCTGTCTCTCCCACTTTAGTTGGAGCGGATTCAATGAAAAGGGTCCTTATGAAGGGTAAATAGAAGTTGACAAAATCACGTTGTGGTTATTCGTAGGTAAGAAAACGTTCTTGCTAGAACCCAATTGCAGCCACGTAAAAGATGCAACAACAATTAGAGGACGTCTAACTTGTTTTTGCAGCAATTGTCATGTGATGTGATATGGCCAGAAGTTGTGATGAATGATGAATGATATATTGTGATGTATGATATAATGTTCTTGTAATAGGAATCACGACTTGCATGTCGATGAGTATGACAACCGGCAGGAGCCATAGGAGTTGTCTTTATTTTTTGTATGACCTGCGTGTCATTGAAGAACGCCATGTAAATTACTTTACTTTATTGCTAAACGCGTTAGCCATAGAAGTAGAAGTAGTCGTTGGTGTGACAACTTCATGAAGACACGATGATGGAGATCATGATGATGGAGATCATGGTGTCATGCCGGTGACAAGATGATCATGGAGCCCCGAAGATGGAGATCAATGGAGCTATATGATATTGGCCATATCATGTCACTACTATATAATTGCATGTGATGTTTATTATGTTTATGCATCTTGTTTACTTAGAACGACGGTAGTAAATAAGATGATCCCTTACAACAATTTCAAGAAGTGTTCTCCCCTAATTGTGCACCGTTGCTAAAGTTCGTCGTTTCGAAGCACCACGTGATGATCGGGTGTGATAGATCCTTACGTTCACATACAACGGGTGTAAGACAGTTTTACACATGCAAAACACTTAGTGTTAACTTGACGAGCCTAGCATGTACAGACATGGCCTCGGAACACAGAGACCGAAAGGTCGAACACGAGTCGTATGGAAGATACGATCAACATAAAGATGTTCACTGACGATGACTAGTCCGTCTCACGTGATGATCGGACACGGCCTAGTCGACTCGGATCGTGTAACACTTAGATGACTAGAGGGATGTCTAATCTGAGTGGGGGTTCATTATAATAATTTGATTAGATGAACTTAATTATCATGAACTTAGTCTAAAACCTTTGCAAATATGTCTTGTAGATCAAATGGCCAACGCTCATGTCAACATGAACTTCAACGCGTTCCTAGAGAAAACCAAGCTGAAAGATGATGGCATCAACTATACGAACTGGGTCCGGAACCTGAGGATCATCCTCATAGCTGCCAAGAAACAATATGTCCTAGAAGGACCGCTAGGTGACGCTCCCGTCCCAGAGAACCAAGACGTTATGAATGCTTGGCAGTCTCGCGCTGATGATTACTCCCTCGTTCAGTGCGGCATGCTTTACAGCTTAGAACCGGGGCTCCAAAAGCGTTTTGAGCATCACGGAGCATATGAGATGTTCGAGGAGCTGAAACTAGTTTTCCAAGCTCATGCCCGGGTCGAGAGATATGAAGTCTCCGACAAGTTCTATAGTTGTAAGATGGAGGAAAACAGTTTTGTCAGTGAGCACATACTCAAAATGTCTGGGTTGCACAACCGCCTGACCCAGCTGGACATTAACCTCCCTGATGAGGCGGTCATTGACAGAATCCTTCAGTCGCTCCCACCAAGCTACAAGAGCTTTGTGATGAACTACAATATGCAGGGGATGGTGAAGACCATTCCTGAAGTATTTTCAATGCTGAAGTCAGCAGAGGTCGAAATCAAGAAAGAACATCAAGTGTTGATGGTCAATAAGACCACTAAGTTCAAGAAGGGCAAGGGCAAGAAGAACTTCAAGAAGGACGGCAAGGATGTTGCCGCGCCCGGTAAGCCAGTTACCGGGAAGAAGTCAAAGAATGGACCCAAGCCTGAGACTGAGTGCTTTTATTGCAAGGGGAAGGGTCACTGGAAGCGGAACTGCCCCAAATACTTAGCGGATAAGAAGGCCGGCAACACCAAAGGTATATTTGATATACATGTAATTGATGTGTACCTTACCAGTACTCGTAGTAACTCCTGGGTATTTGATACCGGTGCCGTTGCTCATATTTGTAACTCACAGCAGGAGCTGCGGAATAAACGGAGGCTGGCGAAGGACGAGGTGACGATGCGCGTCGGGAATGGTTCCAGGGTCGATGTGATCACCGTCGGCACGCTACCTCTACATTTACCTACGGGATTAGTTTTAAACCTCAATAGTGGTTATTTAGTGCCAAGTTTGAGCATGAACATTGTATCAGGATCTCGTTTAATACGAGATGGCTACTCATTTAAATCCGAGAATAATGGTTGTTCTATTTATATGAGAGATATGTTTTATGGTCATGCTCCGATGGTCAATGGTTTATTCTTAATGAATCTCGAGCGTAATATTACACATATTCATAGTGTGAATGCCAAAAGATGTAAAGTTGATAACGATAGTCCCACATACTTGTGGCACTGCCGCCTTGGTCACATTGGTGTCAAGCGCATGAAGAAGCTCCATGCTGATGGACTTTTAGAGTCTCTCGATTATGAATCATTTGACACATGCGAACCATGCCTCATGGGCAAAATGACCAAGACTCCGTTCTCCGGAACAATGGAGCGAGCAACCAACTTGTTGGAAATCATACATACCGATGTGTGCGGTCCAATGAGCGTTGAGGCTCGCGGAGGATATCGTTATGTTCTCACTCTCACTGATGACTTGAGTAGATATGGGTATGTTTACTTAATGAAACACAAGTCTGAGACCTTTGAAAAGTTCAAGGAATTTCAGAATGAGGTAGAGAATCAACGTGACCGAAAAATAAAGTTCCTACGATCAGATCGTGGAGGAGAATATTTAAGTCACAAATTTGGTACACACTTAAGGAAATGTGGAATCGTTTCACAACTCACGCCGCCTGGAACACCTCAGCGTAACGGTGTGTCTGAACATTGTAATCGCACTCTATTGGATATGGTGCGGTCTATGATGTCTCTTACCGATTTACAGCTATCATTTTGGGGATACGCTCTAGAGACAGCTACATTCACTTTAAATAGGGCACCGTCTAAATCTGTTGAGACGACACCGTATGAATTATGGTTTGGGAAGAAACCTAAGCTGTCATTTCTAAAAGTTTGGGGATGCGATGCTTATGTCAAGAAACTTCAACCTGGAAAGCTCGAACCCAAGTCGGAAAAATGCGTCTTCATAGGATACCCTAAGGAAACCGTTGGGTATACCTTCTACTTAAGATCCGAGGGCAAGATCTTTGTTGCCAAGAATGGATGCTTTCTGGAAAAAGAGTTTATCTTGAAAGAAGTAAGTGGGAGGAAAGTAGAACTCGATGAAGTAATACCTCTCGAACGAGAAAGTAGTGCAGCTCAGGAAAATGTTCCTGTGATGCCTACACCAACTAAAGAGGAAAATAATGATGATTATCAAGGTACTTCGGATCAAGTTGCTACTGAACTTCGTAGGTCCACAAGGACACGTTCCGCACCAGAGTGGTACGGCAACCCTGTCCTGGAAATCATGTTATTAGACAACGGTGAACCTTCGAACTATGAAGAAGCGATGGCGGGCCCAGATTACAACAAATGGCTTGAAGCCATGAAATCCGAGATAGAATCCATGTATGGAAACAAAGTATGGACTTTGACATACTTGCCCGATGATCGGCGAGCGATAGAAAACAAATGGATCTTTAAGAAGAAGACGGACGCGGATGGAAATGTTACCATCTATAAAGCTCGACTTGTCGCTAAGGGTTATCGACAAGTTCAAGGGATTGACTACGACGAGACATTCTCTCCCGTAGCGAAGCTGAAGTCCGTCCGAATCATGTTAGCAATTGCCGCATACTATGATTATGAGATATGGCAGATGGACGTCAAAAAGGCATTCCTTAACGGACATCTTAAGGAAGAGTTGTATATGATGCAGCCGGAAGGTTTCGTCGATCCTAACAATGCTAACAAAGTATGCAAGCTCCAGCGATCCATTTATGGGCTGGTGCAAGCATCTCGGAGTTGGAACATTCGCTTTGATGAGATGATCAAAGTGTTTGGGTTTATGCAGACTTATGGAGAAGCCTGCGTTTACAAGAAAGTGAGTGGGAGCTCTGTAGCATTTCTCATATTATATGTAGATGACATACTTTTGATGGGAAATAATATAGAACTCTTGGACAGCATTAAGGCCTACTTGAATAAGTGTTTTTCGATGAAGGACCTTGGAGAAGCTGCTTACATATTAGGCATCAAGATCTATAGGGATAGATCGAGACGCCTCATAGGTCTTTCACAAAGCACATACCTTGATAAGATTTTGAAGAAGTTCAAAATGGATCAGTCCAAGAAAGGGTTCGTGCCTGTGTTGCAAGGTGTGAGATTGAGATGTGCTCAATCCCCGACCATGGCAAAATATAAAGAAGAGATGAGTGTCATCCCCTATGCTTCAGCCATAGGATCTATTATGTATTCCATGCTGTGTACCAGACCTGATGTAAACCTTGCCATAAGTTTGGTAGGAAGGTACCAAAGTAATCCCGGCAAGGAACACTGGACAGCGGTCAAGAATATCCTGAAGTACCTGAAAAGGACAAAGGACATGTTTCTCGTTTATGGAGGTGACGAAGAGCTCATCGTAAAGGGTTACGTCGACGCTAGCTTCGACACAGATCTGGATGACTCTAAGTCACAAACCGGATATGTGTATATGTTGAATGGTGGAGCAGTAAGCTGGTGCAGCTGCAAGCAGAGCGTCGTGGCGGGATCTACATGTGAAGCGGAGTACATGGTAGCCTCGGAGGCAGCGCATGAAGCGATTTGGGTGAAGGAGTTCATCACCGACCTAGGAGTCATACACAATGCGTCGGGGTCGATCAAACTCTTCTGTGACAACATTGGAGCTATTGCCCTTGCCAAGGAGCCCAGGTTTCACAAGAAGACCAGGCACATCAAGCGTCGCTTCAACTCCATCCATGAAAATGTTCAAGATGGAGACATACAAATTTGCAAAGTACATACGGATCTGAATGTCGCAGATCCGTTGACTAAACCTCTCTCGCAAGCAAAACATGATCAACACCAGAACTCTATGGGTGTTCGATTCATCACAATGTAACTAGATTATTGACTCTAGTGCAAGTGGGAGATTGTTGGAAATATGCCCTAGAGGCAATAATAAAAGTATTATTATTATATTTCCTTGTTCATGATAATTGTCTTTTATTCATGCTATAACTGTATTATCCAGAAATCGTATTACACGTGTGAATACATAGACCACAATATGTCCCTAGTGAGCCTCTAGTTGACTAGCTCGTTGATCAAACAGATAGTCATGGTTTCCTGGCTATGGACATTGGATGTCGTTGATAACGGGATCACATCATTAGGATAATGATGTGATGGACAAGACCCAATCCTAAGCATAGCCAAGATCGTGTAGTTTGTTTGCTAGAGCTTTTCCAATGTCAAGTATCTCTTCCTTAGACCATGAGATCGTGTAACTCCCGGATACCGTAGGAGTGCTTTGGGCGCATCAAACGTCACAACGTAACTGGGTGACTATAAAGGTGCACTACAGGTATCTCCGAAAGTGTCTGTTGGGTTGACACGGATCGAGACTGGGATTTGTCACTCCGTATGACGGAGAGGTATCTCTGGGCCTACTCGGTAATGCATCATCATAATGATCTCAAAGTGACCAAGTGGTTGGTCACGGGATCATGCATTACGGTACGAGTAAAGTGACTTGCCGGTAACGAGACTGAACGAGGTATTGGGATACCGACGATCGAGTCTCGGGCAAGTAACGTATCGATTGACAAAGGGAATTGTATATGGGGTTTGATCGAATCCTCGACATCGTGGTTCAATCGATGAAATCATCGTGGAACATGTGGGAACCAACATGGGTATCCAGATCCCGTTGTTGGTTATTGACCGGAGAGTCGTCTCGGTCATGTCTGCATGTCTCCCGAACCCGTAGGGTCTACACACTTAAGGTTCGGTGATGCTAGGGTATTAGGAAGACTTGTATGTGATTACCGAATGTTGTTCGGAGTCCCAGATGAGATCCCGGACGTCACGAGGAGTTCGGAATGGTCCGGAGGTGAAGTTTTATATATGGGAAGTTGTCATGCGGACACCGGAAAGTTTCGGGGGCATATCGGTATTGTACCGGGGCCACCGGAGAGGTTCCGGGGGTCCACCGGGAGGGGCCACCCCTCTCGGAGGACCACATGGGCCGCAAGGGGCAGGGAACCAGCCCCTGGAGGGCTGGGCGCGCCCCCCACCTTGGGCCCATGCGCCTAGGGTTGGAAGGGAAACCCTAAGGGGGGCGCCCCCTTTGCTTGGGGGGCAAGTCCCCCCTCCCTGGCCACCCCTCCCCCTCTGGATCCCATCTAGAGGGGTCGGCCCCCCTTGCCCCTTCCCCTATAAATAGAGGGGTGAGGGGAGGGCTGCTAGAGACAACCCAAGGCGCAGCCCCTCCCCTCCCCAACACCTCTCCTCCTCCGTTACGCGCTTGGCGAAGCCCTGTCGGAGTACTGCTGCACCAACATCACCACGCCGTCGTGCTGCCGTTGGAGCAATCTTCCTCAACCTCTCCTTCCTCCTTGCTGGATCAAGACGGAGGAGACGTCATCCGTCCCGTACGTGTGTTGAACGCGGAGGTGCTGTCCGTTCAGCACTTGGTCATCGGTGATCTGAATCACGTCGAGTACGACTCCGTCATCACCATCCCCTTGAACGCTTCCGCACGCGATCTACAAGTGGTATGTAGATGCAATCACTCTCCCATGACTCGTTGCTTAGATGAACTCATAGATGGATCTTGGTGAAACCGTAGGAAAAATTTTAATTTTCTGCAACGTTCCCCAACAGAAGATGCATCTCTAATAGGTACCTAGTTTCTTGATGGCGAGACGGCAGTGCTTCGTGTACAAAGGGAAGGTTCCGGGGGTGTACAACGAGTGGCCTGAGTGTCAGGCGCAAGCGAATGGGTTCTCGGGCGCCAGCCATAAAGTCTTCAAAAGCAGACAAGAAGGAGAAGCTAGTTACTCGAGGTTCACGCTAGCGCGAGAGAGGACTCGTAATCGCCACCTCATGTACTGCATATTTCTGCTCTCACTCATAGTGATAGCTCTTCTCGCGTATACCTTTGTTTAGATGGATGACGTTGTAGTTGCAAGTATTTGAGACTTGCATGTATCGCTATTTTCGAGATGATGACAAGATACCACTTTGTGTTGGATGATGATTATGATGAGACTATTTGTATGTATATGCTATGATTACATTTGTGGTCTCGCAGGCATTTGTATGTGTATCATGATGACATTTGTATGTGCTAAAGATTCTTCTATAAAGCCTGTTCAAATACAAAACAAATATGCAGAAAAAAACAAAAACTACTAAAATTAGTAGTAGCGAGTGGAGAAAAGTTAGCAGCAGCGTGATATTAGCAGTAGCGCGCACAGTAGAAGTGCGCTATAGCTATTAGCAGTAGCGAGCTCCATGGAAGAATGCTGCTGCTATACTTGTATATTAGTAGCGCGGGTGCGCACGCGCTGCTGCTATGGGTTAGCTGTATCACCTTATTAGCAGCGCCGCCTCCCGCGCTACTGATATACCTAGAACCCGCGATGCTGCTAGGCTTTTCCCTAGTAGTGGTAGGATCCATTGGTCTTCTACGGGCCATAGGATCCATGTGCCTTCTATGGGGTGTATAATCATTTCGCAAAACGTGGGTCGTACTCTTCGTGGACCATAACGGGCCGTTAATAGGCTGTATTTGATAACGCTATGAAAAAAGCCCAACGGGTTAACAGGCCACAAACGGGCCGAATGTAACCACGGGCTGAATATGGCCCACAAATGGAACAGGCCACTAACGGACCGTAACTAACCGAATTCTAGAAATGAGCCCAAGAATAAATGGCTCTTAGAAGGCTGAAAGTTAACACGGGCTGGAAACGGCGGACGGAATAATGGGCCGTTAATGGGTACAAAGTGGTACACTGTTCATTATGGGCCAGTTTCATCTTGGGCCTTTAATGGGCCGAGAGTTATAGAGGGCCTCATATGGGTCGAAAGACATCATGGGCCGGAAGTTACAACGGGCGGGAATCATATTGGACGGCCCAAATGAAGCTACTAGGCTTAATTCCGATAGATCGTAACGGGCCAGGAGTTAGCGGGCCGTAAATGGGCTATATACGAACAGGTCGTTAAGAGGCTTTTCGTGGGCTGGCCCGTTACCTTTTAACCAAGTCAAACGGGCCATCCTATTCACCGGAATGGGCCTCTGTTGGGCCGTGCCATGTGTCGACGTATCATAGGCGCCTTCGGTCCATTGAGTGGATGACATCTGTCCCAACGGTGGGCCGACACGTGTTTCCTCCAGCCAATGATGATTTTACACGTGGAAAATCCCCATTGGTCGGGGCTGTTAACGGGTTATCGGATCCAAAACCGGACCCGATAGCTTAATGGCGTCCCGTTACGGTGGATGCCACGTGTCGGTCATCCTTGACGAAAGCACTTCTATGACGCGCGATTTATCATCATGGAAGTGGACACTTCCGTGATGATAATTTTGGTAATGTCATGGAACACTTCTACGACAGCACATGTATGACTATCTTGATTCTGTCATAAAATTGTCATGGATGTACATGCATGACAGAAAACGCGACGTACTATGACAAACACGTATCATCAAGGAAGTGTATTGTTTTGTAGTGGATGTAGTTCAAATTTGAATTACGGTCATTAAATGGCTAGAAAATCACTTAAATGTCTTCAAAAGGTCAAATGACCCCTGAAATTTTCTAAATTTTCACATGACAGTTGTATTAGTGCATGTTACACGTAAAAAAAATGAAGGCCGTAAGAGGAAGCTATCTGCAGTTCGTCATCAAACATGCATTGTTCCCTTCTCGAAACCACGAGCCTTATTGAGTTGCTCCGGTTTGTGAGGGGTGTGTGTTCAAACTTCCGTCAAACAGAGCAATTATTTTACCACATCATCTTGGTGGAATGACATTACATCAAGCAAGCTTTCATGTTTTTCTCATCATTTTTTAATTTTTTGGAATTAAAATGCCATGGCACTCCATGCATGTGTGTCCATGCCGTGAGACCAATATGTTTGAAAATTCCTTCTAATTTACTGCACATGGAACTAACTCGCACACAAGTACACAAATATGATTTTTCAAACCGTTATGGTTAGCCATTGCATGTACATCTAGTTTAAATTTGAATTACAGTCATTAAATGGCTAGGAAATCACTTAAATGTCTTCAAAAGGTCAAATGACCCCTGAAATTTTCGAAATTTTCACCTGACAGTTTGTATCAGTATACATTACACGTAGAAAGTTTTGAAGGCCGTAAGAGGAAGCTATCTGCCGTTCGTCATCAAACATGCATTGTTCCCTCTCAGAACCACGATCCTTCTAGTGAGTTGCTCCGGTTTATGAGGGGTGTGTGTCCAAACTTTCTTCAAACAGGCCAATTTTTGTACCACATCATCTTGGTGGCATGACATTACATCAAGCAAGGTTTCATGTTTTCCTGATCATTTTTATAATTTTTGTAATAAAAATGCCATGGCACTCCATGCATGTACATGTGTCCATGCCGTGAGACCAATATGTTTGAAAATTCCTTCTAATTTACTGCACATGGAATTAACTCGCACACAAGTACACAAATATGATTTTTCAAACCATTATGGTTAGCCGTTGCATGTACATCTAGTTTGAATTTGAATTGCGGTCATTAAATGGCTAGGAAATCACTTAAATGTCTTCAAAAGGTCAAATGACCCCTGAAATTTTTCAAATTCTCACATGATAGTTTGTATCACTGCACATTACATGTAAAAAAATTTGAAGGCCGTAAGAGGAAGCTATCTGTTGTTCGTCATCAAACATGCATTGTTCCCTCTCGGAACCACAAGCCTTCTAGTGAGTTGCTCCGATTTTGGAGTGTGCGTCCAAACTTTCGTCAAACATGCCAATTTTTGTACCACATCATCTTGGTGGCATGACATTACATCAAGCAAAGTTTCATGTTTTCCTGATCATTTTTTAATTTTTTGGAATTAAAATTTCATGGCACTCCATGCATGTGTCCATGTCGTGATACCAATATGTTTGAAAATTCATTCTAATTTACTGCACATGGAATTAACTCACACACAAGTACACAAACATGATTTTTTTAAACCGTTATGGTTAGCCGTTGCATGTACATCTAGTTCAAATTTGAATTACGATCATTAAATGGATAGAAAATCACATAAATGTCTTCAAAAGGTCAAATGACCCCTGAAATTTTCCAAATTTTCACATGACAGTTAGTATCAGTGCACATTACATGTAGAAAAATTTTGAAGGCTGTAAGAGGAAGATATCTGCCGTTCGTCATCAAACATGCACTGTTCCCTCTCGAAACCATGAGCCTTCTAGTGAGTTGCTCCAGTTTGTGAGGGGTGTGTGTCCAAACTTTCATCAAATAGGCCAATTTTTGTACCACATCATCTTGGTGGTATGACATTACATCAAGCAAGGTTTCATGTTTTTAATTTTTTGGAATTTAAATGCCATGGCACTTCATGCTTAATTGTGTCATAGCTTTAGTCCAATATGTTTGAAAATTCCTTCCAATTTACTGCACGTGGAATTAAATCACACACAAGTACACAAAATATGACTTTTCAAAATGTTTTTGTTAGCTGCTGCATGTATATGTAGTTCAAATTTCAATTGTGGTCATTAAATGGCTAGAAAATCACTTAAATGACTTAAAAGGTCAAATGACCCCTGAATTTTTCAAAATTTGACATGACAGTTGTATTAGCACTACAAATTTTCTCGTACATTTAAAACACCATCCGTTGCCACTTTACTCCAAATTCGTCTTTCACAGCTAATAAAAAATATCTACAACATCAGACACAGTTGTTTTGTAGGAATCGTTTGTGATGAAAAAATTTGGGTCTATTTAAGTCTTCCTCCTTAAGCTTCGCCGGCTCGTCTGCTCCAGTGTCGGCAACCCCCGAATCCACAAATCCTGATCCCCATTTCCGCACCCCCTTCTTGCAAATACGTTGTGGAAACGCTTCGTGAAGGCCTGTACGATGGTCGCATCCCCCCGAAGCGCCGCGGCCTATGCATTGAGCGCGGTCGCCTATGCCGAGAGTGCCGCCGCATCTGCAGCGCGGCAGCTTCCGCCGACAGGGCAGCTACAGCAGTCGAGACAGCTACATCTGCTGCTGCGATGGCGGCTGCAAACGCCGAGAACGCTCGAGCTGTCGTCCGTGCCGCCGATGTCGCCCTGGCCTAGGTCGAGGGCATTCCATGCCAAGATATTCCAGCCCACCTCAGAATCCAGCATGCATCCCACATCCAAAAAGGTGGTGGTGTCCATGGAGCACCTGCTTCCTCATGAGGTCGTCGAGCGGGAGCTGGAGATGTAGGAGGTGGCGGAGTTCGAGGAGCATCGGGAGGAGGAGTTGTGCATGGCCCAGGTCAAGGTAGAGAAGAGTTTGTCCGTCGAGGAACCGGTGGTGTATTACCAATGCGAGCTCTGGCGCAGCCACTACTACGAGTACTACAACCTTGAGGGCGGCGCCGAGGACGAGGACAAGGACGAGGACGAGGTCGACCTTAGCAGGGGGAACGCGGAGTCCACCAACGGTGGCATGTCGCCAGGACAAGTCATCGATGTCTCATCTCACACCAGCGATGCATAGGCCGGCGCGGCGGCAGATTTATTAAAATTGGTCGTACTTAGGCTATGTTTTTAATGTTGGTCTTTTGTTAGAGCAATGTTTAGGTGAACTGTCTCTGTTTACTTACTAAAATTGCTCGATTTAGTAAGTCTGGTATGTGTGTTGTATGCTCTTTTGTGTGCCCTGATGACCCACAAGTATAGGGGATCTATCATAGTCCTTTTGATAAGTAAGAGTGTCAAACCCAACGAGGAGCGGAAGGAAATGACAAGCGGTTTTCAGTAAGATATTCTCTGCAAGCACTGAAATTATCGGTAACAGATAGTTTTGTGATCAGATAATTCGTAATGGGTAACAAGTAACAAAAGTAACAAGGTGCAGCAAGGTGGCCTAATCCTCTTTGTAGCAAAGGACAAGCCTAGACAAACTCTTATATAAAGCAAAGCGCTCCCAAGGACACATGGCAATTATTGTCAAGCTAGTTTGATAATTTGATATGTGGGTGGACCGGTGCTTGGGTACTGCCCTTCCTTGGACAAGCATCCCACTTATGATTAACCCCTCTCGCAAGCATCTGCAACTAAAAAAGAAGAATTAAGGTAAACCTAACCATAGCATGAAACATATGGATCCAAATCAGCCCCTTACGAAGCAACGCATAAACTAGGGTTTAAGCTTCTGTCACTCTAGCAACCCATCATGTACTTATTAGTTCCCAATGCCTTCCCCTAGGCCCAAATAATGGTGAAGTTTCATGTAGTCAACATTCACATAACACCACTAGAGGAGAGACAACATACATCTCATCAAAATATCAAACGAATACCAAATTCACATGATTACTTATAACAAGACTTCTCCCATGTCCTCGGGAACAAACGTAACTACTCACAAATCATATTCATGTTCATAATCAGAGGGGTATTAATATGCACTAAGGATCTGAACATATGATCTTCCACCGAATAAACCAACTAGCATCAACTACAAGGAGTAATCAACACTACTAGCAACCCACAGGTACCAATCTGAGGTTTTGAGACAAAGATCGGATACAAGAGATGAACTAGGGTTTGAGAGGAGATGGTGCTGGTAAGATGTTGATGGAGATTGACCCCTCTCGATGAGAGGATCGATGGTGATGACGATGGCGACGATTTCCCCCTCCCGGAGGGATGTTTCCTCGGCAGAACAACTCCGCGAGTGCCCTAGATTGGTCCTGCCCAGGTTCCGCCTCGAGACGGCGGCGCTTCATCCCGAAAGCTTCCTTCTGATTTTTTCCAGGGCAAAAGACACCATATAGCAGAAGATGGGCATCGGGGGCCTTCTAGGTAGCCCATGAGGCAGGGGGCGTGCCCAGGGGGTAGGGTGTGCCCTCCACCCTCGTGGCTGGTGGGTGGACCCCTCTGGTGCTTTCTTCGCCCGATATTTTTAATATATTCCAAAACTGACTTTCGTGGGGTTTCAGGACTTTTTGAGTTCTTCAGAATATGTCTCTAATATTTGCTCCTTTTCCAGCCCAAAATTCCAGCTGTCGGCATTCGCCCTCTTCGTGTAAACCTTGTAAAATAAGAGAGAAAAGGCATAAGTATTGTGACGTAATGTGTAGTAACAACCCATAATGCAATAAATATTGATATAAAAGCATGATGCAAAATGGACGTATCAACTCCCGTAAGCTTAGACCTCACTTTTCGTCAAGCGAAAGCTGATATCGAAAGATATGTCCACATGCTTAGAGATACAGGTGTCGATAAAATAAAATACAGACATGAGGGCATCATGATCATTCTTAGAGCAGCAACATATATATTGCCATACAATTTCTTATGCTAAAGTAACAATCTATTCACAACGTAAAGTATGAATCAGAAACTTCATTGAAAACTAACAAACTATGATCCCGGTCATTGAAGCAATTGCAATTTATCATAACATCTGAAAGAGCCAATATAAGAGCTTTCAGCAAGTCTACATACTCAACTATCATTTAGTCTTTCACAATTGCTAACACTCACGCGATACTTATGGGAGTTTCAGTCGGACACGGAGAAAGATAGGGGATTATAGTATCGCCTCCCAACCTTTTACCTCAAGGGTAATGTCATCAATAATAATTTATGAAAACCTACATCCAAGTGGATATATATATCAGGATCTTTCCAACACATAGTGCTTGCCAAAGGATAAAGTGTAAAAAGGAAAGGTGAAGATCACCATGACTCTTGTATGAGGGTAGAAGGTAAAAATAAAAGATAGGCCCTTCGCAGAGGGAAACAGAGGTTGTCATGCGCTTTTATGGTTGGATGCACAAAATCTTAATGCAAAAGAACGTCACTTTGTATTGCCACTTGTGATAAGAACCTTTATTATGCAGTCCGTCGCTTTTATTTATTCCATATCACAAGCTCGTATAAAGCTTATTTTATTCGCACTAATAGGTCATACATATTTAGAGAGCAATTTTTATTTCCTACACCGATGACAACTTACTTGAAGGATCTTACTCAATCCATAGGTAGGTATGGTGGACTCTCATGGCAAAACTGGGTTTAGGGATGTTTGGAAGCACAAGTAGTATCTCTACTTGGTGCAAAGAATTTCACTAGCATGAGGGGGAAAGGCAAGCTCAACATGTTGGATGGTCCATGACAATATAACTTTTTCAGATATAAGAAAACATAACTCATTACGTTGTCTTCCTTGTCCAACATAAACCTTTTTGCATGTCATATTTTAAAGAGCGCTCACAATCATAAAATATGTCCAAGATAGTATATTTATATGTGAAAACCACTCTTCTTCATTACTTCCTATTAACTACAATGATGACCAAAACTATGTTTGTCAACTCTCAACAACTTTTATTCATCATACTCTTTATATGTGAAATCATTACGCACCATAAGATCAATATGATCTTTTTATTTCTTTTTATTCTTCTTTTATTCCCTCAAGATCACAGCAAGATAGCAAAGCTCTCAACTCAAAACTAATCATTATTATATATAACTCAAGGACTCGATTACATAGATAGAGATCAAAACAAAACTCAAAGCTAAATCATACTAAAACTTTATTCTACAAGATCAATATATAAACAAAAGGATCGAACTAAGAAAAATGATAAAGATAGAAGTGTGATGATGATACGATACTTGGGCACCTCAACCAAGCTTGGCAGTTGCCGAGGGGAGTGCCCATACCCATGTATTATGTCTATTTCTTCGGAGGTGGTGATGATGGAGTTGCTGAGACATAGTGTCGCACATCGAGTGTAGTAGATGCTCCAACTTGCGGATAATGCCCTTGAGTGCAGTGATATGCTCTTGCAACAAAATATTTTCACGTGTGAGATACTTGTTTTGTATGAGAACTATTTCAATCATCTTGAAAGCTTTAATTTCATTAGAGGTGAGATGATTGTAAGGTTGAAAGATGCCTTCTTCTTCTACTACCGGGAATTGCTCTTCTGCGGCTTTCTTGATCTTGTCACCTTCCTTGATTTCCCCGAGTTCTTCTCGCTTCGTCTCTATCTTCATTACCCAAGCATCGTCACCCACGTTGTTGAAGGAGGGGGACGACATGATGCCTGACCTTGAGAAACTCTGGCAGAAAACAGCTCAAAACAAAAACAGAGGATTTCATCATGGTACAGTGGTCAAAACCTTCGGAAGATTATATAATGAATTTTTACCGACCAAAAGATTTGTGCAAGAAAACAGAGTCCGGAGGGCACACAAGGTGTCCACGAGGCAGGGGTGATAACCCACAAGTATAGGGGATCGCAACAGTTTTCGAGTAGAGTATTCATCCCAAATTTATTGATTCGACACAAGGGAAGCCAAAGAATATTCTCAAGTATTGGCAGTTGAGTTGTCAATTCAACCACACCTGGATAACTTAATATCTGCAGCAAAGTATTTAATAGCAAAGTAGTATGGAAGTAATGGTAACAGTGGCAAAAGTAACAGTAGCAGTTTTGTAGTAATTGTAACAGTGGCAACGGTAAAGTAACTAAGCAAAGATCAATATGTGAAAAGCTCGTATGCGTTGGATCAGTGATGGATAATTATGTTGGATGTGATTCCTCATGCAATAGTTATAACATAGGGTGACATAGAGCTAGCTCCAATTCATCAATATAATGTAGGCATGCATTCCGAATATAGTCATACGTGCTTATGGAAAAGAACTTGCATGACATCTTTTGTCCTACCCTCCCGTGGCAGCGTGGTCCTATTGGAAATTAAGGGATATTAAGACCTCCTTTTAATAGAGTACATGACCAAAGCATTAACACTTAGTGAATACATGAACTCCTCAAACTACGGTCATCACCGAGAGTGGTCCCGATTATTGTCACTTCGGGGTTGCCGGATCATAACACATAGTAGGTGACTATTGACTTGCAAGATATGATCAATAACTCGCATATATTCATGAAAACATAATAGGTTCAGATCTGAAATCATGGCACTCGGACCCTAGTGACAAGCATTAAGCATAGCAAAGTCATAGCAACATCAGTCTCAGAATATATTGGATACTAGGGATCAAACCCTAACAAAACTAACTCGATTACATGGTAAATCTCATCCAACCCATCACCATCCAGCAAGCCTACGATGGAATTACTCACGCACGATGGTGAGCATCATGAAACTGGTGATGGAGGATGGTTGATGATGACGACGGCGACGGATTCCCCTCTCCGGAGCGCCGAACGGACTCCAGATCAGCCCTCCCGAGAGAGATTAGGGCTTGGCGGCGGCTCCGTAAAACGCAATGAATCCTTCTCTCTGATTTTTTTCTCCCCGGACGTGAATATATGGAGTTGGAGTGGAGGTCGGTGGAGCACCAGGGGCCCACGAGGCAAGGGGGCGCGCCCCCACCCTCGTGGATAGGGTGTGGGCCCCCTGGCCTTGATTCTTTCACCAATATTTTTTATTAATTCCAAAAAGTTGCTCCGTGGATTTCCAGGTCATTTCGAGAACTTTTATTTCTGCACAAAAATAAGACCATGACAATTCTGCTGAAAACAGCACCAGTCCTGGTTAGTTCCATTCAAATCATGAAAGTTAGAGTCCAAAACAAGGCCAAAAGTGTTTGGAAAAGTAGATACGACAGAGACATATCAACTCCCCCAAGCTTAAATCTTTGCTTGTTCTCAAGCAATTCAGTTGACAAACTGAAAGTGATAAAGAAAAACTTTTACAAACTCTGTTTGCTCTTGTTGTTGCAAATATGTAAAGCGAGCATTCAAGTTTTCAGCAAAGATTATGAACTAACCATATTCACAATAACACTTAGGTCTCATGTTTACTCATATCAATGACATAATCAACTAGCGAGCAATTTAAACCTACAATGATGCTGGGAGACTCGCCCTCCCGAAGCTCCCTCGATTTTTCACCGTTTTGACCGTTCGGTCGCTCCTGGTCGGGTCAACGCACTTATGTGGACCGTTTATTTTTTACTTGTTGTTTTGACCGAGCAATGTTTCATGGCTTTGGATGACTGGTGGGCTCGCCGATATCTTCTATCGGCTGGGTTCTATTTTTTGGGTGACCCGCTCCTGGCGCGTCGCGTGTCTCGATCCGCGCTGACCGCGTCGTGCGTCGTGGGGCATGCAGAGTGGTTAGACTAGCCACAGTGAGAGCAACTTCAGCAATAACATCGAGTCCAACTCAACAAATTTGCTTATGTGGCAATGAGTTAATGAGAAGAGAGGTAGTTAGAGTAACTTAGCTAGTTACTGCTAGGGATTTGTGTATGTTACTAGTGTGCATTGTGGCTAGTCTTAGCATCGGGCGCACGTCGTGAGTCATGGGGGTCGCAGAGGGGTCGGCCGGCGCAAGCGCACCTAGTTTGTATGCCCTCGTTTGTGTTCCAGTGATGCCAGGTGGGCCGATGCTGCTCCTGGTCCCATTCGTCGGCTGCGCTGGTTGCACGCCTCACGGGTGGTCGCGTGCGAGTCGTGGGGTAGCGGCGTTGTTCAGTTGGTGGGTCGGATGGACTGACGGATTCACACCCGCAGATACCTTTGCTCTGACCATGACGGATGGCCCGGTTTGGCGACTTGGTCCCACACATTGGTGGGGTTACCTAGGTTGGGTTAGTTTGGGAAGGTGCGAGAGCGCTTTGGGCGAAGGCGCGTGTCCCGCGCCGCGCGCGGCGTGCGTGCTGCGGCCGCGCACATGGTGGGACTAGATTTCGAGATGAAAATTTACATGCCGTCACCAAACTCTCCTCTCCCCCAATCCCCACAGCCGCCACACCGGTCCTCCTCCCACCTCCCTTCTCGCCGTCGTGAGTCGTGACCCTCCGTTCTCTTCTCCTACACCGCTCCTTCACGTCGGCATGCTCGCACCTAGCACCTCGTCCACCCCCAGTCATCTTTGTTGCGCAAGACCGCAGAAGGACGAACGGCGGCGGTCCGAGCGCCGCCTCCTTCGCCAGCGGCAACGGTGAACACGGGAGCAGCGGCCCCGTTCGCCCGTTCCAAGGTGAGGAACGGACCCCCTCGACCTGTCCTCTGCGGCGCCGCTCCCCTTCCTCCGTTTCCTTGATCGCCGGCGGTGGGAGGATACCCGGGGGAACAGAGGAGGGAGTTGGACAATGGGGTGAAGAGGCGCAAGTCAAGCAGGAGGTGGGCATCACCGGAGGAGCACAACCGCATGGGGAGCGGAGGAGGTCGATGCAGGGGGCTCAATAGGATGGTTAGAGAGCGCGCAGCATCTTGTGAGACAAGTCGTCTGCTAAGCAGAGGATGCAGCAGCGCTGGCTCCTCCTCTCCCCACGCTATCGCCTTCCTGCGTCGTCATTGCCGCCACGGCCTTGCTCGCCATCGACCTCCCCGAGTGCTTCTCTCCGCTACATCCCCCTTTCCACGAGTTCTTGCCTTCAATGCTAAGGTGAAATGGCTCCTTCCGTATTTGCCTGTAAGCTATTCGATGAAATGCTTGCGTCACAACGAGTTCTTTTTCTTCAGTTTATTCTTCCTGCTGCTAGGTCTTAGTTCTCTCATTGACCTTGCCTGATTTTCTCGTGGGTCTTGCATTTGAAGCTCACGTGAATGGCCTTTCCTTTATCTTATCTATATTATAGTACTGTTTAATGAAATGTTATGCCCGAACGAGTTCTTTCCTATGGAAATCATGGGATATGATAGGGGCTGTGAGGATGTTGTTTAGTGTGAACTGCATCTTTTTTGTTGGTGGTGGAGTTCTTTGAGCATTGCTTAACTTGAATGATACAACTACTCAGCTGGGTGGCCTGAGAGCATCGGGGTTAGGCCTCCAAATGGCTCTTTTTGGTTGCGATGGGGTGAGATGCAGGTGAGGGTGAGGAGGCCAACGACAGGGTGAAGCAGCAGCCCAGCGAGTACTGCGAGCAGCATGACGTTTTGCATGTTCTCTTTCCTTGTTCTTCTTATGGCTTTTTTCTTCATCTCATCATTGACCAATTCATTGTTTATGTGTGTATCTATTCTCTCCTTTTTTTATTCGCATGAACTGATGTGCGTACAAGGTAAGCTTATTCTTCTCTCCAGATTTCATGGATGAGTTAATGGTCTTGGTTATATGGTTTATTCAGTCCACCTAAGTCGTGATCTCTCTACTTCCACATGACCGTTGTTGGTCCAAGTAGCATATTGTTGTCTCATGTCTGTTGCGGTTTGTAGCTTAGATTTTTAAGACTGGGCACTGTAGTGTTGTCTGTTATGGCTGATTGATAAAATGTGTATGTTCTTTCTCAGTAGGTACATATGCAAATTTATCTTTTTGTTGGTTGTTTTTTGCTTCTTGCAGCATCCCGGGTACATATGTGAGGCTATGGGAATCCTTTTTTCGTGTGATGATGAGAGGAATATGACAGGACAACCAATTGTACCATGTGAACACAATTGCTGGTACGTTTCGAAGTTTTCTTCCCAGGGTGGCATATTAATTATTTGGTCCTGCACACCCTAATTAGGATTGATATTTCATTTTTTTGTTCACCTTTTAGGTGTACATTTTTGCTTCGCCTGCTGTATATTTTCTTGAAGTAAACACTTTATTATCTCTTTTACAGTAAAAAAAATGAATGCTTGCAATATATAGCTGCTAATCTGATATTCTACTTTATTTTTAGGGGGATAAGCTGGTCAATGCGCCAAAATCTGAAAGAAAGCGACTAAAATCAACATTTGAAGGTACAGCCTGTGTTATGTTACTACAGAAATTAATGGTGTGGTCTGTTATTGGGAATCATGAGTTTCCTGACAATGAGGCCCATTAGTTAAAATCTATTGTGCTAGGATCTTTGCTTCGCATCCCATATGTGCCAAGTTACTGGTAGAACTGTGCATCGAATTTATTGTGCTGGGATCTTTGCTTCGCATCCCATATGTGCAAGTACGCGAGCGAGACTGGCTTGGCTCTAACCATGATGATTTTCTTTTCTTGGCAGATGTTCAAAATCAAATAGGATGGCTACCTGAAGTACGATCCTCAGAAATCATAAGAAGCAGCAGTTATTGGTACTTGCTCACACTCATTTCTCATGTTGATGCTCAGGCAAAACCTCGCGAAGCTTTGGCACACACTTGCTTGTAATCAGGGCTTGCTTAATTTTATCTTTCTAATTCTTTTGAGAAATAGTGAAATACCATATCAATATTATTTGTGATGACTTGTCGGTCATAATTTCCAATCATGTAATATCCCATCATATTATTAGTATTAGGCGTTAACCAGATACTAATCTTCGGTTGGTTGTGAATGTAAGTTTGTGTTCTCCTTTGTTTTTGTCTGGTTATGCTATGAAAAGAAGAGTAAATATTTGTTTTGTGATGGTGAGTTGTTAGTTCTGTATGATTTCAGAGCACATTGTCATGGGTTAGCATGAACAGAGTCATAACCATGTCTGCTGAAAATAATTTAGTAAGTGTGGTTTCCATCATTATATGAGTTAGAACCTTACTATACACACGATAGTACATAGACGATTTTTGAATGATGCTGAAGATCGCACAATCTGATGCATGCAGCAGCACTGCTCCATCGTTTGATATAAGTGTTGGTTGCATGTCGTGTGTGTACTGTCGTCTGCACAGCAATTTCATATTGGTTATAGGAGTTGGATGTAGGTATTAACATTATTTAGGGAAAAGGGTAGCATAGAATTAGTTAGTGTAGTTCTTAGTTGGACTATGAGAAGATCAGCAGGTGCAATAAACTCTATAGCTTTCTTCCTCTACTATTCAAACCATATTCTTCCTATAATTTGTTCCGAGCTCCCAATTTCTGCATAAGTCTACTGGTCCTGATTGCTAACATTGTGTATGTATGTTGTGCTTTTCTACTCCTTAGGTACATAAATGAACAGAAGGTTTTGAGTACTAAATAGAAGCGCTTGGATCTGGGTCAGCCGGGATCCGGTTGATGCTGCCATGGAGGAGCTCTCCACCGGTAGAGTGGCAAGGGCGAGCGTGTGAGCCGCTGGTGGAGCTCGAGGTGCTGGGGCACGACGGCGGTGTGCTGGTTTGACGCCCGACTCTAGGACGTGATGGTCCGGTATGGCCGCCTCCACAGGGCCGGGGACAGGTGCGCGCGCTCGCCGCGGAGGGAACGAGAGCTGCCCCCACTCCTTTTGTTCCCCATCGTCGGCCTCTCCTCATCCTTGGCATCGTTGCTCGCGGAGGAGAGAGAGAAGGAGGCGGCGGCGACAAAAAGAATGAGGGGGTTAGGGGAGGAGGCAGGGATTGGGGGAGGTCGGGGGAAAGAGGAGGCTGGGGTTCCTAACATTGTGTATGTATAGTGTATTATTGGGGCTTTGCTACATCAGTAGGTTTGAATTGATGGCTAGAAATACAGGGTGCCATTTTGTCTTATGAAGTGATAATTAAGCAGCCATACATAGCTGCAAAAAGGATTGCTCAAATGAAACAAGTTGCTAATTTTATATCTTTGACACTCATGGAAAAGGTGCATGCCAATCCTAATTATAATCGTATCACATATATGGAACTGCATTAGACGAATGGTGTTAACAGGATGACAAATTTCAGTCACAGAACTGAATGTTCCTTTTCTCGATGTATATGTGTCATACAGAATTCAGAAAAATTCTTGGATATTACCGTTCATATATTTACTATTTAGAATTGAGATATCCAATCATGTTAGGATATGATATGGTCTTTTTCCAGGGGCTCTAAGTATTATGAACGTGCATATAGTTAACACCTAACACACATTCCTTTCCTTATACTCCTTCCATTTCATTTTAGTCTGCATATAAGATTTGATCAAAGTCAAACTTTGTTAACTTTGACTAAGTTTATAGAATAATATATCAAGATTCATAATATGAAATCAATATTATTAGATGCATCATGAAAATTTTCATACCATATAGCTTTAGTATTGTAGATGTTGATATTTTTTTCTATAAAATTGGTCAAACTTTACAAAGTTTGATTTTGACCAAATCTTATATGCAGACTAAAAAGAAATGGAAGGAGTACATACAATTATAAGGCAGTTACAAGCTAGCTGGACATGCGTCGCAAAGTGCTTGCATTTCAGTTTATGTAGGAAGAGGAGCATCAGTACCTTCTTCTCCTGCCCTGTATATGTAGCGTCTTCGTTCCAAGCAATTAGTATATGGTATTAGAGATTCTTATGATAATACATTTGTTTGAAACTTGCTGGATTCCTACCATCTCTATATAATTACAACAAAACCAACAGGTAGAGTGACGTGTCTCTTAGTGCCATCGATTGGGTACAAATGAAGCCCCTCATCCCACAGGCTCATTGTTTCTACCTCAAACTAATCCCTTGGCCTCCTTCTAAATTATTGATATGTGTATTGCTTCATCTATTTATCTTGAGGTCACATATTATCCAATTCCTTGTTATTATTGTTAAAGAATTAGCGTAACATCATACATGGATTGACACTGAATATGTCCTTGCAAAATGCAACTATTTTCATCGACAACATGGCTTTAGCGGGTCTCTGCGCCATTTGGCGCAACGGGTCAACTAGTAATAATAAATCACGAATGACAACACTTTCTCAAAACAATCATAATATGATATAACAAGATGGTATCTCACTAGCCCTTTCTGAGATCGCAAAACATAAATGCAGAGCACCTCTGAAGATCAAGGACTGACTAAATATTGTAATTCATGGTAAAAGAGATCCAGTCATACTCATACTCAATATAAATTAATAGCAATGTATGCAAATGACAGCGGTGCTCTCCAGCGGGTGCCTTTTAATAAGAGGATGATGACTCAACATAAAAGTAAAAAAGATAGGCCCTTCGCAGAGGGAAGTAGGGATTTTTAGAGGTGCCAAAGCTCGATTTTGAAATAGAGATAAATAATATTTTGAGCGGTATACTTTCATTATTAACATAACAACCAAGAGATCTCGATATCTTCCATGCTACACACATTATAGGCGGTTCCCAAATAGAATAGTAAAGTTTATACTCCCCCACGACCAACAATCATCAATCCATGGCCTGCCCGAAACAATGGGTCCCTCCAACTAATAACAATCCTGGGGGAGTTTTATTTGCAATTATTTTGATTTTATTTGAGCATGGGACTGGGCATCCTGGTGACCAGCCATTTTCTCGTGAGTGAGGAGCGGAGTCCACTCCTCTTGAGAATAACCCACCTAACATGGAAGATATAGACAACCCTAGTTGATACATGAGCTGTTCGAGTATACAAAACATAATTTCATTTGAAGGTTTGGAGTTTGGCACATACAAATTTACTTGGAACGACAGGTAGAGATACCGCATATAGGAAGGTATGGTGGACTCATATGGAATAACTTTGGGGTTTATGGATTTTGGATGCACAAGCAGTATTCCCGCTTAGTACATGTGAAGGGTAGAAAAAGATTGGGAAACGACCAACTAGAGAGCGACAATAGTCATGAACATGCATTAAAATTAATAGACATTGAGTGCAAGCATGAGTAGGATATAATCCACCACGAACATAAATATCATGGAGGCTATGTTGCTTTTATTTCAACTACATGCGTGAACATGTGCCAAGTCAAGTCACTCGAATCATTCAAAGGAGGATACCACCCTATCATACCACATCACAACCATTTTAATAGCATGTTGGCACGCAAGGTAAACCATTATAAACTCCTAGCTAATTAAGCATGGCATAAGCAACTATAATCTCTAATTGTCATTGCAAACATGTTTATTCATAATAGGCTGAATCAGGAACGATGAACTAATCATATTTACAAAAACAAGATAGGTCGAGTTCATACCAGCTTCTCTCATCTCAATCATTTCATCATATATCGTCATTATTGCCTTTCACTTGCACGATCGAACGGTGTTGATAATAATAATAGTGCACATGCATTGGACTAAGATGGAATCTACAAGCATTCAGTTCAAGGGAGAAGACAAGGTAATATGGGCTCTTGGTTAAATCAACAATAATGCATATGAGATCCACTCAACATTTTCATCGTGGTCTTCTCCTCTCGACCCCCAAAGAAAAGAAAAGAAATAAAAGTATTTACACGGGAAAGCTCCCAACAAGCAAAAGAAGAACGAGAAATCTTTTTGAGTTTTCTTTTAATTACTACTACTACAGGCATGGAAAGTAAACTAGCTAAAAGCTACAACTAATTTTTTGGTTTTTTCTTAAGGTTATTCAAACACACAAGAAGAAAACAAGAAAAAGAAAATAAACTAGCATGGATAGTACAATGAAAAAGTAAGAGTACCGACAACTAGAATGAGTGTGTGATCATAAATGTAATGTCGGTGAGAAACACGTACTCCCCCAAGCTTAGGATTTTGGCCTAAGTTGGTCTATGTCCATGGATCAAAGTTGTAGCTGGGGTTGTACCGAGGAGTGTCATCCGAGTGCCACTGGCTGGCGATCTCCTTCGGATCCCACTGATAAAAGGACTGTCGATAAGGGTCAAGTGGTGGTTCTGGCTCAGGCCCTGGAGCTGGTGTCTGGCTTCAGTATGCGTGAACGGCCTCCGGCAAGATGAGGTACGTGCCTGAAGATAAGTCAAACAAAGAGGGTGCGGGCAAGATAATAGTGTCACTGTGAGTTTTATTAAATCTCAAATTATACTTAAGCATCATCTCATCATTTTTAATAATAAATTCATGTGCTACCATACTCTTATAATCTAGAAAAATAGGGGGCAGCAACTTTTCCTCTTTCTCATAATGCCTAATAGGTATCCTAAAGTGTTTAGCAAGGCCTGAAGCAAAGATGCCTCCAAAGACGGGACCCTTTGTACGATTCCGACTTAATCATTTGGCAATAACAGCGCCTAAACTAACAGTGTTATCGCGAAACAAAGCATGGCACAAAATAACAATATCAGGGGCACTAAGGTTTCCGTAGTTCCCACGACTAATTAAGCATCTACTAGCAAATATTGCAAAGTAACGTAGAACAGGAAAGTGTATGCTAGTAATTCTTGCATCAGAAACCTTCCTCGTTTCCCCTACAATAATCATATCGATGAATCCATCCACATCACTACGATGGGGTTCCTCTATGTTGCCCTCGAGGGGTATCTTGCAAACCCCACAGAAATCATATAGTGACATCTCCCTAACCTCATCATATAAATGAAACCCCACTGAAGGTGGTGATTTCTTAGCATGAAAGTAATAATTTTGCATGAAAGTATTAGTGAGTACGAGATACTGATCGAGATGGTCGTGGAGGAAGTCGGTGAGGCCTGCATTATCAGCCAAATAATAAAAATCATCATGAATCCCGGCTGCTCTCAAGAACTCATCACAAGGCCATTCACACGGCCGAACCTCCGTGATGCGAGGGAGATTATATTTGGGCTTTCTATTCTCCTTATTTTGTTTATCCTTCGAGCTTTGGATAGAAGAACCCCTCAAAAATCTCTTCATCATTTTAAAAATTTCTGAAATTTTATTAACTCAAAATAAAAGTGAACCAAACTCAACAAAATTGATAGCAACTACTCCCATAAGTGCCTAGAGACTATATCATGCATTAGAACTACTTGGGACCAAATAAATTTGACATGCAAGCTCAAGAACAGGGTCGCCTAGGCAGTAAAAATTTGCAATGAATAAAGCACTAGAACAAAAACTAATTGGACCATTGGAGGAGTCACATACCAAAGAACAATCCCCCAAAGCAGTTTTGTGAGTGGAGCTTTGAGCAAGGAGAACAAAAATGGCAGCAAGATGAGCTAGAACTCGTGCTTGAGCTGGTTGGTGATTTTTATGGGAGGAAGAAGAAGTGTATGGGTGCTGGAATGAGTGGAGGGGGGCACCAGGGGCCCATGAGGCTGGGGGCGCACCCCAGGGGGGGTGGGTGCGCCCTGGACCCTCGTGGGTAGGTGCTGGCTCTCCCTGATGTGTTCTTAGTGCCAGATATTCTCAAATATTTTAGAAAAAAACATATTTCATTTTCAGGGCATTTGGAGAACTTCTATTTTCGGGGTAATTTTTTATTGCATGGATAATTTAGAAAACAGACAGAAAATACTATTTTTGCTTTATTTAATCAAAATATCAGAAGGTAAAAGGAGGATACAGAGAGTTGTGCTTTATAACTTCATCCATCTCATGCTCATCAAAAGGAATCCACTAACAAGGTTGATCAAGTCTTGTTAACAAACTCATTCCGAATCGCATGAAACCGGAGAATTTACGAATAACACTAGGTTACCTCAACGGGGATATGTACATCCCCAATAATAAGAATATCATATTTCTTCTTGACAGTAGGAAGAGGAAATTTAAAACCTCCAATAATAATAGTTGGGATTTTCCCAATAGAATTGATACTGTGAACTTGAGGTTGTTTCCACGGAAAGTGTACCGTATGCTTGTTACCATTAACATGAAAAGTGACATTGCCTTTGTTGCAATCAATGACAGCCCCTGCAGTATTCAAAAAGGGTCTACCAAGGATAATCGACATACTATCGTCCTCGGGAATATCAAGAATAACAAAGTCCGTTAAGATAGTAACGTTTGCAACCACAACAGGCACATCCTCACAAATACCGACAGGTATAGCAGTTGATTTATCAGCCATTTGCAAAGATATTTTAGTAGGTGTCAGCTTATTCAATTCAAGTCTACGATATAACGAGAGAGGCATAACACTAACACCGGCTCCAAGATCACATAAAGCAGTTTTAACATAGTTTCTTTTAATGGAGCATGGTATAGTTGGTACTCCTGGATCTCCTAGTTTCTTGGGTATTCCACCCTTCAAAGTATAATTAGCAAGCATGGTGGAAATTTCAGCTTCCGGTATCTTTCTTTTATTTGTAACAATATCTTTCATGTACTCCTTCCGTCCCATAATGTAAGACGTTTTTTTGGCACTAGACTAGTTTAAAAAACATCTTACATTATGAAACGGAGGGAGTACTTAGCATAAGGATTAATTGTAAGCATATCAGTCAAACGCATACGCAAAAAGATAGGTCTAATAATTTCAGCAAAGCACTCAAAATCCTCATCATCCTTTTTCTTGGATGGTTTAGGAGGAAAAGGCATGGGTTTCTGAACCCATGGTTCTCTTTCTTTACCGTGCTTCCTAGCAACGAAGTCTCTCTTATCGTAATGTTGATTCTTTGATTGTGGGTTATCAAGATCAACAGCAAGTTCAATCTCTACATCATTATTATTGCTAGGTTGAGCATCAACATGAACATCATCATTAACATTATCACTAGGTTCATGTTCATCACTAGATTGTGTTTCAGCATCAGGAATAGAAATATCATTGGGATTATCAGGTGTGTCAACAACATGTCCACTAGAAGCATGCAAAGTCCTATAATTTTTCTTTTTCTTCTTTTTAGAAGGACTTGGTGCATCAACATTATTTCTCTGAGAATCTTGCTCAATTATTTTAGGGTGGCCCTCAGGATACAAAGGTTCCTGAGTCATTTTACCCCCTCCAGTCATAATTCTAACAGCATTATCATTTTTCTTATTATTTAATTTATTGATCAAATCATTTTGTGCCTTAAGCACTTTTTCTACTTGAGTGGTAACCATAGAAGCATGTTTACTAATAAGTTTAAGTTCACTCTTAACTCTAGACATATAATCACTCAAGTGTTCGATCATATAAGCATTACTTTTCAACTGTCTACCAACATAAGCATTGATGTTTTCTTGTTTAGCCATAAATTCATCAAACTCATCCAAGCATTGGCTAGCAAACTTAGTAGACGGGATTTCAACTTTATCATATCTATAGAGAGAATTTACCATTACTATCTGTGTCGGGTTATCAAGACCATGTATTTCTTTAATAGTATTAAGGCCATGTTTCTTCAACAGGAGGTAAATTCTTGACATCTTCAGCTTTAATACCTTTTCTTTCATAGATTTCTTTGCCACTTGCATATCTTCTAGACTGAGAAATAGAACACCTCTTTTCTTCGGAGTTGGCTTAGGAGTTGGTTCAGAAAGTGTCCAATTGTTTTCATTAGTCAACATGTTATTCAATAGCAATTCAGATTGATTGACAGTTCTTTCCCTAAAAATACAACCAGCACAACTATCCAGGTGGTCTCTGGAAGCATCGGTTAGTCCATTATAAAAGATATCAAGTATTTCATTTTCTTAAGAGGATGATCAGACAAAGCATTAAGTAATTGGAGAAGCCTCCCCCAAGCTTGTGGGAGACTCTCTCCTTCAATTTGCACAAAATTATATATTTCCCTTAAAGCAACTTGTTTCTTATGAGCAGGGAAAATATTTAGCAGAGAAGTAATAAATCATATCCTGGGGACTACACACACAACCAGGATCAAGAGAGTTAAACCATGTTTTAGCATCACCCTTTAATGAGAACGGAAATAACTTAAGGATATAATAGTAGCGAGTTTTCTCATCATTAGTGAACAGGGTGGCTATATCATTCAATTTAGTAAGATGTGCCACAACTGTTTCAGATTCATAGCCATAAAAAGGATCAGATCCAACTAAAGTAATTATCTCAGGATCGACAGAGAAATCATAATCCTTATCAGTAACATAGATAGGTGAAGTAGCAAAAGCAGGGTCATATTTCTTTCTAGCATTTATAGACTTTTCTTTCAGTTTAGCTTATAATTTCTTAAGATCAGATCTATCATTGCAAGCAAGAAAATCTCTAGCAGTTTCTTCATCCATAACATAACCCTCAGGCACAACAGGAAATTCATACTTAGGGGGAGAACCTTCATCATCACTTTCATCAATATTATTAGTTTCAATAATTTCATTCTCACTAGCCCTAGCAAGTTGTTCATCAAGAAATTCACCTAATGGCACAGTAGTATCAAGCATAGAAGTAGTTTCATCATAAGCATCACGCATAGCAGAAGTGGCATCATCAATAACATGTGGCATATTAGAATTAATAGCATAAGAAGGTTTAGGTGTCGCAAGTTTACTCAAAACAGAAGGAGAATCAAGTGCAAAGCTAGATGGCAGTTCCTTACCTCCCCTCGTAGTTGAGGGGAAAATCTTAGTTCTTTTGTCTTTCAAGTTCCTCATAGTGATCAGCAGATATAAATCCCAAGTGACTCAAAGAATAGAGCTATGCTCCCCGGCAACTCTGCCAGAAAATAGTCTTGATAACCCACAAGTATAGAGGATCACAATAGTTTTCAAGGGTAGAGTATTCAACCCTAATTTATTGATTCGACACAAGGGGAGCCAAAGAATATTCTCAAGTATTGGCAGTTGAGTTGTCAATTCAACCACACCTGGATAACTTAATATCTGTAGCAAAGTATTTAGTAGCAAAGTAGTATGGAAGTAACGATAACAGTGGCAAAAGTAACAGTAGCAGTTTTGTAGTAATTGTAATAGTGGCAACGGTAAAGTAACTAAGCAAAGATCAATATGTGAAAAGCTCATAGGCATTGGATCAGTGATGGATAATTATGTCGGATGCGATTCCTCATGCAATAGTTATAACATAGGGTGACACAGAACTTGCTCCATCATCAATGTAATGTAGGCATGTATTCCGAATATAGTCATACATGATTATGGAAAAGAACTTGCATGACATCTTTTGTCCTACCCTCCCGTGGTAGCGGGGTCCTATTGGAAACTATGGGATATTAAGGCCTCCTTTTAATAGAGTACCGAACCAAAGCATTAACACTTAGTGAATACATGAACTCCTCAAACTATGATCATCACCGAGAGTGGTCCCAATTATTGTCACTTCGGGGTTGCCGGATCATAACACATAGTAGGTGACTATTGACTTGGAAGATAGGATCAAGAACTCACATATATTCATGAAAACATAATAGGTTCAGATCTGAAATCATGGCACTCGGGCCCTAGTGACAAGCATTAAGCATAGCAAAGTCATAGCAACATCAATCTCAGAACATAGTGGATACTAGGGATCAAACCCTAACAAAACTAACTCGATTACATGGTAAATTGAAGGAAATATGCCCTAGAGGCAATAATAAAGTTATTATTTATTTCCTTATATCATGATAAATGTTTATTATTCATGCTAGAATTGTATTAACCGGAAACATAATACATGTGTGAATACATAGACAAACATAGTGTCACTAGTATGCCTTTACTTGACTAGCTCGTTTATCAAAGATGGCTATGTTTCCTAGCCATGGACAAAAGAGTTGTCATTTGATTAACGGGATCACATCATTAGGAGAACGATGTGATTGACTTGACCCATTCCGTTAGCTTAGCACTTGATCATTTAGTATGTTGCTATTGCTTTCTTCATGACTTATACATGTTCCTATGACTATGAGATTATGCAACTCCCATTTACCGGAGGAACACTTTGTGTGCTACCAAACGTCACAACGTAACTGGGTGATTATAAAGGAGCTCTACAGGTGTCTCCGAAGGTAGATGTTGGGTTGGCGTATTTCGAGATTAGGATTTGTCACTCCGATTGTCGGAGAGGTATCTCTGGGCCCTCTCGGTAATACACATCACTTAAGCCTTGCAAGCATTGCAACTAATGAGTTAGTTGCGGGATGATGTATTACGGAACGAGTAAAGAGACTTGCCAGTAACGAGATTGAACTAGGTATTGAGATACCGATGATCGAATCTCGGGCAAGTAACATACCGATGACAAAGGGAACAACGTATGTTGTTATGCGGTTTGACCGATAAAGATCTTCGTAGAATATGTGGGAGCCAATATGAGCATCCAGGTTCTGCTATTGGTTATTGACCGAGAATAGTTCTAGGTCATGTCTACATAGTTCTCGAACCCGTAGGGTCCGCACGCTTAAGGTTTCGATGACAGTTATATTATGAGTTTATGAGTTTTGTTGTATCGAAGGAGTTAGGAGTCCCGAATGAGATCGGGGACATGACGAGGAGTCTCGAAATGGTCGAGACGTAAAGATCGATATATTGGACGACTATATTCGGAGTTCGGAAAGGTTCCGAGTGATTCGGGTATTTTCCGGAGTACCGGAGAGTTACAGGAATTCGCCGGGGAGTATATGGGCCTTATTGGGCTTTAGGGGAAAGAGAGAGGAGAGGTTGGGCGCCCCCCAAGGCCTAGTCCGAATTGGACTAGGGGGAGGGGCTGCGCCCCCTCCTTCCTTCTCTTCTCTTCCCCCTTTCCTTGACTCCTACTCCTACTACTTGGAAGGGGGGAATCCTACTCCCGGTGGGAGTAGGACTCCTCCTTGGTGCGCCCCCTCCTAGGCCGGCCACCCCCTCCCTTGCTCCTTTATATACGGGGGGCAGGGGGGCACCCCATAACACACAAGTTGATCTTCAAGATCGTTCCTTAGCCGTGTGCGGTGCCCCCCTCCACCATATTCCACCTCGGTCATATCGTCGCGGAGTTTAGGCAAAGCCCTGCGCCGGTAGAACATCATCACCGTCACCACGCCGTCGTGCTGACGGAACTCATCCCCGACACTTTGCTAGATCGGAGTCCGGGGATCGTCATCGAGCTGAACGTGTGCTGAACTCGGAGGTGTCGTACGTTCGGTACTTGGATCGGTCGGATCGTGAAGACGTACGACTACACTTCCGCTTACGGTCTACGAGGGTACGTGGACAAAGCTCTCCCCTCTCGTTGCTATGCATCACCATGATCTTGCATGTGCGTAGGAATTTTTTTGAAATTACTACGTTCCCCAATATAAATCTCATCCAACCCATCACCGTCTAGCAAGCCTACGATGGAATTACTCACGCATGGCGGTGAGCATCATGAAGTTGGTGATGGAGAATGGTTGATGATGACAACGGCGACGGATTTTCCTCTCTGAAGCCCCGAACGGACTCCAGATTAGCCCTCCCGAGAGAGATTAGGGCTTGGCGGCGGCTCCATATCGTAAAACGCAATGAATCCTTCTCTCTAATTTTTTTTCTCCCCGAAAGTGAATATATGGAGTTGGTGTTGAGGTCGGTGGAGCACCAGGAGGCCCACAAGGCAGGGGGCGCGCCCATGGGGTAGAGCACGCCCCCACCCTCATGGACAGGGTGTGGCCCCCCTGGCCTTGATTCTTTCGCCAATATTTTTTATTAATTCCAAAAAGTTGCTCCTTGGATTTTCAGGTCATTCCGAGAACTTTTATTTCTGCACAAAAATAACACCATGGCAATTCTGCTGAAAACAACGTTAGTCCTAGTTCCATTCAAATCATGCAAGTTATAGTCCAAAACAAGGGCAAAAGTGTTTGGAAAAGTAGACACGACGGAGACGTATCTGGGGGGCACGCCCTCCACCCTTGTGGATGCCTCGTGTCTCTTTCGGACTACTTTTAATTTTCCTAATTTTTTAAATATTCCAAAAAAGAGAAAAATTGCTATTTGAGCAGTTTTGGAGTTGGTTTACTTATCGTACAACATACCTATTCCTGTTCGGAGTCTGAAACGTTCTGGAAAGTGTCCCTTATGTACTCCTCCGGGGTTACGGTGTCAATAACATTGGTTTCGACATTTATGGGATTACTTGAGATATAGTGTTTGATTCTTTGACCGTTTACCACCTTCGGATCCGTGCATTCGAGTTGTTGATTTTTATGGCACCGAAACGATAGACCTCCGCGATAATGTAAGGACCTTCCCATTTAGAGAGAAGTTTTCCTACAAAAAATCTTAAACAAGAATTGTATAGCAAAACATAGTCACCTACATTAAACTCACGCTTTTGTATCCTTTTGTCATGCCATCTTTTCACTTTTTCTTTAAAATTTTTGGCATTCTCATAGGCCTGGGTTCTCCATTCATCAAGTGAGATAATGTCAAATAGCCACTTCTCACTGGCAAGTTTGAAATCATAATTGAGCTCTTTAATAGCCCAATATGCCTTATGTTCTAGTTCGAGAGGTAAGTGACATGCTTTTCCATAAACCATTTTATACGAATACATACCCATAGGATTTTTATATGCAGTTCTATAGGCCCACAATGCATCATCAAGTTTCTTGGACCAATTCTTTCTAGATCTATTAACAGTCTTTTGCAAGATCAATTTAATCTCTCTATTACTCAATTCTACTTGACCACTAGATTGAGGGTGGTATGTAGATGCAATTCTATGATTAACATCATACTTAGCAAGCATTTTACGAAAAGCACCATGAATAAAATGTGAACCACCATCAGTCATTAAATATCAAGGGACTCCAAACCTCGGAAAAACAACTTCTTTAAGCATCTTAATAGAGGTGTTATGATCAACACTACTAGTTGGAATAGCTTCTACCCACTTAGTAACGTAATCAACAACAACTAAAATATGTCTATACCCATTAGAGGAAGGAAAAGGTCCCATATAATCAAAGCCCCAAACATCAAATGGTTCAATAACAAGTGAATAATTCATATGCATTTCTTGACGTCTACTAATATTACCAATTCTTTGGCATTCATCACAAGACAAGACAAACTTACGGGCATCTTTGAAGATAGTAGGCCAATAAAAACTGAATTGCACTACCTTGTGTGCAGTTCTATCTCCAGCATGGTGTCCCCCGTAAGCCTCGGAGTGACACTTGCATAGGATCTGTTCCTGTTCATGCTCAGGTACACAACGTCTAATAACACCATCTACTCCTTCTTTATAAAGGTGTGGGTTATCCCAAAAGTAATGTCTTAAATCAGAGAAAAACTTTCTCTTTTGCTGGTATGTGAAACCAGGTGGTATAAATTTAGCAATAATGTAATTAGCATAATCAGCATACCATGGAGCAGTACGAGAAGCATTTATGACAGCTAACTGTTCATCAGGAAAGCTATCATCAATAGATAGTGGGTCATCAAGAACATTTTCTAACCTAGACAAGTTGTCTGCAACGGGGTTCTCAGCTCCCTTTCTATCAACAATATGCAAATCAAATTCTTGTAGCAAGAGAACCCATCTAATAAGTCTAGGTTTAGCATCTTTCTTTTCCATAAGGTATTTAATAGCAGCATGATCAGTGTGAACAGTTACTTTGGAATCAACAATATATGGTCTTAATTTATCACAAGCAAACACAACTGCTAAAAAATCTTTTTCAGTAGTAACATAATTTCTCTAGGCACTGTCTAGAGTTTTACTAGCATATTGGGTAACATTTAATTTCTTATCAACTCTTTGTCCTAGAACAGCACCTACATCATAATAACTAGCATCACACATAGTATCAAAGGGTAAATTCCAATCAGGTGGCTGACCAATAGGTGCAGAAATCAAGGCTTTCTTAAGTATTTCAAATGCTTCTACACAATTATCATCAAGACAAGAGGAACATGTTTTTGCAAGAGATTAGTCAGAGGCCTAGAAATTTTAGAAAGTCTTTAATAAACCTCTAGAAACCGGCATGACCAAGAAAACTTCTTATGCCTTTGATGTCCTAAGGACACGGAATCTTTTCAATAGCATCTACTTTAGCTTTATCAACTTCAATACCTCTTTCAGAAATTTTATGCCCTAAGACAATACCTTCATTAACCATAAAGTGGCACTTCTCCCAATTGAAGACAAGATTAGTTTCTTCGCATCTCTGCAAAACTCGATCAAGGTTGCTTAAGCAATCATCAAAAGAAGTTCCGTAAACAGAGAAATCATCCATGAAAACCTCAACAATCTTTTCACAAAAGTCAGAGAAAATAGCAGTCATACATATTTGAAAGGTAGCAGGTGCATTGCATAAACCAAATGGCATACGTCTATAAGAAAAGGTACCGAAAGGGCAAGTAAAGGTGGTATTTTTTTATCCTCTTTTGACATAGGTATTTGAGAGAAACCAGAATAACCATCTAGAAAGCAAAAAATGTGTATGTTTGGATAGTCTTTCGAGCATTTGATCAATAGAAGGTAGAGGGTAATGATCTTTTCTAGTAGCCTTATTTAATTTGCGGAAATCAACTACCATTCTATAACTTGTAACAATTCTTTATGGGATCAATTCATCCTTATCATTAGGAACAACAGTAATACCTCCCTTCTTAGGGACACAATGGACAAGTAAAAGTGGTCTTTTCCTGATCCTCTTTTGACACAGGTATTTGAGAGAAACCAGAATAACCATCTAGAAAGCAAAAAATGTGTATGTTTGGATAGTCTTTCAAGCATTTGATCAATAAAAGGTAGAGGGTAATGATATTTTCTAGTAGCCTTATTTAATTTGCGGAAATCAATTACCATTCTATAACTTGTAACAATTCTTTGTGGGATCAATTCATCCTTATCACTAGGAACAATAGTAATACCTCCCTTCTTAGGGACACAATGGACATGACTTACCCACTGACTGTCAGCAACAAGATAAATTATACCTGCCTCCAGAAGCTTTAGTATTTCATTTCTTACCACTTCTTTCATCTTAGGATTTAACCGTCCTTGATGATCAACAACCGATTTAGCATCTTTCTCTGATTTTTTTTGTGCTGGCATAGAGTGGGACTAATGCCCTTAAGATCATCAAGAGTATATCCAATAGCAGCACGATGCTTCTTTAGAGTTTTCAATAATTTCTCTTCTTCATGCTCTGAAAGGTTAGCACTAATAATAACAGGATATATCTTCTTTTCATCAAGATAAGCATATTTCAAAGTATCAGGTAATTTTTTAAGCTCAAACACGGGATCACTCTTGGGTGGAGGAGGATCCCCTAGGATTTCAACAGGCAAGTTGTGTTTCAAAATAGGTCCCTGTTTAAAGAATACTTCATCTACTTCCCTTCTTTCATTCATAAACGTGTCATTTTCATGGTCTAGCAAATATTGTTCTAAAGGATCATTAGGAGGCATGGCAATAGAAGTAAGACCAATAATTTCATCTTTACTAGGCAATTCTTTATCATGGGGTTGTCTATGAAATTTAGCAAAACTAAAATCATGAGACATACCCCCTAAACCAATAGTAACAATATCCTCTTTGCAGTCTATCTTAGCATTAACATTATTCAAGAAGGGTCTACCAAATATAATGGGACAAAAGTCATCTTGTGGGGAACCAAGAACAAGAAAATCAGTAGGGTATTTAATTTTCCCACACAAGACTTCAACATCTCTAACAATCCCAATTGGTGAAATAGTATCTGTATTGGCAAGCTTAATAGTACATCAATATCTTCTATTTCAGCAGGTGCAATATCATGCATAATTTCTTTATATAAGGAATGAGGTATTGCACTCACACTAGCACCCATATCACATAAGCCATGATAACAATGATCTCCTATTTTAACAGAAACAACAGGCATGCCAACAATAGGTCTATGTTTATTTTTAGTATCGGTTCTAGCAATTCTAGCAGCTTCATCACAGAAATAAATAACATGCCCATCAATATTATCTACCAAGAGATCTTTAACCATAGCAATACTAGGTTCAACTTTAATTTTCTCAGGGGGTGTAGGTGTTCTGGCATTACTCTTACGAACCACCGTTGAAGCTTTAGCATGATCCTTTATTCTAACAGGAAAGGGTGGTTTCTCAATATAAGCAGTAGGAACAATAGGATCAACATTATAAGTAATAGTCTTTTCTTCAACTTTATAGGTTCTACTACTTTCACTTTAATGGGAGGATGATATTTAAACCACTTCTCCTTAGGGAGATCAACATGAGTAGCAAATGATTCACAGAAAGAAGCTACAATCTCAGAGTCAAGTCCATATTTAGTGCTAAATTCACGAAAAGCAACGGTATCCATAAAAGATTTAACACAATCAAACTTAGGTGTTATACCTAACTTCTTACCTTCGTCGAGTTCCCAATCTTTAGAGTTGCATTTAATTCTTTCCAATAAATCCCATCTGAATTCAATAGTCTTCATCATAAAAGAACCAGTACAAGAAGTATCGAGCATGGAGTGATCATTATGAGTGAGGGAGTCCTGGACTAGGGGGTGTCCGGATGGCCGGACTATCATCGACAACCGGACTCCAAGACTACGAAGATACAAGATTGAAGACTTCATCCCGTGTCCGGATGGGACTTTCCTTGGCGTGGAAGGCAAGCTTGGCGATACGGATATGTAGATCTCCTACCATTGTAACCGACTCTGTGTAACCCTAGCCCTCTCCGATGTCTATATAAACCGGAGGGTTTTGGTCCGTAGACACAACCATTACAACAATCATACCATAGGCTAGCTTCTAGGGTTTAGCCTCCTTGATCTCGTGGTAGATCCACTCTTTTACTACCCATATCATTAATATCAATCAAGCAGGAGTATGGTTTTACCTCCATCGAGAGGGCCCGAACCTAGGTAAAAACATAATGCCCCTTGTCTCCTGTTACCATCCGCCTAGACGCACAGTTCGGGACCCCCTACCCGAGATCCGCCGGTTTTGACACCGACATTGGTGCTTTCATTGAGAGTTCCTCTGTGTCGTCACCGATAGGCTTGATGGCTTCTTCAATCAACAACAACGCCGTATAGGGTGAGACTCTTCTCCCCGGACAGATCTTCGTGTTCGGCGGCTTTGCACTGCGGGCCAATTCGCTTGGCCATCTGGAGCAGATCGAAAGCTACGCCCCTGGCCTTCAGGTCAGATTTGGAAGCCTAAACTTCACGGCTAACATCCGCGGAGATTTGATCTTCGATGGATTCGAGCCACAGCCGAGCGTGCCGCACTGTCACGATGGGCATGATCTAGCTCTGCCGCCGGACAATACCTTGGAGGCCGCACACGAATCCGCTCCGACCCATAGCTCGGAGCCGACCGCGCAGATCGAGGACCGATGGCTGGACACCGCCTCGGGAGCTGCAATTGCTACAGCGATGGAGCCAAATACTGACCTTGTCCCTTATAAAGCTCGTGATTCCGAGGTGCCGGACTCCTCGCCGGACTCCGAACCCCCCGCGCCCCTACCAATCGAATCCGATTGGGCGCCGATCATGGAGTTCACCGCCGCGGACATCTTTCAGCACTCACCCTTTGGTGACATCCTGAATTCGCTAAAGCATCTCTCGTTATCAGGAGAGCCCTGGCCGGACTGCGGTCAGGATGGTTGGGATACGGACGACGAAGAAATTCAAAGCCCACCCACCACCCACTTTGTAGCCACTGTCAACGATCTAACAGACATGCTAGACTACGACTCCGAAGACATCAACGGTATGGACGACGACGCCGGAGACTACCAAGAACCAACGCCTACCAAGCACTGGAAGGCCACCTCAACTCATGATGTATATATGGTGGACACCCCAAAAGGAAGCGATAACGAGGAACAACGGGACGCGGCAATAGACAATCCTGCCGACAAACAACCAAAGCGGCGACGCAGGCGCCGCCCTAAGTCCCGCCTCGACAAAAACATCACTCCTAATGACCCAGCAATAGAGCAGGGCAAACCAGTAGGCGACGAACATGCAACCAAGCAACCATCCGAACAGGACGAATCGGATAATCAATCCGTGCCCGGTGAAAACAACAGTCCAGACGATCTCACGCCGGACACACCACCGGAGCATAAGAACCTCCACAAAAGACTTGTCGCCACTGCAAGAAGCCTGAAGAAGGAAAAATGGAAGCTCAAAACAGCAGAAGACATACTCAGAATGAGGTGGAGCAAAGTACTCAAGACCGCGGACAAATATGGCAATGGCCACCAAACAAAGAGCTACCCGAAGCGCAAGTTGCTACCAGAATTCGACGAGGAGGCCATAGAGCCCCCACAGTCAAAAAGCAAAGAGGCCGCCTGGCCGGATAGAAGACCAGATGACAGGCCAAAAGCGACAAGCGGCACCGCACACAAGCCGACACATGATCCTCGTAAAACAGATGGCCCGGTCAGGTCCATTTATGGGCCAAAAAAGAGGGCCCCAGGAAGCAACACAACACGCCGCATGTTCGAAGATAACGGCACGCCTAAATACAGGGGCGCCGCACACCCACTATGTTTCACCGATGAGGTGCTGGATCATGAATTCCCAGCGGGATTCAAGCCCGTAAACATAGAGGCATACGACGGAACAACAGACCCCGGAGTCTGGATTGAGGATTACATCCTGCACATACACATGGCTAGAGGAGATGATCTCCACGCCATAAAATATCTGCCCCTCAAGCTCAAAGGGCCAGCTCGGCATTGGCTCAAAAGCCTCCCAGAAAATACTGTTGGAAGTTGGGAAGAGCTCGAAGACGCGTTTAGAGCAAATTTTCAAGGGACTTATGTCCGACCTCCGGATGCAGACGATTTAAGTCACATAACTCAACAGCCCGGAGAGTCAGCATGCAAATTCTGGAACAGGTTTCTTACCAAAAAGAACCAAATAGTCGACTGTCTGGACGCCGAAGCCCTAGCAGCTTTTAAACATAATGTCCGAGATGAATGGCTCGCCAGACACCTCGGCCAAGAGAAGCCGAGAACTATGGCCGCGCTAACAAGCCTCATGACCCGCTTTTGCGCAGGGGAAGACAGCTGGCTAGCAAGATGCAGCACCAGCGACCCGAGTACATCCGAGATCAGAGATGGAAACGGAAAATCACGGCGCAGAAAGGACCAGCGCCGAAACAAAGAAAAAGGCCAAAGAACACGGCGGTCAACGCCGGATTCAAAAGCTCGCGACCGAACAGCAAAACACCGCCTCTTAAGGACAACAGTGACGAGCTATCCAACTTAAACAAAATTTTGGATCGGATATGTCAAATCCACAGCACCTCCGGAAGGCCTGCAAACCACACCCACCGAGATTGTTGGTTCTTCAAATAGTCCGGCCGACTCAACACCGAACACAAGGGGCTCGACGCGCCAAGCGAGGATGACGACGAACCCCACCAGCAGAGCGCCGGAAAACAAAAGACTTTCCCACAAGAAGTTAAAACAGTAAACTCACTTCATGTGATAATACGGAACAACAGTGCGGCACCCGCCAAAGTAGGTATCGCACGGTCCACCCCAGCGGAACCTCGAGGTTGGATGTCAAAACCAATTACTTTCGACCACCTGGACTATTCCAGAAGTATGCGAAATGCAGGATGGACTGCTCTGATATTGGATCCTATAATCGACGGACTACAATTTACACAAGTCCTGATGGACGGAGGCAGCGATTTAAACCTGCTATATCCGGACACAATCCGCAAGTTGGGGATAGACCTTACTAAAATTCGACATAGCCGCACTTCCTTCAAGGGAGTGACACCAGGCCCTTACGCCAAGTGCACGGGCTCCCTGCTACTAGAAGTTGTGTTCGGGTCACCCGACAACTTCCGACGCGAAAAGCTAATCTTTCATGTTGCCCCATTCAAAAGTAGCCATCAAGCACTATTGGAACGTGAAGCCTTTGTCCGCTTTAATGCAATACCACACTACGCGTCTCTTACACTTAAAATGCCCGGTCCACGCGGCATCATCTCATTAAAAGGTCGTTAAGACCCCGGACACGGCTAGACGAGTCCGGCATAAATAAGCTAGGGGCTCCCTAGCCACACACCCCTATACAAGGGGCTGTGCGTATGAGCTAATATAAGCTCAGCTTTATTCATTCATATTTTGATTTTTAATTCATTTTTTACGATTACTTTTCAAACTAAGTTCCTCTCTTTTACAGATGAACAGCGTGTTACACCTGTCCAGGATACAGCACAACGGAGACACAGGCGCAGACGTGCAGTAGGGACCCGTTACAAGGATTCTTTTCAGATTAAGACCCTGTGTAAACCTTTTTTACTGTCTCTTGTTGCTATATATCCCCTGGTTTCTCATTATAACCAGAGAGGAGGCTGACGTTTTGGCATCGGCCGCGTCAGAGGACCTTGCGTGTACCTGGACACTAGGGGCTTAGGGCATTGTTCTGCCCGCTATCATAAAGACCAAATACCTTAGGGAGTGTTCGGCGTCTCGAGTTAGGCCTTTTATGCATCAGCTCCGAATCATGTCTTTGGTCAAATGTTGGGTTTGCCCGGCTCCTGTGTTTTGCTGCCTTACGTTCCGTATCATCGGCTAACGCGGCACCAGGAGAACTACTGTGATTGTGCCCCGGTTCGGCCAGGCGAGCACCTCAGTAGAGAAAGCCGAAAACTGACTGTCATGATACGGCGAGAGACTGGTCAACCACTCGATCGACCACCGGAATGTTTAGAATTCCTCCGCTTTGATGAAGGACCGTTTCCCGGTCAGGCACATACGCGCCCCGAATTCAGAGAGCGCGGTGCCCCTAGGGGCTATATCGTAGCCCCACCCTCGAACTCCTATGGCTAAGTGAAAGTGATAAAGCATTATAGTCCGGTTGCCTCGTTTGCTAGCTACCACCTCCTTCACAGGACCGAGACGTCGGATTAAGTGTGAAAATGCGCTATTTTTGCGAACACCCCCGCACCTTGTGCGTGGGGGCTGAAGCCGACGACTGCCATCTTTCAGGTTATACACACGTATACGTAAACGGCCGCACAGGAGATATTTCAATACTTGGCACAAGTAAAAAAAGCGCTTACATCATAAACATCATTTTGCAAACCATAACGTTCATTTGAACATGACATTTTTTGAGCACTGCGACTCTATTACACGAGCACCACGCAGAACCTCCCCAAAATAATGCTCGGCGGGTAACCGGCTCTCGTCCGAACCCTGGGTCGCAACATCGGTGGCATCCATCTCTGTCCAGTGTGTCTTCACACGGGCAAGGGCCATCCGTGCACCCTCTATGCAGGCCGACCGCTTCATCGCCTTGATATGCGGCACCGCCCCAAGAAATTGCTGCAATAAGCCAAAATAACTCTTCGGCTTAGGCCTATCCGGCCAGACATGAGCCACGATATCTGTCATGGCAAGTCCAGACAGCCTATTCAGCTCAGCCCACTCAGCCAGCCGATCGGTCAGCGGAAGTGAACGCTCCGGACTATGGAATTGAGACCAAAACAGCTCTTCCGTCTTGTGATCCTTCTGACTTCGGAAGTGCACAACGACATCTGCCGCACTCACCGCTAAATCCATATAAGGATCCTCCGGACCCCACAGCTGGCCAAGCTGAGCATACTTTGGATCTGTAAACCTCCGGTGTAGCAGAAAGGGCTTGCCAGCCACAATGTCTCCAGCCTGGCGCAACTCCTCCTTTATAGCCCGCATTGCAGAACGGGCATCCTTGGCTTCGGCGGTGGCCTTCCCCAGGTCTTCTTGCCCGCTAGGCGTTCCTTTTCAAGAACCTCATTGCGGTCGGTAGCATCTTTCAACTTCACGGCCATTTCGGCCATCTCCTCCCTGCTTCGGCAGTGTGTAGCCCTTTCAGCTTCCAGCTCTTCGGCCGCCCTCGAGGCAGCCGCATCACTCCTTCTGGCTTGCTCCTTGTCTTGAGCAAGTTCTGCCCGAAGGCTCTCCACAGCAGCGGCACCATCTGCATTGAGCACACATGTCGTAAGGAGTGGGCTTCGGCTCCCTTACTAGGTGACCACGGAGAAAAAACCTACCTTGTGACTCGTCAAGTCGTTTATTGACCAGTGCGATGTCCGCATCCGCAACGTCAAGCTGCCGCTTTAGTTCGGCAACTCCATCAGTCCGGCTAGCCACCGAACTATCCGCCACCTGCATAGGAAAGGCGAAAATCAATACCTGGGATTTTGATCCTCGGCACGTTGTCGTTCTCGACACCCTACCGAGTCTCAGGGGCTACTATCTATACAGGGCGCACTTTATGTGTAAAACTGTCAAAGGGTATGTCATTTTTACGTACCTCAAACCCCGCCAGTAAACTCCTGACGGCATCACGCAATCCGCCTTCGGCGGATGAAATTCTTTCAATCACCGAACTCATCAGTATACGGTGACCTTCTGATACAGACGCCCTCTCAATCAGATCCTTCAGTTCCCCTGGCCGCACACCAGTTGGTGCCGAACTATGCGGCCCTGCCGGACTCGGGGATACCCTCCGTGATGACACTTCAGGCTCGTCCGCCCTATCAGATGGTGCGGCAGATGGAGGCGTCTCGCTCTCCATCATCTCCGGACGGAGTTCCCCCAAAGACGAGCTCATCTGAGAAGGACGGAGATCCGAACTACAAGGTAAAAACTTAAGTTATCCTCAGAAGCACAAATAGGGATGTCCCTTATTACAAAACTCCCTTTTTTCTACTTACGGCTCGCTGGAGGGCTGATTCTTTAGGGGAGACTGTGCGGCCGGAGCCTCTCCGGACGCAGGACCCTCTGGTGAAGATCTCTTCCCCCGCTTCAGGGCTTTGGCTTCCAAGTTCTCGGAGGCGGTCCTCTTCTCCCCCTGGAAGGAGGGTTCTCGATCCACCCTTCCTCAAAAGCCTCCTTGGTCGAGGCGGTAGTTCCTCTGTTCTCCCCTTCATCTTCCTCTGAAGGCGCAACCTCCAGCATCCTGACCAGCACAGGATCCGGCGCGGTCTCTGGGAGGGGGGCCGGACACCATATCAGTTTTGCTTGCGCTATCCACTCCTATTCAGAGGGCAATTGGTCAAAAGGCGAATCATAGAAAGGCAAACAAACGGTATGTCCGGACACGGAACTACTTACTTGTGTATCCGGGCGATTGCAGCTTAGGCCGGCGTCCTCGGTCAATTCCGGACACGCCTCTCGTGATCCGAAGAACAGTTTGTACATCTCCACGGGTGTCGTACCCATGAAGTGTTGGAGAATTCGTGGTCCCTCCGGATTAAACTCCCACAGCCGGAGAGGACGGCGTTTGCAGGGCAGGAGACGCCTAATCAGCATGACCTGCATCACCACGACCAGATCGATCTCCCTCGCTTGGAGGTCTTGAATCCGGCCCTGCAATAGGGGCACGTCTTTTGACGGCCCCCAGTTGAGCCCTTGGCTGACCCATGACATCAGCCACTGTGGAGGGCCCGAGCGGAAGATGGGCGGTGGCTTCTGCCTGCTGCCCCTGGGAGCAGTTATGTAGAACCACTCCTGCTGCCACAAGCCGAGCTCCTCCTGAAAAGAGCCCTCGGGCCATGGAGCGCCGGCCCTTCTGCTTACAAACGCCCCGCTGCACTCTGCTTGACGCCCCTCGATCATCTTCGGCTCCACGTCGAAGGTCTTAAGCCACAAGCCGAAGTGAGGGGTGACATGGAGGAAGGCTTTGCAGACGACAATGAATGAAGAGATATGGAGGACGGACTCCGGAGCCAAGTCATGGAATTCCAACCCATAGTAAAACATGAGCCCTCTCACAAAAGGATTCATCGGGAAACCTAAACCCCGACAAAAGTGGGATACAAACACGACATACTCGCCGGGCTTGGGGGTGGGAATGACTTGCCCTTTGGCGGGCAACCTATGCGAAATCTCGTAAGTCAGGTACTTGGCCTCTCGCAGCTTTAGCGCGTCTTCTTCCATGACGGAGGAGGGCATCCACCGGCCTGTAGGTCGGAGCCGGACATTGTTGAAGGTCCGAAGCGATCGAATCTGGGGCTCTAGGTGTTGGAACTCGGGGCAAGGAGAAGATTTGATTGAGGATTGAAGAAAAGAAACAAGCCTTGGTCCCATTATAAAGAGGGAGAATACCAAGAGCCATCCCCGTGACCGTTCGTGACTCGCCTCCGATAGAGGGGGCGTGGCAACAGGCGCGGTTGGGTTACCCACGTCCGTATTGATGGGAATCCCGGAATAAGGGGAACACGATCTCTGCTTCGACAAGACGTGCCAAGGAAACCGCTTCGCTAAACGCGCTGAGGTGGTATAATAAAAAACGATTCAAGTAAAGGCTTGGTGGTGGTATGATGTCATGCCACAAAATACGTCAGCAGATTGAACTTGTGTACATATTATTCTCTCTATGGTGGAATGTGGAATTTATTTTGCAGAGCCGGACACTATCCTGGCGTTCACAATCTTCTATGAATTATTCGGAGGAGGAACCCGCCTTGCAATGCCGAACAATATGCGCGCCGGACTCATCGTCATTGAAGCCTGGTTCAGGGGCTACTGAGGGAGTCCTGGACTAGGGGGTGTCCGGATGGCTGGACTATCATCGACAGCCGGACTCCAAGACTACGAAGATACAAGATTGAAGACTTTGTCCCGTGTCCGGATGGGACTTTCCTTGGCGTGGAAGGCAAGCTTGGCGATACGGATATGTAGATCTCCTACCATTGTAACCGACTCTGTGTAACCCTAGCCCTCTCCGGTGTCTATATAAACCGGAGGGTTTTGGTCCGTAGACACAACCATTACAGCAATCATACCATAGGCTAGCTTCTAGGGTTTAGCCTCCTTGATCTCGTGGTAGATCCACTCTTGTACTACCCATATCATCAATATCAATCAAGCAGGAGTAGGGTTTTACCTCCATCGAGAGGGCCCGAACTTGGGTAAAAACATCGTGCCCCTTGTCTCCTGTTACCATCCGCCTAGACGCATAGTTCGGGACCCCCTACCCAAGATCCGCCGGTTTTGACACCGACAATGAGAAAGTCGAGCATAAAAAATTTGAATAATAATTTCTCTTGAGAGCTCATGATTGGGGCATGGATATAACATTGAATTAAGCCTCCCCCAAACTTGAGCGATACTTTCTCTTTCATGATGCCAAAATTATATATATAGTTACGATCATGATGAACCAGATGCATAGGATAAAACTTCTAAGGAAATTCCAATTTCATCGGTTGTAGTTCCATGATCCAATATCATCACATAGCCTAAACCATGTCAATGCCTTTCCCTTCAAAGATAAAGGGAATACCTTCTTGATAACATCCTCAGGCATACTTGCAATCTTAAGTAATCCACAAACTTCATCCACATAAATTAGGTGCATATCGGGATGTAATGTTCCATCTCCTGTATAGGGATTAGCTAGTAGTTTCTCTATCATACCCGAAGGAATTTCAAAGTAAATATTTTCAGTCGGTTCAGTAGGTTGAGGAGCAACTCTTTGCACTTCTGGTTGGGGTGAAGATACCCCGAACAAGCCCCTTAAAGGATTATTTTCCATAGTAACAAGTGATAGTAAATTTCAGCACACTATATAAATGTTTCCTTACCAAATTCCACCTACCAAAGGCGCTTCACTCCTGGCAATGGTGCCAGAAAACAGTCTTGATGACCCACAAGTATAGGGGATCTATCGTAGTCCTTTCGATAAGTAAGAGTGTCGAACCCAACTAGGAGCAGAAGGAAATGACAAGCGGTTTTCAGTAAGGTATTCTCTGCAAGCACTGAAATTATCGGTAAAAGATAGTTTTGTGATAAGGTAATTCGTAACGGGTAACAAGTAACAAAAGTAACAAGGTGTAGCAAGGTTCCCAATCCTCTTTGTAGCAAATTAAAAGCCTGGACAAACTCTTACATAAAGCAAAGCGCTCCCGAGGACACATGGGAATTATCGCCAAGCTAGTTTTCATCACGCTCATATGATTCGTGTTCATTACTTTGATATATTGATATGTGGGTGGACCGGTGCTTGGGTACTGCCCTTTCTTGGACAAGCATACCACTTATGATTGACCCCTCTCGCAAGCATCCGCAACTACGAAAGAAGAATTAAGGTAAACCTAACCATAGCATGAAACATATGGATCCAAATCAGCCCCTTACGAAGCAACGCATAAACTAGGGTTTAAGCTTATGTCACTCTAGCAACCCATCATCTACTTATTACTTCCCAATGCCTTCCCCTAGGCCCAAACAATGGTGAAGTGTCATGTAGTCGAGGTCACATAAGACCACTAGAGGAGAGACAACATACATATCATCAAAATATCGAACGAATATCAAATTCACATGATTACTTATAACAAGACTTCTCCCATGTCCTCAGGAACAAACGTAACTACTCACAAATCATATTCATGTTCATAATTAGAGGGGTATTAATATGCATTAAGGATCTGAACATATGATCTTCCACCGAACAAACCAACTAGCATCAACTACAAGGAGTAATCAACACTACTAGCAACCCACATGTACCAATCTGAGGTTTTGAGGCAAATATGGGATACAAGAGATGAACTAGGGTTTGAGAGGAGATGGTGCTAGTGAAGATGTTGATGGAGATTGACACCCTCCGATGAGAGGATCGATGGTGATGACGATGGCGACGATTTCCCCCTCCCGGAGGGATGTTTCCCTGGCAGAACAGCTCCGCCGAAGCCCTAGATTGGTCCTGCCCCGGTTCCACCTCGAGACAGTGGCGCTTCATCCCGAAAGCTTCCTTCTGATTTTTTTTCAGCGCAAAAGACACCATATAGCAGAAGATGGGCATCGGGGGCCTGCCAGGTGGCCACGAGGCAGGGGCGCGCCTAGGGGGCTAGGGCGCGCCCTCCACCCTCATGCTGGTGGGTGGCCCCCCTCTGGTGCTTTCTTCGTCCAACATTTTTAATATATTTCAAAACTGACTTCCGTGGGATTTCAGGACTTTTGGAGTTGTGCAGAATAGGTCTCTAATATTTGCTCCTTTTCCAGCCCAGAATTCCAGCTGCCGACATTCTCCCTCTTCGTGTAAACCTTGTAAAATAAGAGAGAAAAGGCATAAGTATTGTGACATAATGTGTAGTAACAGCCCATAATGCAATAAATATTGATATAAAAGCATGATGCAAAATGGACGCATCATGCCAAAATTAGCAAGCGATGTTAAATTATGCAATGACATACGCGGGGAAATTTCCACCAAAATTTCAATTATCAAACTCATCCCATGCGCGTTAAGTAGAAGAATCGTTTGTGATGCACACTATCATTCAAAGTGAATGGTGTCCGGTGGCACCGCGCGCAAAGTTTCCCTCCACATTTCGAAATTTTTGGCCTACCGCTGAAATATCTACCCTCCCCCTCCCCATCCCCTTTTCTCCCCGACCACAAGTCACATTTCCCCTATTTCCCCCTTCCTTCCTTCCTAAGCTATAGTTGCTTCCTCGCTTGCTTCCTTGCTCTCGCCGTCTCGCATCCTACCACCGGGGTCGCCATAGTCTTCTTCAAAGACCTCTCCAGCGGTTCCTCCTCCTCCGACGACTCCTTCACCACCCGGGTATGCCTCTCTTCTCTCTCTCGGACTTGGAATGAAGGATTTTTACCCGGCGGTCGATTTGAGTCATTTCTTCCTCTTGTAGTTCCCTAAGACCATCAGTTGCAACGAATGGAGCGGGGTGGCTGAAGATCTGTCTGCTCATTGTCACCATCAATCTCCATGCGTGAAGCTAGTTGCGTTTGAATCTGTGGACAGTGGGAGGAAGTTTCTGGCATGTGCAGAGAAGGTTAGACACTCTTTCGTTGTTATAAATCATTTGTTAGATGTGATTCATACACTATCACGGTCCCAACCCATTCATACCACACCTTCAACCGAACGCATCCTAAGAAAGTGTCATAGTTTGTACCTATTACTCCCTCCATTTCTATTTACTCTGCATATTAGGTTTGACTGAATTCAAACTTCATAAAGTTTGACCAAGTTTATAGAAAAAAATATAAACACTTAACATAACAAGTCTATATGATGTGAAAGTACATTCAATAATGAATCTAATGGTATTGATTTGTTATTGTATATGTTAATATTTTTGTTTATAAACTTTATCAAAGTTTACAAAGCTTGACTTTGACCAAAGCTGACTAAATAAAAATGGAGGGAGTATCTAAAAATGTTGCCATCTCATCAATGGTGCCATTAGAAAATTATTTGGCACCGCTTCAGCAGTTTGTGGAGCTAACTTGTCCACACATCCGAGCAGCCAAGCAGTAAAATACTAAATCTTTATGGCACGAAGGAACTGGGCGTTGGAGCAACTAGGTGCTCCAGAGTTCAGGTCCTGATTTTTTCCAGCTGCATCGGCTCGCCAGTGCAGGGCACCGGTGCGAGATGTAGCAACAGTTATCTTTGCACCGGTTTTGGCATACATAGTGGACGCCTTAGTGTTATTAGTTCTATGTTACTAAATTTGTGCATGTACACACCTGTTAGTATCAATTTGCTGTCATCCAAACACTGTCTCTATGCTGTTGCAGTTATATTTACCTTCCTCTTAAAATGTTCAATTTGTTATTTATAGTACATGAGTAAGAACTTGTAGCATTAGTTAATTGAAGCTTCTGATGAATCAGAATTTGGTTGATGTGTCAGTAGCAATTAATTCATTTGCACATTGATCTTTTTGAGAAGATATGTCATAATTAACATGTTTTCTTCAGTTTTTCAAAATAAGTATTGGTGATTTTCTATGTTGCTATAAACCCATTTTCCCTACAATTGTTACTGATCTAGTTTTAAATATTATAGGATGAACGGAAGTGTTCTTACTTGGAGTGGGTTGATCGAGAGTGGCCATAGTCTTTGAAGATGTGCCTCGCAAAGCTCTGGAGCATGTATCAGGAAGAGCACAGAGGTAGGCTTAGAGAAAGCATTGTCAACGCTGAAGAATATTTGAAGAAGCGGGATAAAAATAGGAAGGTGGAGAATGAGCTCAGATTTTTTAAATCAGACTTTGCTAAGATGGTGTTGGCGAAGGAGGAGCCACTTTCCCAGTTGGCCAGTGCAAAACAGGTTCTTACTGAACAAAAAGCAGAGGTGGATAAGGCGAGCCTGGATGATCTCGATTAGGAAAATGAATATATTGTTCTAATATTGTTCTTATAAAGTTGAACTATCTATATGTTGTATTGTGTTGTTTTCCGGTAGCTATCGTACTGTGATGTTCAAAAATATCTATGTGCCTGATATGAAATTGGCAAACAACTGTTGGATATGAAATGTGAATTTGCGTAATATTAGAATTATTAATTCTAAACTAATAAACCTGCGAAATGGGTCATAGAACTTTGCATACGGTTCTAGAAGTAAAAGCACTTGTGATGGATAGCCCAATGCCACACAGTTTTCTTCATCAAATCGTGTGTGATGTAGTTGATAAAAGCAAACGGTTAACCAAGGCAAAGCATGTGTGATAGTTACACGTATCACACACGAGCCTATACATAAATCTGTGTGGGATGTACATAAGAACGGAAACGTTTTCCCTGGATTGACTGTGTGGGATGTACATACGAATGGAAATGTTTTCCCTGGATTGACTGTGTGAGAAGTACATACGAACGGAAACGTTCTCCTTGGATTGACTGTGTGTGATATACATACGGACGGAAATGTTTTTCTGGGATTCACCGTGTGGGATGTACATACGAACGAAAACAATTGGGTTTCGATGCCTCGCCCGGTCGCACACGAGCCAGCTTGTGTGCCAGGAGGGCCTATTGTCGTGGTTCTAAGCCTGACAGTAGAGTGGGGGGTAGGTATGGAGAGGCAAGGTCCTAGCTATGGAGAGGTTGTAAACACAAGGGATGTACGAGTTCAGGCCCTTCTCGGAAGAAGTAATAGCCCTAAGTATCGGAGCCCGGAGGCGGTCGAGTGGATTATGAGTATATGAGTTACAAGGTGCCGAACCCTTCTACCTGTGGAGGGGGGGTGGCTTATATAGAGTGTGCCAGGACCCCAGCCAGCCCACGTAGGAGAGGGTTTAAGGTGAGTTAAGTCTGGGGCGTTACTGGTAACGCCCCACATAAAGTGCCTTTACTATCATAAAGCCTACTTAATTACAGGCCGTTGCAGTGCAGAGTGCCTCTTGACCTTCTGGTGGTCGAGTGAGTCTTCGTGGTCGAGTCCTTCAGGTCAGTCGAGTGAGTCCTTCGTTGGTCGACTGGAAGGCGACCTCTTCTAAGGATGTCTTTGGGTAAGGTACTTAGATCAGGTTCATGACCCTACCCTAGGTACATGACCCCATCATTAGCCCCCGAATGGATTGAGGCTTCGAGTGAGGAAGGAGTTGATGTCGTTTCCGATTAACCTTTGCGCTCTGGTCGTGCGTTGTTCTGGACCAAAGAATCTCTTCGTCGACAGTGAGCAACTTGTCTTCAGTCGACTCGATCCATTCTCTTCTTGCGTCGAGTGATCTTTCGGGCTTCGACGATCTCCGAGCGAAGGATCGCGGGAAACCCCGTGTCTGACGGACTGATCTGCTGTTCGCGGATTTCACGAGATGCGAAATTTGGGGACGCGCGCGAAGCGGAGCGGACTGCGGCGTTCGGATGGGATGAGACATAGACGCCTCGATCTCCGCGCCGCTTTTTTCGCCACGTATCCCGTCTGCATAACTGTTCCTGGATATGATTAGATCTACCGGGGCCACCTGTCATCCACTCGGAAGGGACCTTATAAATGCGCCCGGCGAGGATTTCTGTACTGTGCCTCAGCATTCTCTCTCTCTCTCTCTCTCTCTCTCTCTCTCTCTGCTTCCTTCTTCCCCGCCCAGTGTGCTCGCTCTCGCCCCCGCACAACTGCCCTTCGCGCATCTCGCCGGCAACCATGGCCAAGGAGAAGACGGCGGCGCTGGAACGTGCGAAGAAGGTGTCGGCGCCGGAGAAGGCAAAGGGGAGATCCACCAGCCGCGGCGGGTCCTCGTCCAGATCCCGCCTGCCGAAGGGCTGGGTCCAAGGAGACTGGATCCAGTCGACCATCACAGAGAATGACCTCCTCGACATGGCCAACAAGGGCTTGATCCCTCATGGAGCTGCGAGGCTTCCGGGGAAGGAGTGGCAGCCCCAGCCAGAAGAGGGTGAGTGTGTGCTCTTGGCCACCCATGTTGATCATGGATTTTCCTTGCCGCCGAGTGTTTTCTTCCGTGGCTTCTTGAATTTCTTTGGAGCGCAGCTCCACCACTTTACCCCAAACTCTATTGCCTATCTTGCCGCGTTCGTGTCCATGTGTGAGGGTTTCCTGGGCTGTCGACCGCACTCGGGTTTGTTCAAGCATATATTCACGTGTCGCTCTCAGACCGTGAAGAAGGCGAGCCCAGGTGATGAGAAAACCCGAGTTGTCCAAATGTGTGGGGGTCTGGGGATCCAGGTGAGGAATAAGAGCACCTTCCCGCCCATGACCTTTCCCGAGTCCGTCAGAGGCTGGCAGTCGACTTGGTTCTACTGCCAGGTCCAGTCGACGCCAGGGCAGTCGAGTGGACTCCCTCCGTTTACCATGGACCGAGTGAACAAGCCCTCCCCTCTGAAGTTGATTCCGGAGGAGAAAGCTGACGTGAAGATGTTGATGGAGCGCGTGGTGCAGTTGGTTCGGGAGGGAGTGACGGGCATGGATCTCCTGGAGGTCTTCCTTAGGCGTCGCATCCAGCCCCTTCAGTTCCGAAGCCACTGCATGTGGTTGTACTATGGGACTGAAGACGAGACTAGAGTCCATCCAGAAGCAGTCGACGACGTCACTCTGGAAAGATGGATGGTAGCCGTTACCGGAAATAAGGATAACCCACGCGGAGCCAGAAGGATTCCTCCACTCGACCACAACAGCGATCCAAACAAGGTACACTTGCTCTGCTCCCCACTGCGTTCTTGTCGCATTCATTTCCGTTTATCCTGCCGACTGGTCGACTGATCCTTGTCTTGATATCTGCTAGGCTCTCATCGAGCTGTACTCGATGCCCAATGGGGCTCAAGCTCCGACTGAGGAGGGTGAGGCGAGCGGGGGCGAGAGCCAGGAAGAGGAGGAATGGGACTCGGACGTTGCAGAGGACGACGACGATGATGATGATGACGACGGCGATGAAGATGACGTTGAGGACGAGGAAGAAGAGGAGGAGGTCGTACCACCGCGCTCAGAAAGGCGGTCGAAGCTGGTCCACGACCCTTCGTCTGAACGTGGCAAGGGGGTTGCGACCGTTGTTCAGTCGACCAAGCGCCCTCGGACCACCTCTCCGGTGCCGACTGAAAAGGCGCCGAAGCAGCCCAGGGCGGCCTCGTCGAAGCCGATCAAGCTCCTGCCGAAGATGAAGGTGTCTATCCCCACCATATCAGGGTAATCGTGCTGCTTAAGTCTTCTTATTTTGTGTGAACTTTGTCTCTGGTCGACGCTGAAGTTAGTCGACTGATCCTTTGGAGTTGCAGTGCTGCTACTTCTGAAACCTCAGCCCGGGCTGATGACCACGAGATGGAGGACGCAGCAACTTCGAACCCAGGTACTGTATTCTTAACGCCGTTCTTAGTCGACTGACTCGCGATCTCTGATCCTGATTCTTCTCCGTAGCTCCACCCAATACTGTTATCAATCTCCCTGATGATGATGAGGATGAAGAACCACTGAAGCGCAGGAGGAGTAGGAAAGCGTCCGCCAGTAAGGTGCCCCAGGATGTGACGGCGCCTGAGATTCTGATTGCGGAGGAAGAGAACACCACTCGACACACGGTGTCCTTCGCAGATCCATTGACGAGTGCTCAGCAGCCCTCCCTCTTCACGACGCACCACGTCCCAGAGGACCAAGCTGGCGCGGCGAAGGAAGCGATACGCCAGGCGGGAATCATGATGGAGCAGTTGAAGACCATCCGGGATGCGAGCCAGGCAGCTTATGACGCCAGTTCTGCCCTCCAAAGCAATGTTCAGGTCAGTCGACCACTGTTTGTTCTGTTGGATATGCTACCAAAAACTTTTCCTTTCCGGAATTTATAGTAGTCACCCACTGGGTGTGTCGATTAAACTCCGTGTTAGCGGGGGCACGCTGAGTGCACCCGCTGGGTGTAGTCCCCAAGGCTAAGGTCGACTGCTGGCAGTCGGCCTTAGGCTTTATGATGTCAATCTTTCTGTCAGTCGACTATGTCGACTGGATTTCACAAACCGGTGGGGGCACGCTGAGTGCACCCACTGGGTGTAGTCCCCGAGACTGTGGTCGACTGCTTGCAGTTGATCACAGTCTTAAAGAATACATCTCTCTTTTTTTTTGAGGTCGACTGGTCGACTTTGTCTTCAACAGAATTAGTGGGGGCACGCTGAGTGCACCCACTGGGTGTAGTCCCCGAGACTACGGTCGAATGCTTGTATTCGGCTGTAGTCTTAGAAACGTGTGTTTTTTCCTTTTTCACTCGGAAGTGAATTATATTTGACATTTAGTCGATTGGTTCTTCGCAGAACTCTTGTGATCTTGTGGCTCGCTACTCTGAGCTGGAAAACAAGCACACTCAACTCGAGCTGAGCTTGAAGCTGGTTCAGGAGAAGCTGACGAAGGCAAAGGAGGAGACCGAAGGTATGTTTGGTGAGACCCTGACGACTGCTTTTCCCCTTGCTTGTTTCAAAATCTGATCTTGCTGTAACTTGCAGGTAAGGTAAGGGAGGCCCAACAGAAGAAAGACCTCGAACTAGCTGAGAAGATCAAGCTTGCTGACGAGAAGTTAGCTTCAGTCACCAAGCTTGAACAAGACAATACCAATCTGAAAGCTGCTCTTGGGATCGCCAACAAGGAGGTCAGTCGACTAAAAACTGATAAAGCTGCCCTGACCGACCAAGTCAGCAAATTGACTGGGAAGAAAACTGATCTGGAGGCCTTCCTGAGTGGTCTTGCCAAGAAGCTGTTTCTTATGCTTGAAGGTAAACCTCTATGCTTGGCAAACATTTCCAATTGTGGTTTTTCCATTCGACCATCCCCTTGACTTAGTGATCATCCTTGCAGAATTTTGTCAAAACTTTGAAGAAGAAACTAGCCGGCTGGAGCCAAACCTCGACCCCGTCAATTCTCCGGTGAACGACGAAGTTGCCATGGATGTTTTCCGACTGGAGTCTCGTGTTGCAGCTGTCGTGGACTATCTCGCAAGGCTGAAGGCCGCCACATCTCGCATCGACTCGACGCTCTGGCCTGAGGAGACACTTCAGAATGACCTTGAGTCGCTGATGGCCCGGTTGAACACGATCCCTGGTCGAGTGCAGGAATGGAAGAAGTCCTCGGCTCGGTGTGGTGCAGATGTTGCTCTGTGTCTGGCCCGAGTCCACTGTAAAGATGCGCGAGAAGAGAAGCTGGCGGCTCTTCGGGTGGCCAACACCAAGAAGCACGACTTCAGGTCCTTTATGGAAACTTTCCTTGCAGCTGCCACTCGGATCGCCGACGGAATTGACCTTGATGAATTCGTTGCACCTTCCAGCCCTCCACAGGAGGGGTAAAAAACTTCTTCTGGCTCGACGCTTTAAATTTGCCTCGGTATGCCGAGTGGAATTGTAACCGATAAACCTTAACAGGCTTAACGCCTGAGCACTCTCGGTTCCTTTAGATATCGATTCAAACTTGAATTTGGTGCTTGAATACGATTGCCTTTGGCTCGAAATGTCTTTTGCAGGTTCAAAGCAAGGCGCCTTTACTGCAATCGACTTATTCTTTAGTCCACTTAGGCGAGCACTGGGCTGCGGCTAAGCCTCCGAGTGGAAGCCTGGCTTACCACTCGGTAGGATTTTGATAACTTAGGCGAGTGCTTGGACTGCAGCTAAGCCCCCGAGTGAGAGGTTTGCTCTTCACTCGGTAGGATTTTTATAACTTAGGCGAGCATAGGGCTGCAGCTAAGCCTCCGAGTGAGAGGTCTGGCTTACACTCGGTAGGATTTTGATAACTTAGGCGAGTGCTTGGACTGCAGCTAAGCCCCCGAGTGAGAGGGTTGCTCTTCACTCGGTAGGATTTTTATAACTTAGGCGAGTGCTTGGACTGCAGCTAAGCCCCCGAGTGAGAGGTTTGCTCTTCACTCGGTAGGATTTTGATAACTTAGGCGAGTGCTTGGACTGCAGCTAAGCCTCCGAGTGGAAGGTCTGGCTTACACTCGGTAGGATTTTTGATAACTTAGGCGAGTGCTTGGACTGCAGCTAAGCCCCCGAGTGAGAGGGTTGCTCTTCACTCGGTAGGATTTTGATAACTTAGGCGAGTGCTTGGACTGCAGCTAAGCCCCGAGTGAGAGGTCTGCTTCCACTCGGTAGGATTTTTGATAACTTAGGCGAGTGCTTGGACTGCAGCTAAGCCCCCGAGTGAGAGGTCTGCTCTTCCACTCGGTAGGATTTTTACAAACTTAGGCGAGTGCTTGGACTGCAGCTAAGCCCCCGAGTGAGAGGTTTGCTCTTCACTCGGTAGGATTTTTATAACTTAGGCGAGCACAGGGCTGCAGCTAAGCCTCCGAGTGAAAGTCTGGCTTACCACTCGGTAGGATTTTGATAACTTAGGCGAGTGCTTGGACTGCAGCTAAGCCCCCGAGTGGGAGGTTTACTCTTCACTCGGTAGGATTTTGATAAACTTAGGCGAGTCCTTGGACTGCAGCTAAGCCTCCGAGTGGAAGGCTGGCTTACCACTCGGTAGGATTTTGATAACTTAGGCGAGTCCTGGACTGCAGCTAAGCCTCCGAGTGGAAGGCTGGCTTACCACTCGGTAGGATTTTGATAACTTAGGCGAAACGGATTCGCAGCTAAGCCTCCGAGTGGGAGTCTGGCTCACCACTCGGTAGGATTTTTACAAACTTAGACGAAACGGATTCGCAGCTAAGTCACCCATTGAGGGGGAATTTTATTGGACAAAAATAAAAAGTGACAGAAATTATGGAGGAACTATGACACTATTATTTTGAGGTCCATGAACTACAGAAGTACTTTATTGCAACTCATCCGAGTGATAAAACTTAAGTATAAAATGGGCGGAGTAGCTCCGCGTTCCAAGCTCGGGGCTCGTCGATATTATGCTCGACGTTGTAAAGACGGTACGCCCCGTTGTGGAGAACCTTGGTGACGATGAAGGGGCCTTCCCAAGAAGGAGCAAGCTTGTGTGGTTTGTGCTGATCCACTCGGAGAACTAAATCCCCTTCCTGGAAGGCTCGACCTCTCACATTTCTGGCGTGGAAACGACGCAAATCTTGTTGGTAGATGGTCGACCGGATCAGAGCCATCTCCCTTTCTTCCTCTAAAAGGTCGACTGCGTCCTGCCGCGCTTGTTCAGCCTCTGCTTCGTTGTAGATTTCAACTCGAGGAGCATTGTGGAGAAGATCACTCGGCAAGACTGCTTCAGCTCCGTAGACCAAGAAGAATGGAGTTCTTCCGGTCGACCGATTAGGTGTGGTCCGCAGCCCCCAAAGCACTGAGGGAAGTTCGTCGACCCAAGCTCCAGCCGCGTGTTTGAGATCACGCATCAGTCGAGGCTTCAATCCCTTAAGAATCAGTCCATTAGCTCGCTCTGCTTGTCCATTCGACTGCGGATGGGCGACTGAAGCGTAGTCGACCCGTGTGCCTTGGGAGTTGCAGAAATCTCTGAATTCCTCCGAGTCAAAGTTCGACCCATTATCCGTAATGATGCTGTGCGGGACTCCATATCTGAATATTAGTTCCCTGATGAAGCTAACAGCAGTACCGGTGTCAAGGCTCTTGATTGGTTTAGCCTCGATCCACTTGGTGAACTTGTCGACTGCCACCAGTACATGCGTGAAGCCACTTCGTCCTGTTCTCAAAGGACCGACCATGTCCAGTCCCCATACTGCGAAAGGCCAGACGAGTGGGATGGTCTTCAGAGCCGACGCAGGCTTGTGCGACATATTCGAGTAGAACTGACATCCCTCGCACTTATCCACTATCTCTTTTGCCATCTCATTCGCCTTTGGCCAGTAAAATCCGGCTCGGTATGCTTTGGCCACGATGGTCCGAGAGGACGCATGATGACCACAGGTCCCCGAGTGAATATCATTGAGGATGAGTCGACCTTCTTCTGGTGTTATGCACTTCTGACCAACTCCAGTCGCGCTTTCTCTGTACAATTGTCCTTTGATTACGGTAAAGGCCTTAGATCGACGGACGATCTGTCGAGCCTCTTCCTCATCCTCCGGAAGCTCTTTTCTCAGGATATATGCGACATACGGAACTGTCCAGTCGGGAATGACCACCAAAACCTCCATGATCAAGTCGACCACCGCTGGGACTTCAACTTCAGTCGGATCTGTGGCACTCTTGGGCTGTGGAGTTTCTTCGGTGAAAGGATCTTCTTTGACTGACGGAGTGTGTATATGCTCCAAGAACACACCACTCGGAATGGCTTCTCTCTTGGAACCTATCTTTGCTAGATCATCAGCTGCTTGATTTTTCAGTCGGGGTATATGATGGAGCTCCAACCCCTCGAACTTCTTTTCCAGCTTCCTCACTGCACTGCAGTATCCAGTCATGGCTGGGCTTCTCACGTCCCACTCTTTCATCACCTGGTTGACCACTAAATCCGAGTCGCCATAGACCATCAGGCGACGGACGCCGAGTGAAATGGCCATGCGCAACCCATATAAGAGGGCCTCATATTCTGCCTCATTGTTGGAGGAATCAAAGTGAATCTGGAGCACATATCTGAGCTTATCTCCTCTGGGGGAAACCAGGACAACCCCAGCACCGGAACCATTCAACATCTTAGAGCCATCAAAGAACATGGTCCAATGCTCCGAGTGAACTTCAGTCGGCTGCTGTTGTTCAATCCACTCGGCGAGGAAATCTGCTATTGCCTGGGACTTAATGGCTTTCTTTGCCTCAAACTTGATATCAAGGGGAAGAAGTTCAATCGCCCATTTGGCCACTCGACCAGTTGCATCTCTGTTGTGCAAAATCTCTGATAGTGGAGCGTCGCTGACGACTGTGATGGAATGATCAGAAAATAATGAGCAACCTTCTTTGTGGTCATGTATATTCCATACACAAGCTTCTGATAATGAGGATATCTCTGCTTGGATGGAGTCAAGACTTCAGACAAATAATACACTGGGCGCTGAACTTTGAGAGCTTTTCCTTCTTCTTCCCGCTCGACCGTAAGCACAGTACTGACGACTTGTCCTGTGGCTGCGATATAGAGCAACAGAGGCTCTTTGCTGATTGGAGCAGCAAGCACCGGCTGGGTGGAGAGCAGAGCTTTTAGCTCGGCAAACGCTGCATCAGCTTCTGGAGTCCACTCGAACTTGTCTGTCTTCTTCATCAGTCGGTAAAGAGGCAATGCCTTTTCACCGAGTCGTGAGATGAATCGACTTAATGCGGCCAAGCATCCAGTAAGCTTCTGGACATCGTGCACTCGCACAGGGCGTTTCATTCGGAGAATAGTGCCAATCTTCTCTGGGTTAGCGTCGATTCCCCGTTCGGAAACGAGAAAACCGAGTAACTTGCCACCAGGAACTCCAAATGTGCACTTTGATGGATTGAGCTTGATATCATATCTTCTGAGGTTGGCAAATGTTTCGGCGAGATCAGCGAGCAGGTCGGAACCTTTTCGTGACTTGACAACAATATCATCCATATATGCTTCCACATTCCGACTGATTTGAGTGAGTAGACACTTCTGAATCATTCGCATAAATGTGGCTCCGGCATTCTTGAGGCCGAATGGCATGGTGATATAGCAGAAGCACCCGAATGGAGTGATGAAAGCTGTTTTTACCTCGTCGGGTCCGTACAGACGGATCTGGTGGTACCCGGAGTAGGCATCTAAAAAAGATAGCCTCTCGCATCCCGCGGTCGAGTCAACAATTTGATCTATGCGAGGGAGAGGAAAATGATCTTTCGGGCAGGCCCGGTTGATGTGCTTGAAATCAATGCACATTCGGAGCGACTTGTCCTTCTTAGGAACCATGACGACATTAGCGAGCCACTCGGAGTGGTATATCTCTCGGATAAATCCTGCCGCCAACAGTCGAGCCACTTCTTCACCAATGGCTTTTCTCTTCTGGACGGCGGACCGCCGAAGATGCTCTTTGACTGGTTTTGCAGATGAGTCGACTCTTAGGCGATGCTCAGCCAGTCCCCTGGGAACACCTGGCATGTCAGCGGGCTTCCATGCAAAAATGTCCCAGTTCTCACGGAGGAACTGGATGAGCGCTTCTTCCTATTTTGGGTCGAGTGTTGTGGAGATGCGGGTCGGAGCTGCATCGGGGTCGGTCGGGTGAATGTGAACAGGCTTCGTCTCACCGGACGACTGGAATGCAGACTCTGTGGCGGGTTTCTTTGATCGCAGCAAGTCACTCGGATCTGCGTTTTGCTTGTATTCCTCGAACTCGACCGCTGTCACCTGGGAATCGGCAATCTTGGAGCCCTTCTGAAAGCACTCTTCTGCCTTTTTCCTATCACCGGTGACAGTGATCACTCCTTTGGGGCCGGGCATCTTCAATTTGAGGTACACGTAACATGGTCGAGCCATGAACCGTGCGTAAGCTGGTCTCCCCAAAATGGCATGATATGCACTCTGAAAATCCACGACCTCAAACGTCAACTTTTCTTTGCGAAAATGTTTCGAATCACCAAACACCACGTCCAAAGCTATTTGGCCGAGTGACTCGGCTTTCTTCCCTGGTATAACTCCATGAAAGCTCATGTTACTAGTGCTCAGTCGGGACATCGGAATGCCCATTCCTTTCAGTGTGTCTGCATACAACAAATTCAGCCCGCTTCCACCATCCATCAGCACCTTTGTCAGTCGAGTGCCTTCGACAACTGGATCGACCACCAAAGCTTGCCTCCCAGGGGTGGCAATATGAGTCGGGTGATCAGATTGGTCGAATGTGATGGGTATTTGAGACCATTTCAGATAATTTGCTTTTGCTGGGGCAACCATGTTCACCTCTCGGTTAATGACTTTCAGTCGACTCCTGCTTTCCACATCTGCAAAGATCATCAGAGTGGAGTTGATATGCGGATATCCTTCCTCACTGTCCTCCTTGTCTTCGGCCTTGTCCGACTCCTTCTCCTTGTCCTTAGACTGTTTTCCCTGAAACTGCTGGATCAGGAGTCGACATTGGCGAGTGGTGTGCTTCGGGTAGATGATATTCCCCTCTTCGTCTTTCTTCGTGTGGATGTGACATGGCATATCCATTACGTCGTTCCCTTCTTTATCCTTTACCTTCTTGGGGTTCCAGGATCCTTTTGGTTTCCCCTTAAACTTTCCCTGAGTCACGGCCAGAGCCTCTCCAGGAGCTGCCGGTTCAGCCTTCCGCTTCTGTTTCCGACTGGTGTTTCCTTTTTCCGACTGACTCGGCTTGTGCTTGCCGCTTCGGAGTCGGTCTTCTTCTTCGCCGTTGGCGTACTTGGTAGCAATCTCCATCATCCGACTCAAGGTCATGTCACCGGTTCGACCAAACTTCAAACTCAGTTCTCTGTTCTTGACGCCATCTTTGAAGGCGCAGACTGCCTGATGATCAGACACATTCTCCACAGTGTGGTGCAAAGTGATCCACCTCTGAATATACTCTCTGAGAGTCTCATTAGCCTTCTGCACGCAGACTTGCAACTCTGTCAATCCAGCTGGTCGCTTGCAAGTTCCTTCAAACGTTCTGATGAACACTCGGGACAGATCTTCCCAAGTGTAAATGCTGCTAGGAGGTAATTGAGTCAACCATGCCCTGGCAGAACCTTCCAGCATGAGGGGCAAATGCTTCATGGCCACCTCGTCGTTCCCACCACCAATCTGAACTGCCACTCGGTAGTCTTCAAGCCAAGTTTCAGGCTTAGACTCACCAGTGAACTTGCTGACTCCTGTTGCCAACCTGAAATTGGGAGGGATAACTGCGGCTCTGATAGCTCTGCTGAAACATTCAGGACCAGAAACATGCACTCGACTGCTTGTGGGTGCATCTCTGTCGAGTCCGCCTCGATGGGCTCTGTTCCGGTCGACCAAACCTTGCACGATAATGGATCGCGCGTCGAAGCCTGGTTCTCTGGGGTCGACTGGAACCCTTCGCCCTGTACTGTACTGACGCCTGTCATCTTGCTGCCGAGGAGCGTAAGACCCACCCCTCGGAGGGGAATTGGGCACTCGACGCCTATCATCTCGGTCGAGTCTGTCGCCATATTGATCTCGCCGATTCTCGCGCCCTTCACGCCGCGGAGGCGATCTGGGGCTGTGAGCCGACTGAACCGTATTCACAGTGACGGATCGACTGTGAATTCTGTTGCGCGACTGAGACACGGCTGAATTCTGATCTCCTGCTGCCCGGAGCAGATCCCTGATCTGCAGCAAACCTCTGCCAGCTTCCGACTGCGAAGGCTGGATGGACTCTGCTATACGGGTCGCAGCTGCTAAATTCTGGATTGGGGTTCGATATACCTGAGTCGGCGGGAAGAGTTGACGTCGACTGGTGTCGGGAACTCGTTGCCGCGCGCGCTCGTCGAGTGCTCGCTGAAGATTCTCCAGTCGAGTGCGCTCGGCCAAATTGGCCAGACGCGCCTCCTCCAAGGCACGAGCCTCGGGGGTTTCTCCTGCGATGGGAGTACGCAGGGCATCCACGTTCCTGCGGCGAAGTTCCTCTCTTTGCAGAGAGTCGAGTGGCTCGGGCTGGTACTCTTCGTAGCCTCGTGCGGGTCGCCTCCGTCACCTGCTCCACCATCACGGGCGAAGCCAGGGGGACTGCGGGGCCCGTCGACCATCAAGATTTCCGCCGCTGGATCACTGCTACCGCACTCGGATGCAGTCTCTACGGAGCCAGTCGACAGATCGAACAAGCCGTAGAGAGATTCGTCGGGCTCGATTGCCGCAACTTGGGTGGTGGCCGATTGGCGAGCCACCGCGTGCCTCACCCATCGCTGAAGCCTCGACCGGCCCGAGCGCTTGCGCTGGCGGGAGACCGGGAGGGTGGACGATGGAGGAGCCGACCGATACTGGGTCGACGGTTGCCGCAGCAGAACGCCGCGGACACATGCGCGAAAATGCGTCGCACCGCGGACGGGGAGCGCATCAACGTCGAGTGGAGCCTCATGGAGCCACGCGGAGTCGTCGGCGATGAAGGTGAGAGTGCCGAGACGGATCTCTTGACCCCCGACCAAAACTCCAGCAGACACCATGATGAAAGTACTCGGAAGAATCGCAACTTCTCCACAAAATCGCTAAAACACCTGCCCCACGGTGGGCGCCAACTGTCATGGTTCTAAGCCTGACAGTAGAGTGGGGGGTAGGTATGGAGAGGCAAGGTCCTAGCTATGGAGAGGTTGTAAACACAAGGGATGTACGAGTTCAGGCCCTTCTCGGAAGAAGTAATAGCTCTACGTCTCGGAGCCCGGAGGCGGTCGAGTGGATTATGAGTATATGAGTTACAAGGTGCCGAACCCTTCTACCTATGGAGGGGGTGGCTTATATAGAGTGTGCCAGGACCCCAGCCAGCCCACGTAGGAGAGGGTTTAAGGTGAGTTAAGTCTGGGGCGTTACTGGTAACGCCCCACATAAAGTGCCTTTACTATCATAAAGCCTACTTAATTACAGGCCGTTGCAGTGCAGAGTGCCTCTTGACCTTCTGGTGGTCGAGTGAGTCTTCGTGGTCGAGTCCTTCAGGTCAGTCGAGTGAGTCCTTCGTTGGTCGACTGGAAGGCGACCTCTTCTAAGGATGTCTTTGGGTAAGGTACTTAGATCAGGTTCATGACCCTACCCTAGGTACATGACCCCATCACCTATCCCCGATGGTTTTTGGGTCTTGTGGGAAGGACCCCCCCTATCGTCCAAACTCACTTGGCGACGGTTCCAAATGCCGTCGTGGAAAGGGTTAAAAACCGTTTGTATAACACCGACGCGTACCAGTGTGAAGCCTTTTGACATAAGCATCGCATCCCCAAACTTTAAGAAACGACAACTTAGGTTTGTTGCCAAACCACAGTTCATACGGTGTCGTCTCCATGGACTTTGCCGGTGCCCTGTTTAAAGTGAATGCAGCTGTCTCTAATGCATAACCCCAAAATGATAGTGGTAAATCGTTAAGAGACATCATAGATCGCATCATATCCAATAAAGTGCGGTTATGACATTCGGACACACCATTATGTTGTGGTATTTCAGGTGGCGTGAGTTGTGAAACTATTCCACATTGTTTTAAATGAAGGCCAAACTCGTAACTCAAATATTCTCCCCCACGATCAGATCGTAAAAAACTTTATTTTCTTGTTACGATGATTCTCCACTTCACTCTGAACTTCTTTGAACTTTTCAAATGTTTCAGACTTGTGTTTCATCAAGTAGATATACCCATATTTGCTCAAATCATTTGTGAAGGTCAGGAAATAATGATACCCGCCATGAGCATCAACACTCATTGGACCGCACACATCGGTATGTATTATTTCTAATAAGTCAGTAGCTCGTTCCATTGTTCCGGAGAACGGAGTTTTAGTCATCTGCCCATAAGGCACGGTTTGCAAGTATCAAATGATTCATAATCAAGTGATTCCAAAAGTCCATCTTTATGGAGTTTCTTCATGCGCTTTACACTGATATGACCCAAACGACAGTGCCACAAATAAGTTGCACTATCATTATCAACTTTTCATTTTTTGGCATCAATATTATGAATATGTGTATCATCACGATCAAGATTCAACAGAAATAGACCACTCTTCAAGGGTGCATGACCATAAAAGATATTACTCATATAAATAGAACAATCATTATTCTCTGATTTAAATGAATAACCGTCTCGTACTAAACAAGATCCAAATACAATGTTCATGCTCAACGCTGGCACCAAATAACAATTATTCAGGTCTAAAACTAACCCCGAATGTAGATGTAGAGGTAGCGTGCGGACGACGATCACATCAACCTTGGAACCATTTCTGACATGCATCGTCACCTTGTCCTTAGCCAATCTTTGTTTAATCTGTAGTCCCTGCTTCGAGTTACAAATATGAGCAACCGAACTGGTATCAAATACCCAGGCACTACTAATCTCATAGTCGGAGGAATATATTGAAGGAAATATGCCCTAGAGGCAATAATAAAGTTATTATTTATTTCCTCATATCATGATAAATGTTTATCATTCATGCTAGAATTGTATTAACCGGAAACATGATACATGTGCGAATACATAGACCAACATAACGTCACTAGTATGCCTCTACTTGACTAGCTCATTAATCAAAGATGGTTATGTTTCCTAACCATAGACATGTGTTGTCATTTGATTAATGGCATCACATCATTAGGAGAATGATGTGATTGACATGACCCATTCCGTTAGCCTAGCATTTGATCGTTTAATATATTGCTATTGCTTTCTTCATGACTTATACATGTTCCTGTAACTATGAGATTATGCAACTCCCGTTTACCGGAGGAACACTTTGGGTGCTAACAAACGTCACAACGTAACTGGGTGATTATAAAGGAGTACTACAGGTGTCTCCGAAGGTACATGTTGGGTTGGCGTATTTCGAGATTAGGTTTTGTCACTCCGATTGTCGGAGAGGTATCTCTGGGCCCTCTCGGTAATGCACATCACTATAAAGCCTTGCAAGCAATGTAGCTAATGAGTTAGTTACGGAATGATGCATTACGTAACGAGTAAAGAGACTTGCCGGTAACGAGATTGAACTAGGTATTGGATACCGACGATCAAATCTCGGGCAAGTAACATACCGATGACAAAGGGAACAAAGTATGTTGTTATGCGGTTTGACCGATAAAGATCTTCGTAGAATATGTAGGAGCCAATATGAGCATCCAGGTTCCGCTATTGGTTATTGACCGAGAATAGTTCTAGGTCATGTCTACATAGTTCTCGAACCCGTAGGGTCCGCACGCTTAAGGTTTCGATGACAATTATATTATGAGTTTATGAGTTTTTGGTGTACCGAAGGAGTTCGGAGTCCCAAATGAGATCGGGGACATGACGAGGAGTCTTGAAATGGTCGAGACGTAAAGATCAATATATTGGACGACTATATTCGGAGTTCAGAAAGGTTCCGAGTGATTCGGGTATCTTTCGGAGTACCGGAGAGTTACGGGAATTCGCCGGGGAGTATATGGGCCTTATTGGGCTTTAGGGGAAAGAGAGAGGAGAGGTTGGGCGCCCCCCAAGGCCTAGTCCGAATTGGACTAGGGGGAGGGGCTGCGCCCCCTCCTTCCTTCTCTTCTCTTCCCCCTTTCCTTGACTCCTACTCCTACTACTTGGGAAGGGGGGAATCCTACTCCGATGGGGAGTAGGACTCCTCCTTGGCGGGCCCTCCTTGGCCGGCCGCACCTCCCCCTCCCTCCTTTATATACGGGGCAGGGGGGTACCCCATAACACACAAGTTGATCTACGGATTGTTCCTTAGCCGTGTGCGGTGCCCCCCTCCACCATATTCCACCTCGGTCATATCGTCGCGGAGTTTAGGTGAAGCCCTGCGCCGGTAGAACATCATCATCGTCACCACGCCGTCGTGCTGATGGAACTCATCCCTGACGCTTTGCTGGATCGGAGCCCGGGGATCGTCATCGAGCTGAACGTGTGCTGAACTCGGAGGTGCCGTATGTTCGGTACTTGGATCGGTCGGATCGTGAAGACATACGACTACATCAACCGCGTTGTCATAACGCTTCCGCTTACGGTCTACGAGGGTACGTGGACAATACTCTCCCCTCTCGTTGCTATGCCATCACCATGATCTTGCGTGTGCGTAGAATTTTTTTTTGAAATTACTACGTTCCCCAACATATATACTTGACATGAAGAAAGCAGTAGCAATAAAACTGAACGATCATTATGCTAAGCTAACGGATGGGTCTTGTCCATCAGATCATTCCACTAATGATGTGATCCCGTTATCAAATGACAACTCATGTCAATGGCTAGGAAACTTAACCATTTTTTATCAACGAGCTAGTCTAGTAGAGCATACTAGGGACACGTTGTTTTGTCTATGCATTCACACATGTATCAAGTTTCCGGTTAATACAATTCTAGCATGAATAATAAACATTTATCATGAATAAGAAAATATAAAATTATAACTTTATTATTGCCTTTAGGACATATTTCCGTCAAAGCTAACCGCGTCCGTTGCCCTCAGGCGCCGGCCAAGATGTCGGAGCCAGAGGTGAGCATCTGTGGCTGTAGCCACGCGTGTCCACACCTCCCAGGCGAAGGACAGTGACCGAAGATATGCAGTGGCATTTCGAGGTTACGGTTGCAAAGCGCGTAGTAGTTCTTGGGGATGCCGTGGCACTGCAGTCTATCGGACGTGGAGAACCTGCTTTGAAGGAGCAACCATAGAAAGAATCGGCATCTTGGTGTGGCCTTGGTTGTCCATGCAAATTGAAGGGCTAAGAGCATCGCTAGCCGCGCCTCCAGAACGGCCTTCCTAGGCGATTTTTTCGCGCCGGCGCCGAAAAAATGGCCCAGTCACGCCTCCAGAAGCCTGATTTTCGCTGGCCTGGGCCGAAATCAGCGCCGGCGGACCCAGGCCGAACCCGGCGCGCTAGGGGCGCCCGGGGGCGCCGGGGCGAGTGGTTTTTGCGCGAAGCAGCCGCGGGCCCGCTGAGTCAGCGAGACGGGCATTCCGTCGCCCTCATCGCCTCGGTTCCCGCGGGAATCAATGCCAAGACTTCCGCGCTGCCGCCGCCGGTCAGCCTTGCCATTGGTTCCTCATGGGCGGCGCGTCACGGGGCGGCGCGGCGACGCCTCCCCTCCCGCCACGCGTACACACGGGGCGCGGCTATTTAAGCTGGTGACCTCCCTCGCCTCTGGCCATACCAGCCCTCGCCGCCGAGTTCTCCCTCTCCCGTGCGCCGCCGCCGAGCCCTCCCTCTCCCATGCGCCACCGCCGAGCCCTCCCTCTCCCTCTCCCGCGCGCCCGATGGCTGCACGCTGCAGCGGCCAATGGCTTCGGCCGTCGCTCGCTCCGCGAACTGGAGTCGTGGCTCCTGTTCGAGGCCAACATCCCGGCGCCGCCGGACATGCGCGCCGGGCCGACGGGATGGAGGCTCAGCAACAAGGGAGTGCCCGTTCCCTCATTGCCCGACGCCGTGGCGCACCCGGCCTACTTCGCCGCCGAGGTCGAGCTCGTGCGCGCCTCCCTCACCGACGAGCAGCTCGCCCTCCCCCAGTACACCGCCGACAACCACGTAGCGTGGGCGGCGTACTTTGAACGCCGTCAGGAGCAGCGACTGGCGTCTACCAACGGGGCGCCGGTGGTGGGCGGCACGAAGAACAGCGACGGGCGCCGCTGGGTGGGGCGTCCCCGGCCGTATGCTCGAGGGCATGCTGGCGCACCTTGAGGGCGACAACGACCCGCCGCTGGCATACCCTCCCCCGGCCGCCCCGGCCCACCGCCGACGCGCCGGGCAATGGATGCCCAGGAGGTTCGTCACTTCCTCGTCTTCCTCCTACAACTCCTCGTCGCAATCTTCTTCCCACTCCTCCGGCTCTCCGGCGCTGCTCGGCATCATGGCCGAACCTGCGGCGGAGACGCCGCTTGGCCCGCGCACTCGCAGCGTCGGCATCGTCATCAACGAGGGCGGCCGACACGCCTCCTCGTCGGCTCCTCCGCGCTTCGTCAAGCCAAAGACGGAGCCGGGGCTCGCGCCGGTGAAAACGGAGCCGGGGCTCCCCGCCGTGAAGACAGAGCCCGGCGACGTGGAGCTCGACAACGACACGACCCTAAAAGGGGGGCGCAAGGACTTCGAGAGGATGGAGTGGGAGCGCCAGATCGCCGCCCTGCGCCGCTTCGAGCAGCGCCGCCGGGGCCGCGACGGAGTCGTCGTCGTCCTCGACGACAGCGACGATGCCGACGCGCCACCGCCGCCGCCATCAGTCCGCCATGGCGACGCCGGGCAGGGGTCCAGCAGGGAAGGCCGCGTCAAGGAGGAGAAGGCCGACGACGACGGCGGCGAGGATGGCGGCGACGACGGCGACTACTCCGCTTTCAGTGATTTCTTTTTTTAGTTATATTAGCTATGTAACGCGTTCGCGAATAATATATGCCAAAGTTTGCCGAAATTTAGCCGTGTTTAACCGAACTTCGCCGAACTTGTTTTTTTTTAAAAAAAATCTGACGCGCCTGGGGGCGGCCCAAGGGCCGGCGACTGGGGGCCAACTCGCCCCAAGGATGTTTTTTTGCACCGGCGCGCCCCTAGGCGACGATTTTAGGCGCCTCGTGGGGGGTCAACGGCTGAAGATGCTCTAAGACGGCACAATTCTGGAACTGGCGCTGGTAGCATCAGCACATGGGTATGTAGCCGAGCTCGATCGCCACCCTGAACACGTCACGCGATCCAGGGAAAAGAGTCGTGCCTAGAACGCGGTAGCACAAGTCGACGAACTCCGGCAGAAGCGGCGCAGTCACCCTCCCATATATAGACCGCGGAGCCAGTTACCCTCATGCGGTGCGTCTTGGAGACTTTTGTTCTTGCGCCGGGACAAGGCATGGAGGGCCGGCCATAGCTGGCATCGGGGGGATCCCAGGGGCCATGCCAGAAGGAGAACACGGCCCCGTCTCCCACCGTGGTCGTCGTTGCATTGGCGAAGAAGGTGCCATCGGCGTTGGAGCACGGCAAGTCCATTCCCAGCCAAGGGAGCCGTGGCACGGTTTTGGCAAGCCAAAGCCAGTGCATGCGGAGGGCCATGCTGAATTTGCGAAGATTGATGTTCCCGAGCCCTCCCAACGTGATGGGTCGGCAGATCAGGCGCCAGAGGACGATTAGGATGAAACGATGATTATGAGGTGGGGAAGAAATGCGATTGAGATCATTTTGTATGGATGGAAATCACATGTCATCACTACTTGCAAGGAAGGATGGTTAAGACTTAAGAAGAAATGACGGTTGTCCTATAGGAACGCAATAGGAGAGAGAATTAGCTTGTCACTGTATAAATGGAAACCACGTGACATTACTTCTTGCAAGGAGAAGATGGTTAACAAGAAACGATTATTACCAAGGAGGAAGAAGCAAGAGAGAATATTTTTTAGTCGTTGTGATTTTCATTCACCGTGGCAACACACGTGCATTAAGCTAGTAATACTACAAGGTCCCAGTTGCAGAATGCACCAGGCCACCTCTTAGATGGATCCTGTCCCTCCCATCTCAATCTGACGGCTCATGTGCAACTGGTGCATCTGATGCATTGGCTTGCTGAACTGGATACGTCCTCAAGTAAAACCATCGACACGGCGTATGAGGAGGCGCAGCCCGAACTCCGGCTCGATGATGAGCCGGAACGCCGGGGAGTGCCTGTAGTCCGGTGAGAGAGCAAAGGCAAACCGCGCGAGGATGACGGCGAGGAGCGTCTTGGCCTCAACGATCGCGAGGTTCTGGCCTAGGCAGGTACGCGCTCCGAGGCCGAACGGCATGAACGCCGCCTGCGGGTGCTTGCACGCCACCGCCACCCCGTTCTGGAACCGGTTGGGGTTGAACCGGCGCACTGTCGGGCCCCAGGCGGTGGGGTCGTGGTGCATGGTAGAGACCGGCACGAAGAAGTAGGTACCCTTGGGAGCGAGCAGCTGGCCCAGCCGAACATCACGGAGCGTCTCCCGCACCACGAACGACGACGGCGGGAACAGCCGCAGCGTCTCCAGCACCACCATGCTCACCGTCTTCATCCGAGATACCATGTCGAAGTCTGGTGCCGCGGCGCCGGCGGCGCCACCGCAGACATCGAGCACCTCGGCGCGCGCCCGATCCTGCCACTCAGGGTGGGCGGCGAGCAGCATGAGGCACCAGGTGGCGGTGACCGCAGTCGTCTCCTGGCCTGCGAAGTAGATGTTCTTGCAGTTGTCAACCACGAAGTCGTCCGGCCGCGGCTGGTCGCCGCTGTTGTCGATGATGGACCGCAGGAAGTCAGGGCCCGGAGAAATCCCCGTCGCCGCCCGGCGCCCTCTCGCGATCTCCAGAATCAAAGACCGGATCTCCTGCGTGAGCCTCCAGATCCTCCGGTTCTTCTCCGTCGGCAGAAACCTCAGCGACGGGACGGTGAACATGACGCTGGGATCGGACATGAGCCCGGACAGCGCCCTGAGCCGGAGGAAGATCTCCTTCCCCGTGGAGTGGTCGTTCCCGAAGCAGGCCCGGGAGATGACGTCGAAGGAGAAGCTGCGGATGTCGGCGTCGACGTCTACTGCCGCGATGCCGCCCTTGGCGCCGTCGACGGCGGCTTCCCACGAGCGCAGAAGCGGCTGCGCCGCACTGACCATGAGCCCCACCATGCCCCTGACTTTGGCCATGTAGAACTCGGGCGCGATGACCTTGCGCTGGCGCGCCCAGCAGGCGCCGTTGGCCTTGAGGACGCCGGCGCCGAATAAGGGCTCCTGCCCCTTCTGCTGGAACGTCGGCTTGCCCATGTCTAACGAGTCGCACCGTCCGATTGCCCGGATCAGCTCCGGGTCCGTCACGTACAGCGCCGGCCGCTGCCCGAGCCAGTACAGATACGTGTCACCTGCACGACACACGGCAGGAGGAAAACCGTCAGTTTATTTGTTTTCTCTCTAACACAGAAAAAATAAATGGTCTGAATTCTGAAGTGCTCTTGGGCCTATTTTGTATGCAACTTATCAACTTCTAGCTAGCTGAATTTTTAAACTCTGCAGCAGCAAGCCAACTTGCTAGAGCAAGCATGCGTCTGTAGCAGTGCGGCCAGTTTCATGCATCCATAACTTCGACGACGGATAGAGGCACTTTACCCACGCATGCTCGACTTGTACACGGACAGAACCAGGATTGAAAACTATAGTACGATCGAGCAAGCGTGTGTGCCAACGCAAATCAGAACGACTAGCTAGCTAGTTCAACTGTCGTGAAACAGGCGCGATTAGTTCAAAGTAGAGGAAGAGGTGGACGGGCATAGTATGCAGACCGTAGGCTTTCCTGCACTTGTGGAAGAAGGGGAAGATCATCTTGCAGTAGTCGTCGAAGCCGTCCTTGTGGAGGTCCCACTGGCCAGCGCCGCCGTCCTCCGCCGCAACGGCCTGCGGCGCCCTCGCCTGCACCTCCGAGAGATTACCCCTCAGGAACGACGACGGCGGAGGGCCGTCGATCCCCTGCTGACGGAAGACCTCCCTGACGCGGCGCCGCCACGCGGCCACGCAGAGGCAGACCACCGCCGCCGCTGACCCCACGGCCACCAGATATAACGATAAACTCTCCATGGTCACTATGCTCATCCTCTCTGTCTCTCTCTCCCTTTGTTTCTCTAGCCGACTGTCTCCCACACACGCACACAGTAGTAGTAGACTAGTAGTAAGTACCAGAACAAGAGATGGCTTCTAAACCTCGCTGTGCCAGGACAGAAAGACAGACTCCAGTATGCTCTACGGGGGTCACGAATGGGATTGTGTTAAGTACCCAGTACTATATGGACTCCATTAACAAGGGATTCGGAGATCACAGCTCGATTACAGGGGGAAGCTCAGAGGTAGGTGGAGTACCTTGCTGATTTATAGTGACTGATCCTTCTACCTTCTGGGCTGGGCCGAGCCGAGCCGGATAAGGGCGGCCCGTAGTAAAGTCTTTGACAGATTGCGCGGCAGGCCGTGACTAGTGTTGGGTTTAGTCCCACATCGGTTGTGGGGGAAGACATAACACGACTTATAAGGGCGGGGTGTCCCCTCCTAACAGCCTAGTCTTTTGGGGGGAGAGGGCCCAAGGCCTCTCATAAGTCAGTGTTGTTCTCCGGTTGGGCCTGGTGACACATGTGAGTCGGAAACGCTGGTGTAGCGGACCCGAGATTGCGTAACAACTAGACTATTAACTCCCGTAGATAAATAATTATTAGGTTGTCTCAAAAAAGAAGATAAATAAATTAGGAATCGAGATGATATCATTTTTGTGCTTGAAGATATAGTTAATTGGGGTGATGGAATTTTCGATGACCCCGGCTTCTGCATCCGGGCGATGCATGCAACCATTTTATTAATTATTCGCAAAGACCTTACAAAGTGATACATTAGTATGTCTAAAGCCACCATCTTGACAACATTTGTCGCTACTCCTATTCGTTTGATGAAGGAGTGTCGATAATCTAAGCCGAATACCAAACAGACCTCGCACTGGCACACAACTAGTCAGTAGCTTATTTGGGCGAACTGTGCTCCTTTACAGGGATCTCTCACGTATCTCTTTCCTCCTCTACAAAAAAAGCTCTTCTCCTCCCATCGGCGCCGCCGCCGGTCCGTCCCATCTCCGATGGCCTCTAGGGCATGGAGGTGCGAAGGATCTCGGCCCCCTGCCAGCGGGAGGGACCCCGTTCTCGTTTTTTGTTAGATTCAGCGTCTTGGTTGGAGTTGTGTGGCGGCGGCGATGTGCCTAAGTAGGAATAATGTCTCCCACGTTCTATCCCCTTCCCAATGATGCGGATGTTTGTCTCCGTTGGATCTTGCGGGATTCGGTCGGTGTTGGTTTTCGGTGGATCTGTTTGGATCCGATCTTAGTTCGTCTTCGTTTGGGTGTTTACAGGTTTGATCCTTCTGATTTATGACTTTCTTCATGGTTGAAGGTTGCTACTCTGGTGCGCTGGTCCTATGGGGCCTTAGCACGACGACTTTCCGACTGTCTACACAACAAGGTTTGCCCGGCTCCGGTGAAGGAGGGCCGATTACGGCGGCGCGCCTTCGACTCGCTCCAGTGCTTGTAGTCGTCGCTAGGTGGTCTATGGACATGGTTGTAATTTTTATTACCTCTATTGTTCTTTGTACTGTCATGATTGAAGATGAATAGTGTGAAAGTTTATCCGGAAAAATTAGCTTATTTGAGCTATAAACATGTTAATTATTATTATTTTTTTGCGGGAATTAATTATTAATTTACTAGCGTGTCTATGTTTCAAAGGACGATGGCTACATTTCATAATTCAGGCCGTATGGATCAATGATCAGCTAGCTAGCTAGCGATCCATCGAGCCGGCCGGTGTTCCATTTTTGTGAATCAACATCAGGAAAGCATCTTAGCTGTTAGCACCCGTGTAGAGTACGTTGCTAACTTGTTTTGCTCTTGGCTGCCTGGAGTGGTACACTTGCTAGGTCGATGGCTCGATGCCTGCCTATACATAGATCGAGTGTTATTTTTGCCAGCTCGTGAAGGTACCTCACACCGTTTTAGAAATATATTCCCTCCGTCCGAAAATACTTGTCATCGAAATGGACAAAAAAAGATGTATCAAAAACTAAAATACGTCTAGATACATCCTTTTTTATCCATTTTGATGACAAGTATTTCCGGACGGAGGGAGTATGAAGATTCTAGCAACAGATCGGTGACCCATATCTCAAAAAATGCTCACCACTCACATCTCAAAAAGAAAAGAAAAACCTCGCCAATAAAAATAGTTGGGCATGATAGGTACCGCCTCCCTAGAAAATGCGATGACTAGTTGCACACATATTGATGTTTCGTTGGCAGGATTAGTTATACATATATACTCAGTTGGCGCGGCAATGTAGTCTAGTTGCACACACATGAATGTTTAGTTGGCAGAACTAGTTACACACATATGCTCAGTTGGCGCGGCAATGTAGTCTAGTTGCACACACATTGATGTTAATTACACACACATATACTCAGTTGGAGCGGCAATGTAGTCTAGTTGCACACACATTAATGTTTAGTTGACAGGAAGACTAGTCGTCGAAACATCTCCATATGGGGTCTATTTTTGAAGAGCACGTTGCGAGGATTTCAATTGTGAAAACGGATCTGAATTTCGACACGCGGTTTAAAAAATATGTCTTTTGTAATTTTAGAAACCAAAAATTAATGCACAAGGACGAACATAAGGAACATTAATGCACATAGGATGATTAATCGGATTTGCTAAAACTCATTCGAATGCTTTTTTCTTTGGTCTCGTTCACTTTTGTGGCCGTCAGATGGAAACACTCTGTGATTCGTGTGTCCAGGTGGAGAGCTTCGCCCGACGGGGAGGCGCAGCCCATATGTTGTCCCGCTGGCGGCCCATCTGTTGTTTCTTGTTGTATGGGCTCCATCCCCCTCGCACTTGCCGTCAGGCCCGGTCTAGGATATACGAGTAGACTGCTTTTCTCTTTCTCGTTGGCGGCTGCAGTACAAAGAGCGCGGCGGGTTTATCTTTGTCTGTACAGGCGGAAATTTTGTTCCATTTTTCTTTTGTTTAGGAGTTTTTTTGTTTGTAGTTGCAACCGCCCCAACCCGAGCGCAATCGCAACTCAGCACACCCAAGCGCATTTGCAAGACATATGACGTGACCACAACCGGGGGTCGGGGCGGAGGGCTGTCGACACTGCTGAAATCGGTTCCATTTTCTTTTCTTTTTTTGTTATTTTTTTGTTGTAGTTGCAACCGCCCCAACCCAAGCGTAATTAGAACTCAGCATGTTCAAGAGGGTTGTCTCGGTGCTGATGGGAATCGATTCCTTTTCTGTTATTGTTTTTTGTTGTAGTTGCAACCGTCCCAACCCGAGCGCAATCGCAACTCAGCACACCCAAGCGCATTTCAAAACATATAACGTGACTACAACCAGGGGTCGGGCGGAGGGTTGTCGGCGCCGATGAAATCGGTTCCTTTTTTTATTTTTTTGTTAGTTTTTTTGTTGTAGCTGCAACCGCCCCAACCCAAGCGTAATTAGAACTCAGCACACCCAAGCGCAACTGGGGGTCGGGAGGGTTGTCTTGGTGCTAATGGGAATTGGTTCCTTTTTTGTTATTGTTTTTTGTTTTAGTTGCAACCGCCCCAACCGAAGCGCAATCGCAACTCAGTACACTGGTACATCTCCAACGTATCTACTTTCCAAACACTTTTGTCCTTGTTTTGGACTCTAATTTGCATGATTTGAATGAAACTAACCCGGACTGATGCTATTTTCAGCAGAACTGTCATGATGTTGTTTATTGTGAAGAAAACAAAAGTTCTCGGAATGACCTGAAAATCCACGAAGATAAGTTTTGGAAAATATAAAAAGTACTGGCGAAAGAATCAAGGCCAGGGGGCCCACACCCTGTCCACGAGGGTGGGGGGCGTGCCCTCTCCCTGGGCGCGCCCCCTTGTCTCGTAGGCCCCCTGATGCTCCACCGACCTCAACTTCAACTCCATATATTCCGTTTCGCCTAGAAAAAAAACCAGGGAGAAAGTTTCATCGCGTTTTATGATACAGAGCCGCCGCCAAGCCCCTAATCTCTCTCGAGAGGGCTGATCTTGAGTCAGTTCGGGGCTCCGGAGAGGGGGATTCATCGCCATCGTCATCTTCAACCATCCTCCATCACCAATTTCATGATGCTCACCGCCGTGCGTGAGTAATTCCATCATAGGCTTGCTGGACGGTGATGGATTGAATGAGATTTACCATGTAATCAAGTTAGTTTTGTTAGGGTTTGATCCCTAGTATCCACTATGTTCTGAGATTGATGTTGCTATGCTTAATGCTTGTCACTAGGGCCCGAGTGCCATGATTTCAGATCTGAACCTATTATGTTTTCATGAATATATGTGAGTTCTTGATTCTATCTTGCAAGTCTATAGTCACCTATTATGTGTTATGATCCAACAACCCCGAAGTGACAATAATCGAGATACTTCTCGGTTATTACCATAGTTTGAGGAGTTCATGTATTCACTATGTGCTAATGCTTTGTTCTGGTTCTCTATTAAAAGGAGGCCTTAATATCCCTTAGTTTCCACTAGGACCCCGCTGTCACGGGAGGATAGGACAAAAGTTGGCATGCAAGTTCTTTTCCATAAGCACGTATGACTATATTCGGAATACATGCCTACATTACAATGATGAACAGGAGCTAGTTCTGTGTCACCCTAAGTTATAGCTATTACATGAGGAATCGCATCCGACATAATTATCCATCACTGATCCATTGCCTATGAGCTTTTCACATATTGTGCTTTGCTTATTTACTTTTTCGTTGCTACTGTTACAACTACTACAAAACTATTATCTTTACTTTTGCCACTGTTACCTTTATTATCGTACTACTTTGCTACTAAATACGTTGCTGCAGATACCAAGTTATCCAGGTGTGATTGAATTGACAACTCAATTGCTAATACTTAAGAATATTCTTTGGATCCCCTTGTGTCGAATCAATAAATTTGGGTTGAATACTCTACCCTCGAAAGCTGTTGCGATCCCCTACACTTGTGGGTTTTCAAGACTAATTTCGGGCGCCGTTGCCGGGGAGCATAGATCTATTCCTTGAGTCACTTGGGATTTATATCTGTTGATCACTATGAGGAACTTGAAAGATGAAAGAACTAAGATTTTGCCCTCAACTACGAGGGGAGGTAAGGAACTTCCATCTAGCTCTGCACTAGATTCTCCTTCTGTTATTAGTAAGCTTGCGACACCTAAACCTGCTACTGCTATTAATTCTGATATGTCGCATGTTATTGATGATGCCACTTCTGCTATGCATGATACTTATGACGAAACTACTTCTGTGCGTGATACTACTTTGCCATTAGGTGAATTTCTTGATGAACAACTTGCTAGGGTTAAAGAGAATGAAGTTATTGAAGATGCTATTATTGATGATAGTGATGAAAGTTCTCTCCCAGATTATGAATTACCTGTTGTTCCTGAGGGTTATGTTATGAATGAGGAAGCTCCTAGAGCTATTTTTGCTTGCAAAGATAGATACGATCTTAAGAAGTTATTAGCTAAATGGAAGCAGCAATCTCTTAATGCTAGAATGAAACCTGACCCCGCTTTTGCTACTTCACCTATCTGTGTTACTGATAAGGATTATGAATTCTCTGTTGATCTTGAAATAATTACTTTGGTAGAATCTGATCCTTTTTATGGCCTTGAATCTGAAACTGTTGTGGCACATCTTACCAAGTTAAATGATATAGCCACCCTGTTTACTAATGATGAGAAGTCTCGCTATTATTATATCCTTAAGATATTTCCGTTCTCATTAAAGGGTGATGCTAAGACTTGGTTTAATTCTCTTGATCCTAGCTGTGTGCGTAGTCCCCAGTATATGATTTATTACTTCTCTGCTAAATATTTCCCTGCTCATAAGAAACAAGCTGCCTTGCGGGAATATATAATTTTGTGCAAATCAAAGAAGAGAGTCTTCCACATGCTTGGGGAAGGCTTCTCCGATTACTTAATGCTTTGGCTGATCATCCTCTTAAGAGAAATGAAATACTTGATATCTTTTATAATGGACTAACCGATGCTTCCAAGGATTACTTGGATAGTTGTACTGGTTGTGTTTTTAGGGAAAGAACAGTTGACCAAGCTCAATTACTATTGGACAATATGTTGACTAATGAAAATAATTGGACTCTTCCTGAGCCAATTCCTGAGGCAATCCCTGAGCCAATTGAGCCAACTTCTGAGCCTATTCCTAAACCCACTCCAAAGAAGAGTGGTGTTCTATTTCTCAGTCCTGAAGATATGAAAGAGGCAAAGAAATCAATGAAAGAAAAAGGTATTTAAGCTGAAGATGTTAAGAATTTACCTCCTATTGAAGAAATACATGGCCTTAATATACCGCCTGTTGAAGAAACACATTGTCTTGATAACCCGACACAGGTACACTACAAAAAAAAGACACATCCGTGACATTTTTGGCGGAACGATTTTTTTTGTCATACATATGACACTTCTATGACGATAATTGTGACAAAACCCGGTATCATCATAGATGTGGTGGGCTCCTACTTCTATGACAAAAAATCATGACAGAAAATGGGCTTTTCGTCCTGAGCGGGCAGGAGACGCAGTTGCATGACATTCTTTGGGCCGTCCATGACGGAAAAAACTATGGTAGAATCGAGGGGGAGGAAAATTTCGGGGAGTTCCCGGTTACGGTGGGCGGTCGGGGGCCGAGCGATGCGTGTTTCTCTTGTACACGGACGCGCGTGTGTGCGAGGCGTTGGCTCTAACTGAACCCGAGCGAGGCGTTGGGCTCTAACTGAACCCGAGCGATTGCATTGCAGGCTACGGGTTACTGAACCCGAGCGATCGATCGATGGCTGTTAACTGAACCCACTCGAGCGATTCCTTCGCTACTGCTGCTAACTGAAGCTGATCGATACTGCCTCTGGGATGAACAGTGAGCGTTGTGGGGGGGGGGTGGGGGTTGGATGAACAGTGAGTGGTGGCGTTGCCTCTGGATGAACAGGACCCCGTGGTGTGGAGGGCTGGATGAACAGTAGATGGTGGAGGGGTGCCCGTGGAGGGGTGGTTGAACAGGACCCCGTGGTGTGCAGGGCTGGATGAACAGTAAACGGTGGAGGGGTGCCCGTGGAGGGGTGGTTGAACAGTAGCCGGTGAAGTAGCGCGCGGTGGAGGCTGGATGAACAGGAGCCCGTGCTGGCTGGAGGAGGTCGACGGTAGCCCGTGGAGGCTGGAGGAGGTCGACGGTGGAGATGAACAGTATCCCGTGGAGTCCCGTTTTGCGGTACGCCACACCCCTCCCGATGAACAGGACCCCCGTTTCGATCGTAGCGCTCTAACACAAGTCCGTTTCGTCCGTTTTGCGGTACGCCACACCCCTCCCGATCAATAGGACCCCCGTTTCGACCGTAGCACTCCAACACAAGTCCGTTTCGTCCGTTTTGCGGTATGCCACACCCCTCCCGATCAACAGGACCCCCGTTTCGACCGTAGGAGGTCCGTTTCCTCAGCTTTGCGGTACGCCAGACCCCTCCCGATCAACAGGACCCGTTCCGAACGTACGAGGTCCGTTTCCTCCGTTGTGCGGTACGCCAAGCCTCGTTTCCATCGCCTGTTTCGTCCAAGACCTCCCGATGAACACGACCACGCATTCCGTTCTGACCCAGCCGGTTGGCTCCCATGCGTTCCGTTGCCTCCCGATGAACACAACGCATTCCATTGCCTCCCCATGAACACGACGCATTCCGTTGCCTCCCCATGAACACGACGACGACGCCGTTTCTCCGTTCCGACCCAGCCATGTACACGAGCCCTGGCCTTACCTATGCACGAGTAGGCGTTCGAGACCCCGCCCGTATGTACACATACGTGGCCGTATTTTCTTTCTTGCACCCTGGCCGCTGTACGTACGTGTACATGCTACGTGCGCGCCTCTACTACGACACGTGCGCGCCTCTACATCGACCAGTATGTATGTACACATTCGCGACCAGAATGACAACGCTACGTACACTTCAACCAGGTGGGTCCCGACTGTCAGGAACTTCCTTGCCTGCGAAGATGTAGCTGGTGGGTCCCGGCAGTCAGGGGGCGAATTGTTTTATTTTTTTGCCCGGACTTACTTCCTTGCGTGCGAAGATGTAGCTGGTGGGTCCCAGCAGTCAGGGGGAAACGTTTTTTCGCAAAATACGGTGGCCCGTCCGGTGGGTCCCCGCTGTCAGGTGGAGGAATAATTATTTTGCGCGTAATAAGGAGGCACTTCCTTGCTGTGGCCGTGGACCCAGCTGTCAGCCTCTCCACGTACAGTCCACGTCCGATGGAAGCCGTTCCTTGACCACATTGACCACGCCGCGCCGAGAGCACCAGGGCGGTGGACGACGGCGAGGCCTAGGAAGGGGACGACACGGAGCTGGGGAAGATGCGGTAGTGGATGCCCGCGCGTAGAGGAGTATGAGGGTTCACTCGTTCGGCTGCGGTGTGAGGCTGCCGTCGCTGCAGAATAACAGGGGGTGTGGGTGCGTAGAGGGATGGCCTGGCCAGCGGTGGGAGTAGTAGGGGGCGGTGAGGCCTCCGCGGCATCACAGCCGGCCACGGGCGGCAGGAGCAGGCGGCACGGCCGATGTTGCTTCGTTCATATATTCACTAAAATTGACAAAGGCCTCCGTCCCAGTCAACTTAGTAGGCCCACAAGTCAGCCTCCCACCAAGGTGGGTCCCAGCTAGCAGGGGGTATTCATTTTTTTGTGCGTAATAAGGAGGCACTTCCGGTGGGTCCGAGCTGACAGCAGGGGGAACATTTTTCGCGAAATATGGTGGCCCGTCCTGTGGGTCCCAGTAGTCAGGGGAAAATGTTTTTTTCGCGAAATACTGGTGACCCGTCCGGTGGGTCCCTGCTGTTAGGTGGAGGAATAATTATTTTTCGCGTAATAAGGAGGCACTTCCTTGCGGCTGCCGTGTGTTGGGGAACGTAGTAATTTCAAAAAATTTCCTACGCACACGCAAGATCATGGTGATGCATATCAACGAGAGGGGAGAGTGTTGTCCACGTACCCTCGTAGACCGTAAGCGGAAGCGTTATGACAACGCGGTTGATGTAGTCGTAAATCTTCACGATTCGACCAATCCAAGCACCAAACGTACGACACCTCCGAGTTCAGCACACGTTCAGCTCGATGACGATCCCCGGACTCCGATCCAGCAGGGTGTCGGGGATGAGTTCCGTCAGCACCACGGCGTGGTGACGATGATGATGTTATACCGACGCAAGGCTCGCCTAAGCACTGCTACGATATGACCGAGGTGGAATATGGTGGAGGGGGGCACCGCACACGGCTAAGGAACGATCACGAAGATCAACTTGTGTGTTATGGGGTGCATCCTGCCCTCATATATAAAGGAGGGAGGGGGGAGGTGCGGCCGGCCAAGGAGGACGCGCCAAGGAGGAGTCCTACTCCCACCGGGAGTAGGATCCCCCCCTTCCAAGTAGGAGTAGGAGTCAAGGAAAGGGGGAAGAGAAGAGAAGGAAGGAGGGGGCGCAGCCCCTCCCCCTAGTCCAATTCGGACTAGGCCTTGGGGGGGGGGGGGGGGGGCGCCCAGCCTCTCCTCTCTCTTTCCCCTAAAGCCCAATAAGGCCCATTACTCCCCGGCGAATTCCCGTAACTCTCCGGTACTCCGGAAAATACCCGAATCACTCGGAACCTTTCCGAACTCCAAATATAGTCGTCCAATATATCGATCTTTACGTCTCGACCATTTCGAGACTCCTCGTCATGTCCCCGATCTCATCCGGGACTCCGAACTCCTTCGGTACATCAAAACTCATAAACTCATAATATAACTGTCATCGTAACATTAAGCGTGCGGACCCTACGGGTTCGAGAACTATGTAGACATGACCTAGAACTATTCTTGGTCAATAACCAATAGCAGAACCTGGATGCTCATACTGGCTCCTACATATTCTACGAAGATCTTTATCGGTCAAACCGCATAACAACATACGTTGTTCCCTTTGTCATCGGTATGTTACTTGCCCGAGATTCAATCTTCGGTATCAATACCTAGTTCAATCTCATTACCAGCAAGTCTCTTTACTCATTATGTAATGCATCATTCTGTAACTAACTCATTAGCTACATTGCTTGCAAGGCTTATAGTGATGTGCATTACCGAGAGGGCCCAGAGATACCTCTCCGACAATCGGAGTGACAAAACCTAATCTCAAAATACGCCAACCCAACATGTACCTTCGGAGACACCTGTAGAGCTCCTTTATAATCACCTAGTTACGTTGTGACGTTTGGTAGCACACAAAGTGTTCCTCCGATAAACGGGAGTTGCATAATCTCATAGTTACAGGAACATGTATAAGTCATGAAGAAAGCAATAGCAACATACTAAACGATCAAGTGCTAGGCTAACAGAATGGGTCATGTCAATCACATCATTCTCCTAATGATGTGATCCCGTTAATCAAATGACAACACATGTCTATGGTTAGGAAACATAACCATCTTTGATTAATGAGCTAGTCAAGTAGAGGCATACTAGTGACGTTATGTTTGTCTATGTATTCACACATGTTTCATGTTTCCGGTTAATACAATTCTAGCATGAATAATAAACATTTATCATGAAATAAGGAAATAAATAATAACTTTATTATTGCCTCTAGGGCATATTTCCTTTAGTCTCCCACTTGCACTAGAGTCAATAATCTAGTTCACATCGCCATGTGATTTAACACCAATATTCACATCTGTATGTGATTAATACCCATAGTTCACATTGTCATGTGATCAACACCCAAAGGCTTTACTAGAGTCAACAATCTAGTTCACATCGCTATGTGATTAACACCCAAAGAGTACTAAGGTATGATCATGTTTTTCTTGTGTGAGAAGTTTAGTCAACGGGTCTGTCATAATCAGAGCCGTATGTATTTTGCAAATATTCTATCTCCACAATGCTCTGCACGGAGCTACTCTAGCTAATTGCTTCCACTTTCAATATGCATCCAGATTGAGACTTAGAGTCATCTGGATTGGTGTAAAATCTTGCATCGTTGTAACCTTTTATGACGGGCTCTTTTATCACCTCCATAATCGAGAAACATCTCCTTAGTCCTCACTAAGGATATTCTTGACTGCTGTGATCTACTCTCAGATCAAAATTGTATTCCTTTGTCAAACTCAGAACAAGGTATACAATAGGTCTGGTTCACAGCATAACATACTTTATAGAACCTATGACTAAGGCATAGGGATTGACTTTTCATTCCCTTTCTATTTTCTGCTATGGTCGGGTCTTGAGTCTTACTCAACTTCACACCTTGCAACACAGGAAAGAACTCTTTCTTTGACTGTTGCATTTTGAACTACTTCAAAAAATTTATCAAGGTATGTACTCATTGAAAAACTTATCAAGTGTCTTGATCTATCTATATAGATCTTGATGCTCAATGTGTAAGTAGCTTCACCGAGGTCTTTCTTTAAAAAAACTCCTTTCAAACACTCCTTTATGCTTTCGAGAAAATTCTACATCATTTCCAATTAATAATATGTCATTCACATATACTTATCAGAAACGCTGTAGTGCTCCCACTCACTTTCTTGTAAATACAGGCCTTTCCAAAAGTCTATATAAAACCATATGCTTTGATCAACTCATCAAAGCGTATATTCCAACTCCGAGATGCTTGCACCAGTCCATTGATGGACTGCTGGAGCTTGCACACTTTGTTAGCATCTTTAGGATTGACAAAAACTTTCTGGTTGCATCATATACAACTCTTCTTTAATAAATCCATTAAGGAATGCAGTTTTGACATCCATTTGCCAGATTTCATAAAATGTGGCAATTGCTAACATGATTCAGACAGACTTAAGCTTCGATATGAGTGAGAAAATCTCATCGTATTCAACACCTTAAACTTGTTGAAAACCTTTCGCAACAAGTCGAGCTAAGTAGATAATAACACTACTATCAGTCTCTGTCTTCATCTTGAAGATCCATTTATTTAACATGGCTTGCTGATCATCAAGCAAGTCAATCAAAGTCCATACTTTGTTCTTATACATGGATCATATCTCAGATTTTATGGCCTCAAGCCATTTCGTGGAATCTAGGCTCATCATCGCTTCCTCATAGTTCGTAGGTTCATCGTGGTCTAGTAACATGACTTCAAGAACATGATTACCATACCACTCTGGTGCGGATCTTACTCTGGAAGACCTACGAGGTTTGGTAGCAACTTGATCTGAAGTTTCATGATCATCATCATTAACTTCCTCACTAATTGGTGAAGGAATCACTGGAACTGATTTCTGTGATGAACTACTTTCCAATAAGGGAGAAGGTACAATTACCTCATCAAGTTCTACTTTCCTCCCACTCACTTCTTTCGAGAGAAACTTCTTCTCTAGAAAGGATCCATCTTAGCAACGAATAACTCGCCTTCAGATCTGTGATAGAAGGTGTACCCAATAGTTACCTTTGGGTATTCTATGAAGGTGCACTTCTCCGATTTGGGTTCGAGCTTATCAGGTTGAAACTTTTTCACATAAGCATCGCAGCCCCAAAATTTAAGAAATGACAGCTTAGGTTTAGTGCTAAACCATAGTTCATACGGTGTCGTCTCAACGAATTTAGATGGTGCCCTATTAAACGTGAATGCAGCTGTCTCTAATGCATAACCCCAAAACGATAGTGGTAAACCGATAAGAGACATCATAGATCGCACCATATCTAGTAAAGTACGATTACGACGTTCGGACACACCATTACATTGTGGTGTTCCAGGTGGCGTGAGTTGCGAAACTATTTCACATTGTTTCAAATGAAGACCAAACTCGTAACTCAAATATTCGTCTCCACGATCAGATCGTAGAAACTTTATTTTCTTGTTACGATGATTTTCCACTTCACTCTGAAATTCTTTAAACCTTTCAACTATTTCAGACTTATGTTTCATCAAGTAGATATACCCATATCTCCTCAAATCATCTTGTGAAGGTCAGAAAATAACGATACTTGCCACGAGCATCAACACTCATTGGATCGCATACATCGGCATGTATTATTTCCAATAAGTCAGTAGCTTGTTCCATTGTTCCGGAGAACGGAGTTTTAGTCATCTTGCCCAAAAGGCACGGTTTGCAAGCATCAAATGATTCATAACCAAGTGATTCCGAAAATCCATCTTTATGGAGTTTCTTCATGCGCTTTACACCGATATGACCTAAACGGCAGTGCCACAAATAAGTTGCACTATCATTATTAACTTTGCATCTTTTGGCATCAATATTATGAATATGTGTATCACTACGATCGAGATCCAACAAACTATTTTCATTGGGTGTATGACCATTGAAGGTTTTATTCATGTAAACAGAACAACAATTATTCTCTGATTTTAAATGAATAACCGTATTGCAATAAACATGATCAAATCATATTTATGCTTAACGCAAATGTCAAATAACATTTATTTAGGTTTAACACTAATCCCAAAAGTATAGGGAGTGTGCGATGATGATCATATCAATCTTGGAAATACTTCCAACACTCATCATCACTTCTCCTTCAACTAGTCTCTGTTTATTCTGTAGCTCCTGTTTTGAGTTACTAATCTTAGCAACCGAACAAGTATCAAATACTCAAGGGCTACTATAAACACTAGTAAGGCACACATCAAAAATCTGTATATCAAATATACCCTTGTTCACTTTGCCATCCTTCTTATCCACCAAATATTCAGGGCATTTCCACTTCCAGTGACTATTTCCTTTGTAGTGTAAGCACTCAGTTTCAGGCTTTGGTCCAGTTTTGCTCTTCTTCACGGGAGTGACAACTTGTTTGGCCATTCTACTTGAAGTTTCCCTTTCTTTCCTTTCGCCTTTTTTATTGAAACAAGTGGTCTTGTCAATCATCAACACTTGATGCTCTTTCTTGATTTCTACCTTCGTCGATTTCAACATCACGAAGAGCTCAGGGATTGTTTTCGTCATCCCTTGCATACTATAGTTCATCACGAAGTTCTAGTAACTTAGTGATGGTGAATAGAGAATTCTGTCAATCACTATCTTATCTGTAAGATTAACTCCCACTTGATTCAAGCGATTGAAGTACCCAGACAATCTGAGCACATGCTCACTAGTTGAGCGATTCTCCTCCATCTTTTAGCTATAGAACTTGTTGGAGACTTCATATCTCTCAACTCGGGTATTTGCTTGAAATATCAACTTCAATTTCTGGAACATCTCATATGGTCCATGATGTTCAAAACGTCCTTGAAGTCCCGATTCTAAGCCGTTAAGCATGGTGCACTAAACTATCAAGTAGTCATCATATTGAGCTAGCCAAACGTTCATAACGTCTGCATCTGCTCCTGCAATAGGTCTGTCACCTAGCAGTGCATTAAGGACATAATTCTTCTATGCAGCAATGAGGATAAACCTCAGATCACGGATCCAATCCTCATCATTGCTACTAACATTTTTTAACACAATTTTCTCTAGGAACATATCAAAATAAACATATGAAAGCAACAACGCGAGCTATTGATCTACAACATAATTTGTAAAATACTACCAGGACTAAGTTCATGATAAATTTAAGTTCAATTAATCATATTACTTAAGAACTTCCACTTAGACAAACATCCCTCTAGTCCTCTAAGTGATTACGTGATCCATATCAACTACACCATGTCCGATCGTCATGTGAGATGGAGTAGTTTCAACGGTGAACATCAATATGTTGATCATATCTACTATGTAATTCACGCTCGACCTTTCGGTCTCCGTGTTCGGAGGCTATATCTGTTATATGCTAGGCTCATCAAGTTTAACCTGAGTATTCTGCATGTGCAACTGTTTTGCACCCGTTGTATTTGAACGTAGAGCCTATCACACCCGATCATCACATGGTGTCTCAGCACGAAGAACTTTCGCAACGGTGCATACTCAGGGAGAACACTTCTTGATAATTTTAGTGAGAGATCATCTTAAAATGCTACCGTCAATCAAAGCAAGATAAGATGCATAAAGGATAAACATCACATGCAATCAATATAAGTGATATGATATGGCCATCATCATCTTGTGCTTGTGATCTCCATCTCCGAAGCACCATCGTGATCACCATCGTCACTGGCGCGACACCTTGATCTCCATCGTAGCATCGTTGTCGTTACGCCATCTATTGCTTCTACGACTATCGCTACCGCTTAGTGATAAAGTAAAGCAATTACAGGGCGTTTGCATTTCATACAATAAAGCGACAACCATATGGCTCCTGCCAGTTGCCGATAACTTCGGTTACAAAACATGATCATCTCATACAATAAAATATAGCATCACGTCTTGACCATATCACATCATAATATGCCCTGAAAAAACAAGTTAGACGTCCTCTACTTTGTTGTTGCAAATTTTACGTGGCTGCTACGGGCTTAGCAAGAACCGTTCTTACCTACGCATCAAAACCACAATGATAGTTCGTCAAGTTAGTGCTATTTTAACCTTTGCAAGGACCGGGCGTAGCCACACTCGGTTCAACTAAAGTGAGAGAGACAGACACCCGCCAGCCACCTTTAAGCACGAGTGCTCGTAACGGTGAAACCAGTCTCGCGTAAGCGTACGCGTAATGTCGGTCCGCGCCGCTTCATCTCACAATACCGCCAAACCAAAGTATGACATGCTGGTAAGCAGTATGACTTGTATCGCCCACAACTCACTTGTGTTCTACACGTGCATATGACATCTACGCATAAAACCTGGCTCTGATATCACTGTTGGGGAACATAGTAATTTCAAAAAATTTCCTACGCACACGCAAGATCATGGTGATGCATAGCAACGAGAGGGGAGAGTGTTGTCTACGTACCCTCGTAGACCGTAAGCGGAAGCGTTATGACAACGCGGTTGATGTAGTCGTACGTCTTCACGATTCGACCGATCCAAGCACCGAACGTACGACACCTCCGAGTTCAGCACACGTTCAGCTCGATGATGATCCCTGGACTCCGATCCAGCAGGGTGTCGGGGATGAGTTCCGTCAGCACGACGGCGTGGTGACGATGATGATGTTCTACTGACGCAGGGCTTCGCCTAAGCACCGCTACGATATGACCAAGGTGGAATATGGTGGAGGGGGCAGCGCACACGGCTAAGGAACGATCACGAAGATCAACTTGTGTGTTATGGGGTGCCCCCTGCCCCCGTATATAAAGGAGGGAGGGGGGAGGTGCGGCCGGCCAAGGAGGGTGCGCCAAGGAGGAGTCCTACTCCCACCGGGAGTAGGATTCCCCCCCTTCCAAGTAGGAGTAGGAGTCAAGGAAAGGGGGAAGAGAAGAGAAGGAAGGAGGGGGCGCAGCCCCTCCCCTAGTCCAATTCGGACTAGGCCTTGGGGGGGGGGCAGCCTCTCCTCTCTCTTTCCTCTAAAGCCCAATAAGGCCCATATACTCCCCGGCGAATTCCCGTAACTCTCCAGTACTCCGAAAAATACCCGAATCACTTGGAACCTTTCCGAACTCCGAATATAGTCGTCCAATATATCGATTTTTACGTCTCGACCATTTTGAGAATCCTCGTCATGTCCCCGATCTCATCCGGGACTCCGAACTCCTTCGGTACATCAAAACTCATAAACTCATAATATAACTGTCATCGTAACGTTAAGCGTGTGGACCCTACGGGTTCGAGAACTATGTAGACATGACCTAGAACTATTCTCGGTCAATAACCAATAGTGGAACCTGGATGCTCATATTGGCTCCTACATATTCTACGAAGATCTTTATCGGTCAAACCGCATAACAACATACGTTGTTCCCTTTGTCATCGGTATGTTACTTGCCCGAGATTCGATCATCGTTATCCAATACCTAGTTCAATCTCGTTACCGGCAAGTTTCTTTACTCGTTAGGTAATGCATCATTCCGTAACTAACTCATTAGCTACATTGCTTGCAAGGCTTATAGTGATGTGCATTACCGAGAGGGCCCAGAGATACCTCTCCGACAATCGGAGTGACAAAACCTAATCTTGAAATATGCCAACCCAACATGTACCTTCGGAGACACCTGTAGAGCTCCTTTATAATCACCCAGTTACGTTGTGACGTTTGGTAGCACACAAACTGTCCCTCCGGTAAACGGGAGTTGCATAATCTCGTAGTTACAGGAACATGTATAAGTCATGAAGAAAGCAATAGCAACATACTAAACGATCAAGTGCTAGGCTAACAGAATGGGTCATGTCAATCACATCATTCTCCTAATGATGTGATCCCGTTAATCAAATGACAACACATGTCTATGGTTAGGAAACATAACCATCTTTGATTAATGAGCTAGTCAAGTAGAGGCATACTAGTGACGTTATGTTTGTCTATGTATTCGCACATGTATCATGTTTCCGGTTAATACAATTCTAGCATGAATAATAAACATTTATCATGAAATAAGGAAATAAAAAATAACTTTATTATTGCCTCTAGGGCATGTTTCCTTCACCCTGTACCCAGCTGTCAACCTCTCCGCGTACAGTACTCTTCCGATGGAAGTCGGTCGTTGACCACATTTTCCACGCCGCGCCGAGAGCACCATGGCGGTGGACGACGGCAAGGCCTAGGAAGGGGACGACGCGGAGCCGGGGAAGACGCGGCAGTGGAAGCCCGCGCGGAGAGGAGTACGAGGGTTCACCGGTTCGGCTGCGATGTGAGGCTACTGTCGCCGCAGAATAACAGGGGGTGTGGGTGAGTAGAGGGATGCCCTGACCAGCGGTGGGAGTAGTAGGGGCGCTGAGGCCTGCGCGGCAGCACAGCCGGCCACGGGAGGCGGGAGCAGGCATTCCCGCCAGCGCTGCGTTGGCGGCTGGAGCAAGAAGATCAGAGATTGAAGAAACACGACGGCCGTTGGATTGACATCTAACGGTTACGTCTGCTAGAATCATTTGTTGACGTATATAATAACTAAAAAAATCTTGCATACGCGTCAACTAAATTGGCCCACAAGTCAGACCACTCCCTCTTTTTTTAAAATTTATATATAGCTCATGGCAACTTCTTATGCAATTTATTGCAGTCGTTTTTTTGGTTGGCTAGGGCCAATTTCGCATATTTCTGTGGGTTCCAAACTATTTTTAATACCGAAATGTCGAGCCAGATTTAAAGTACTTTGAAGATATATTAAAATTTGGTTAATGCCCAGTGAAATAGGAATCTGAAAATGTGAAAAAAATCAGAAATTATAAAGTAATTGCCAATTTGTCATCTGTTTTTATATTTACAACCCATTTCATATTACTTTCAAAATTTGCAGGCGTCTTGAAAGAGTTGCAGCCCATCAGGGCGTAGAAAAATAAGTAGGCTTGGATTGGGTATTCTTCAGAAAAAATAAACTGGGCTCATTTTCACAAAGAAAAAATAGCTGGGCTGGTCACATGGTGAACATAAAATATAAGCCTGGGCTAGACGGGCCACGACCCAGTTCAAACCCTGCTCCGTCTCAACAATACCAAACAAAAAAATACTGCTCGAGTAGCTACGTCCCAGGTTCAGCCGATCTTGTGCTGTTCTCTTGTCTATTGACTATATACACTCACAATGCCGTGGGTCCCAGATATCAGGAAAACACTAGGAGGAAGCATTTTATTTTTCCATACGCTGACGTGGTGGGCCCCTACTGTCATCCTATTCACGTACTTCTGTCGATTCCTGTTGTTTGTTGACCATGTTGACAATGCGAGAGGGCGGCGCCGCGGCGAACGCACCAAAGCACGCGGAGGATGTCGGCGTTAACGATTTAGGAGACGGTGGGGCGGCGATGCGTGCGCTGAGGCGCGGCCAGCCATGGGAGGCGGAAGCAGGCGGCCCCGCCGGCGCTGGTTTGGTTTTGGCGGCTGGAGGAAGACAGGACTGAAGAAACACAACATACTATAAAAGCAGCAGGAGTACTTAACAACCTTAACTGAAACCAGCAATATCGCCCTCGAGATTCGGGTTGGTCAGCAAAAAGGTGTGGGTGGTCCTTGCAGAGGTCTTCTTCTCGCTCCCAGGTGGCTTCCTCCTCGGTATGGTGGCTCCACCGAACTTTGCAAAACTTGATGACTATGCTGCGAGTAACTCGGCTGGAAAACTTGAGAATCTTAACTGGCTTCTCTTCATAGGTTAGATCACTATCCAACTGAATCGCCTCCAGTGGCATTGTATCTCTCAGAGGAATGTCAGCCATCTCTGTGTGGCACTTCTTCAACTGGGAAACGTGAAACACATCTGCTACCTCTTGAGCACTGCGTTGGATTTCCCCGAAGAGGGGAGGATGATGCAGCAAAGTAGCGTAAGTATTTCCCTCAGTTTTTGAGAACCAAGGTATCAATCCAGTAGGAGAGCATGCACAAGTCCCTCGTACCTACACAAAACGATAGCTACTAGCAACCAACGTGATTAGGGGTTGTCAATCCCTTCACGGTCACTTATGAGAGTGAGATCTGATAGAGATGATAAATAATATTTTTGGTATCTTTGATAGATAGATGCAAAGTGAAAAGTAAAAGGCAAAGTAAAAAAGCAAAGCAAGTAATAAAGTGATAGAGATTGATATGATGAGAATAGACCCGGGGGCCATAGGTTTCACTAGTGGCTTCTCTCAAGAGCGTAGATATTCTACGGTGGGTGAACAAATTACTGTTGAGCAATTAATAGAATTGAGCATAGTTATGAGGATATCTAGGTATGATCATGTATATAGGCATCACATCTGAGACAAGTAGATCGAAACGATTCTGCATCTACTACTATTACTCCACTCATTGACCACTATCCAGCATGCATCTAGAGTATTAAGTTAAAAACAGAGTAATGCCTTAAGCAAGATGACATGATGTAGAGGGATAAATTCATGCAATATGATAAAAAAAACCATCTTGTTATCCTCGATGGCAACAATACAATACGTGCCTTGATGCCCCTTCTGTCACTGGGAAAGGACACCGCAAGATTGAACCCAAAGCTAAGCACTTCTCCCATTGCAGGAACTACCAATCTAGTTGGCCAAACCAAAAGGATAATTCGAAGAGACTAGAAAAGATAACTCAATCATACATAAAAGAATTCAGAGAAGATTCAAATATTGTTCATAGATAAACTGGATCATAAACCCACAATTCATCGGTCTCAACAAACACACCGCAAAAAGAAGATTACATCGAATAGATCTCCACGAGAGAGGGGGAGAACATTGTATTGAGATCCAAAAAGAGAGAAGAAGCTGATGTCTACTACACAACCTTCTTCTTGTAGACGTTGTTGGGCCTGCAAGTGCACAGGTTTGTAGGACAGTAGCAAATTTCCCTCAAGTGGATGACCTAAGGTTTATCAATCCGTAGGAGGCGTAGGATGAAGATGGTCTCTCTCAAGCAACCCTGCAACCAAATAACAAAAAGTCTCTTGTGTCCCCAACACACCCAATACAATGGCAAATTGTATAGGTGCACTAGTTCGGCGAAGAGATGGTGATACAAGTGCAATATGGATGGTAGATATAGGTTTTTCTAATCTGAAAAAATAAAAACAGCAAGGTAACTAATGATAAAAGTGAGCGTAAACGGTATTGCAATGATAGGAAACAAGGCCTAGGGTTCATACTTTCACTAGTGCAAGTTCTCTCAACAATAATAACATAGATAGATCATATAACAAGCCCTCAACATGCAACAAAGAGTCACTCCGAAGCCACTAATAGCGGAGAACAAACGTAGAGATTATGGTAGGGTACGAAACCACCTCAAAGTTATTCTTTCGGATCAATCTATAAAAGAGTTCGTACTAGAATAACACCTTAAGACACAAATCAACCAAAACCCTAATGTCACCTAGATACTCCATTGTCACCTCAAGTATCCGTGGGCATGATTATACGATATGCATCACACAATCTCAGATTCATCCAACCAACACAAAGTACTTCAAAGAGTGCCCCAAAGTTTCTATCGGAGAGTCAAGAACGTGTGCCAACCCCTATGCATAGGTTCCCAATGTCACGAAACCCGCAAGTTGATCACCAAAACATACATCAAGTGGCACATGATATCCCATTGTCACCACAGATAATCACGGCAAGACATACATCAAGTGTTCTCATAAAAGACTCAATCCGATAAGATAACTTCAAAGGGGAAACTCAATTCATCACAAGAGAGTAGAGGGGGAGAAACATCATAACATCCAACTACAATAGCAAAGCTTGGTATACATCAAAATCGTGCCATAGATGGAACACGAGAGAGAACACGAACGAGAGAGATCAAACACATAGCTACTGGTAAATACCCTCAGCCCCGAGGGTGAACTACTCCCTCCTCGTCATGGATAGCGCTGGGATGATGAAGATGGCCACCGGTGATGGGATCCCCCTCCGGCAGGGTGCCGGAACGGGCTCCCGAGAGGTTTTTGGTGGCTACAGAGGCTTGCGGCGGAACTCCCGATCTATCTTCTGTTCTGGAAGTTTTTCAATACGTAGGTATATATGGGTGCAGGGGGTACGTCGGTGGAGCTACGGGGGCCCCACGAGGTAGGGGGCGCGCCGGGGGGGGGGGCGCCCCCCACCCTCATGGGCAGCCCGTATCTCCCCTGACGTGCACTCCAAGTTCCCTGGGTTGCTTTCCTTCCAAAAATAACTTCTCCAGTTGATTTCGTTCCGTTTTGACTCCGTCTGATATTCCTTTTCCTCGAAACACTGAAATAGGCATAAAACAGCAAATCTGGGCTGGGCCTCCGGTTAATAGGTTAGTCCCAAAAATAATATAAAAGTGGATAATAAAGCCCAATATTGCCTAAAATAGTAGATAATATAGCATGGAGCAATCAAAAATTATAGATACGTTGGAGACGTATCAAGCACCCCCAAGCTTAATTCCTGCTCGTCCTCGAGTAGGTAAATGATAAAAAAGAATTTTTGATGCGGAGTGCTACTTGGCATAATTTCAATGTAATCTTCTTACTTGTGATATGAATATTCAGATCCGAAAGATTCAAGACAAAAGTTCATATTGACATAAAATAATAATACTTCAAGCATACTAATCAAAGCAATCATGTCTTCTCAAAATAGCATGGCAAAAGAAAGTTCATCCCTACAAAATCATATAGTTAGGCTATGCTTCATTTTCGTTACACAAAGATGTTCCCAACTTCTATACCCCCGATGACAAGCCAAGCAATTGTTTCATACTTAAATAATCTCAAACTTTTTCAACCTTCACGCAATACATGAGCGTGAGCCATGGATATAGCACTATGGGTGGAATAGAATATGATGATGGGGATTGTGTGGAGAAGACAAAAAAGGAGAAAGTCTCACATTGACAAGGATAATCAACGGGTTATGGAGATGCCCATCAATTGATGTCAACATGAGGAGTAGGGATTGCCATGCAACGGATTCACTAGAGCTCTGTATGCTCAACAAAACAAAACTAGTGGGTGTGCATCCAACTCGCTTGCTCATGAAGACCTAGGGCATTTGAGGAACCCCATCATAGGAATATACAAGCCATGTTCTATAATGAAAAATTCCCACTAGTATAAAAAAGACAACTTATGAGACTCACTACATGAAGAACAAGGTGCTACTTTGAAGCACAATATATGAGACTCACTACATGAAGAACAAGGTGCTACTTTGAAGCACAAGTGTGGAAAAAGAGATAGTAGCATTCCCTTTTTTTCTTTTCTTTTTTTAGGCCTTTCTTTTTTTTTGGGCCTTTCTTCTTCTTTTTTGGGGCAATGCTCTAATAAAGATGATCATCACACTTCTACTGATTACAACATAAGGATTACAACTCGAAACTTAGAACAAGATATGACTCTATATGAATGCCTCCGGCGGTGTACCGGGATGGTGCAATGAATTAAGAGTGACATGTATAAAAAATAATGCACGGTGGCTTTGCCACAAATACGATGTCAACTACATGATCATGCAATGGCAATATGACAAAAGTAATGTATGTCATGATGATGATGGAAGTTGCATGGCAATATATCTCGGAATGGCTATGGAAATGCCATGATAGGTAGGTATGGTGGCTGTTTTGAGGAAGATATAAGGAGGTTTATGTGTGATAGAGCGTATCGTATCACGGGGTTTGGATGCACCAACGAAGTTTGCACCAACTCTCAAGGTGAGAAAGGGCAATGCATGGTACCGAAGAGGCTAGCAAAGATGGAAAGGTAGAAGTGCGTATAATCCATGGACTCAACATTAGTCAAAAGAACTCATATACTTATTGCAAAAATATAGAAGCCATCAAAAATCAAGTACTACGCGCATGCTCCTAGGGGAATAGATTGGTAGGAAAAGACCATCGCTCGTCCCCGACCGCCACTCATAAGGATGCACAAGCCAGGTACACTTCATGTTTCAAATTTGTTACACAACTTTAACCATACGTGCATGCTACGGGACTTGCTAACTTCAACACAAGCATCCTTTGAATTCATAATCACCCAACTAGCATGATTTTAATATCACTACCTCCATATCTCAAAACAATTATCAAGTATCAAACTTTTCTTAGTATTCAACACACTCATAAGAAAGTTTCACATATCTTGAATACCAAGTATATTAATATTAAGCAAATTACCATGTTATTAACGACTCTAAAAATAATCTAAGTGAAGTATGAGAGTTCATCTATTTATTCAAAATAAAACTACCACCATGCCCTAAAAGGTATAAGTGATGCACTAGAGCAAATGACAAACTACTCCGAAAGATGTAAGTAAAGATAAATGAGTAGTCGAATAATTGTGCAACTATGTGAAGACTCTCTAACATTAAAGAATTTCAGATCTTGATACTTTATTCAAACAACAAGCAAAGCTAAATAAAACTACATTGCAAGGATAGCACAACTCATGTGAAGAAGCAAAAACTTTTGCTCAACCCATACTAACCGATAGTTGTTGAAGAAGAAAGGTGGGATGCCTACCGGGGCATCCCCAAGCTTAGATGCTTGATACTTCTTGAAATATTATCTTGGGGTGCCTTGGGCATCCCCAAGCTTGAGATTTTGTGTCTCCTTAATTCCTCTCATATCATGATTTCTCTTTTTATCAAAAGCTTCATTCACAACAAACTCAACAAGAACTCGTGAGATAGGTTAGTATAAACCAATGCAAAACCTTATCATTTTCTACTGTAAAAAATCACTAAAATTATTATTCAACATTGAATACTAAATGACTCTGCATATTTAATACTCCTATCCTCAAATAGAATCATTAAACAAGCAAACATATGCAAACAATGCAACATAACAGCAATCTGCCAAAACAGTACAGTCTGTAAAGAATGCAAGAGTGTCCATACTTTCCTAACTCCAAAAATTATGAACTAAAATTCCCACTGTAATAAATTTATCAGATCTCAATATGCAAAAAAGATTCAACATTATACCACTCTCTGACTTTTCTAGGGAATTTTTGCAACAGCGGTAAACTTTCTGTTTTTCAAACAGCAACATGTATACTAGCAAAATAAGCATGGCAAAGGCTATCCTTGACTTTTTTATTGTAACTAAAGATGCAAAACATTAATATAAGTAACAGCAAGCAAATACTAACAAAAAAAATGACGCTCCAAGCAAAACACATATCATGTGGTGAATAAAAATATAGCTCCAAGTAAAGTTACCGATGAACGAAGACGAAAGAGGGGATGCCTTCCGGGGCATCCCCAAGCTTAGGCTCTTGGTTGTCCTTGAATATTACCTTGGGTTGCCTTGGGCATACCCAAGATTAGGCTCTTGCCACTCCTTATTCCATAGTCCATCGAATCTTTACCCAAAACTTGGAAACTTCACAACACAAAACTCAACAGGAAATCTTATAAGCTCCGTTAGTGAAAGAAAACAAAACCACCACATTGGTACTGTAATTAAATCATTCTAAATTCATATTGGTGTAATATCTACTGTACTACAACTTATCTATGGTTCATACCCTTCGATACTACTCATAGATTCATCAAAATAAGCAAACAACACATGGAAAACAGAATCTGTCAAAAACAGAACAGTCTGTAGTAATCTGTATCAAACGTATACTTATGGAACTCCAAAAATCCTACCAAATTAGGAAGTCCTAAGAAATTCGTGTACCAATCGAGAGCAAAAAGAATCAGATCAGAAGCACGTTTCTGTGAATTAACAAAACTAATTTACTGGGTGCAAAAGTTTCTGATTTTCAGCAGGATCAACAGAACTATCACCGTAAGCCATCCTAAAGGTCTTACTTGGCACTTTATTGAAACAAAAGCTATAAAACATGATTACTACAGTAGCATAATCATGTGGACACACAAAAACAGTAAGGATAAATATTGGGTTGTCTCCCAACAAGCGCTTTTCTTTAATGCCTTTCTAGCTAGGCATGATGATGACAATGATGCTCACATAAAAGATAAGAATTGAAACATAACGGGAGCATCATGAAGCATATGACTAGCACATTTAAGTCTAACCCACTTCCTATGCATAGGGATTTTGTGAGCAAACAACTTATGGGAACAAGAATCAACTAGCATAGGGAGGTAAAACAAGCATAGCTTCAAGATTTTAAGCACATAGAGAGGAAACTTGACATTATTGCAACTCCTACAAGCATATGTTCCTCCCTCATAATAATTTTCAGTAGCATCATGAATGAATTCAACAATATAACCAGCACCTAAAGCATTCTTTTCATGATCTACTAGCATAGAAAATTTACTACTCTCCTCATAAGCAAAATTCTTCTCATGAATAGTAGTGGGAGCAAACTCAACAAAATAGCTATCATATGATTTAAAATTAGGATCAAGATGATAAGTTTCATGGTTATCATTATTCTTTAAAGCATACGTGTCATCACAATAATCATCATAGATAGGAGGCATGCTTTCATCATAGTAAATTTGCTCATCAAAGCTTGGGGGACAAAAAATATCATCTTCATCAAACATAGCTTCCCCAAGCTTGTGGCTTTGCATATCATTAGCATCATGGATATTCAAGGAATTCATACTAACAACATTGCAATCATGCTCATCATTCACATATTTTATGCCAAGCATTCTATGTAATTCTTCTTCTAGTACTTGAGCACAATTTTCCTTCCCATCATTTTCACGAAAGACATTAAAAAGATGAAGCATATGAGGCATCCTTAATTCCATTTTTTTGTTGTTTTCTTTTATAAACTAAACTAGTGATAAAACAAGAAACAAAAAGATTCGATTGCAAGATCTAAAGATATACCTTCAAGCGCTAACCTCCCCGGCAACGGCGCCAGAAAAGAGCTTGATGTCTACTACACAACCTTCTTCTTGTAGATGTTGTTGGGCCTGCAAGTGCACAGGTTTGTAGGACAGTAGCAAATTTCCCTCAAGTGGATGACCTAAGGTTTATCAATCCATAGGAGGCGTAGGATGAAGATGGTCTCTCTCAAGCAACCCTGCAACCAAATAACAAAAAGTCTCTTGTGTCCCCAACACACCCAATACAATGGCAAATTGTATAGGTGCACTAGTTCGGCGAAGAGATGGTGATACAAGTGCAATATGGATGGTAGATATAGGTTTTTCTAATCTGAAAATATAAAAACAGCAAGGTAGCTAATGATAAAAGTGAGCGTAAACGGTATTGCAATGATAGGAAACAAGGCCTAGGGTTCATACTTTCACTAGTGCAAGTTCTCTCAACAATAATAACATAGATAGATCATATAACAAGCCCTCAACATGCAACAAAGAGTCACTCCGAAGCCACTAATAGCGGAGAACAAACGTAGAGATTATGGTAGGGTACGAAACCACCTCAAAGTTATTCTTTCGGATCAATCTATAAAAGAGTTCGTACTAGAATAACACCTTAAGACACAAATCAACCAAAACCCTAATGTCACCTAGATACTCCATTGTCACCTCAAGTATCCGTGGGCATGATTATACGATATGCATCACACAATCTCAGATTCATCCAACCAACACAAAGTACTTCAAAGAGTGCCCCAAAGTTTCTATCGGAGAGTCAAGAACGTGTGGCAACCCCTATGCATAGGTTCCCAATGTCACAAAACCCGCAAGTTGATCACCAAAACATACATCAAGTGGCACATGATATCCCATTGTCACCACAGATAATCACGTCAAGACATACATCAAGTGTTCTCATAAAAGACTCAATCCGACAAGATAACTTTAAAGGGGAAACTCAATTCATCACAAGATAGTAGAGGGGGAGAAACATCATAAGATCCAAATACAATAGCAAACCTCGGGATACATCAAGATCGTGCCAAAGATGGAACACGAGAGAGAGAGAGAGATATAAAACAGATAGCTACTGGTACATACCCTCAGCCCCGAGGGTGAACTACTCCCTCCTCGTCATGGATAGCGCCGGGATGATGAAGATGGCCACCGGTGATGGAATCCCCCTCCGGTAGGGTGCCGAAACGGGCTCCCGAGAGGTTTTTGGTGGCTACAGAGGCTTGCAGTGGCGGAACTCCCGATCTATCTTCTATTCTGGAAGTTTTTCGATACGTAGGTATATATGGGTGCAGGGGGTACGTCGGTGGAGCTACGGGGGCCCCACAAGGTAGGGGCGCGCCCGGGGGGTGGGCGCGCCCCCACCCTCGTGGGCAGCCCTATCTTCCCTGACGTGCCCTCCAAGTTCCCTGGGTTGCTTTCCTTCCAAAAATAACTTCTCCAGTTGATTTCGTTCCATTTTGACTCCGTCTGATATTCCTTTTCCTTGAAACACTGAAATAGGCATAAAACAACAAATCTGGGCTGGGCCTCCGGTTAATAGGTTAGTCCCAAAAATAATATAAAAGTGGATAATAAAGCCCAATATTGCCTAAAACAGTAGATAATATAGCATGGAGCAATCAAAAATCATAGATACGTTGGAGACGTATCAGAAGCCATCTAGCTACTAGCTGTGGACCTGAACGTCTGAAGTAAACTACTCACACTTCATCGGAGGGGATATGGTGTTGATGTAGAAGCCCTCCGTGGTGGATGCCCCCTCCGATGGAGCACTGGAACAGGCCCCAAGATGGGATCTCGTGGATACAGAAGGTTGCGGCGGTGGAATTAGGTTTTTGGCTCCTGTTCTGGTCATTTGGGGATACGTAGTTATATATAGGAGGAAGGAGTACGTCGGTGGAGCAACAGGGGGCCCACGAGGCAGGGGGCACGCCCTGGGGGGGCGCGCCCCCCACCCTCGTGACCGCCTCTTTTGTTCCTTGGAGCAGGGTCCAAGTCTCCTGGATCACGTTCGGTGAGAAAATCATGTTCCCGAAGGTTTCATTTCATTTGGACTCCGTTTGATATTCCGTTTCTTTGAAACACTGAAATAGGCAAAAAAGCAGCAATTCTGGGTTGGGCCTCCGGTTAATAGGTTAGTCCCAAAAATAATATAAAAGTGGAAAATAAAGCCCAATATAGTCCAAAACAGTAGATAAAGTAGCATGGAGCAATCAAAAATTATAGATATGTTGGAGACGTATCAGGCATCCCCAAGCTTAATTCCTGCTCGTCCTCGAGTAGGTAAATGATAAAAAAATTGATGCAGAGTGATACTTTGGCATAATTTCAATGTAAATCTTCTTAATTGTGGCATGAATATTCAGATCGGAAAGATTTTGACAAAAGTTCATATTGACACAAAAGTAATAATACTTCAAGCATACTAATCAAAGCAATCATGTCTTCTCAAAATAACATGGCAAAAGAAAGTTCATCCCTACAAAATCATATAGTTAGGCTATGCTTCATTTTTGTCACACAAAGATGTTCCCAACTTCTATACCCCCGATGACAAGCCAAGCAATTGTTTCATACTTTAATAATCTCAAACTTTTTCAACCTTCACGCAATACATGAGCGTGAGCCATGGATATAACACTATGGGTGGAATAGAATATGGTTATGGGGATTGTGTGGAGAAGACAAAAAAGGGAGAAAGTCTCACATTGACGAGGATAATCAACGGGCTATGGAGATGCCCATCAATTGATGTCAACAGAGGAGTAGGGATTGCCATGCAACGGATGCCCTAGAGCTATGAATGCTCAACAAAAGAAAACTAGTGGGTGTGCATCCAACTCGCTTTCTCATGAAGACCTAGGGCATTTGAGGAAGCCCGTCGTAGGAATATACAAGCCAAGTTCTATAATGAAAAATTCCCACTAGTATAATAAGACAACTTATGAGACTCACTATATGAAGAACAAGGTGCTACTTTGAAGCACAATATATGAGACTCACTACATGAAGAACAAGGTGCTACTTTGAAGCACAAGTGTGGAAAAGAGATAGTAGCATTGCCCCCCTTTTTTTGGGCCTTTCTTTTTTTCTTTTGGCTTTTCTCTCCTTTTTTTATTTGGGCAATGCTCTAACAATGATGATCATCACACTTCTATTGATTACAACATAAGGATTACAACTCGAAACTTAGAACAAGATATGACTCTATATGAATGCCTCCGGCGGTGTACCGGGATGGTGCAATGAATCAAGACTGACATGTATGAAAAATAGTGCATGGTGGCTTTGCCACAAATACGATGTCAACTACATGATCATGCAATGGCAATATGACAAAAGTAATGTATGTCATGATGATGATGATGGAAGTTGCATGGCAATATATCTCGGAATGGCTATGGAAATGCCATGATAGGTAGGTATGGTGGCTGTTTTGAGGAAGATATAAGGAGGTTTATGTGTGATAGAGCGTATCGTATCACGGGGTTTGGATGCACCGGCGAAGTTTGCACCAACTCTCAAGGTGACAAAGGGCAATGCACGGTACCGAAGAGGCTAGCAAAGGCGGAAAGGTGAGAGTGCGTATAATCCATGGACTCAACATTACTCAAAAGAACTCATATACTTATTGCAAAAATTTAGAATTCATCAAAAATCAAGTACTACGCGCATGCTCCTAGGGGGACAAATTGGTAGGAAAAGACCATCGCTCGTCCCGACCGCCACTCATAAGGATGCACAAGCCAGGTACACTTCATGTTTCAAATTTGTTACACAACTTTAACCATACCTGCATGCTACGGGACTTGCAAAATTCAACACAAGCATTCTTTGAATTCATAATTACTCAACTAGCACGACTTTGATATTATCACCTCCATATCTCAAAAAAATTATCAAGCATCAAACTTATCTTAGTATTCAATTCACTCAAAAGAAAGTTTCACATATCTTGAACACCAAGTATATTAACATTAAGCAAATTACCATGCTATTAACGACTCTCAAAATAATCTAAGTGAAGCATGAGAGATCAATAGTTTCTTTAAAACAAATCCACCACCGTGCTCTAAAAGATCTAAGTGAAGCACTAGAGCAAAAATTATCACGCTCAAAAGATATAAGTGAAGCACTATGAGCAAAACTATCAAGCTCAAAAGATATAAGTAAAGCACATAGAGTATTCTAAAAAATTCCAATTCACGTATGGCTCTCTCAAAAGGTTTGTACAGCAAGGATGATTGTGGTAAACTAACAAGCAAAGACGCAAATAATACAAGACGCTCCAAGCAAAACACATATCATGTGGTGAATAAAAATATAGCTCCATGTAAATTACCGATGGAAGTGGACGAAAGAGGGGATGCCTTCCGGGGCATCCCCAAGCTTTGACTTTTTGGTGTCCTTGGATTATCTTGGGGGTGCCATGGGCATCCCCAAGCTTAGGCTCTTGCCACTCCTTGTTCCATAATCCATCAAAAGAATTCACCCAAAACTTGAAAACTTCACAACACAAAACTCAACAGAAATCTCGTGAGCTCCGTTAGAGAAAGAAAACAAAGAACTACTTATGGTACTGTAATGAACTTGTTCTTTATTTATATTGGTGTTAAACCTACTGTATTCCAACTTCTCTATGGATTATAAACTATTTTACTAGCCATAGATTCATCAAAATAAGCAAACAACACCCGCAAAACAGAATCTGTCAAAAACAGAACAGTCTGTAGCAATCTGTAACTAACGCAAACTTCTGGAACTCTAAAAATTCTACCAAAATAGGAAGTCCTGGAAAATTTGTTTGTTGATCAGTATCAAAAAGAATCAACGCAAAAGCACGTTCCTGTGATTTAACAAAATTATATTCGTGCGTGAAAAGTTTCTGTTTTTCAGCAGAATCAAATCAACTATCATCGTAGGTTATCCTATAGGTTCTACTTGGCACAAACACTAATTAAAACATAAAACCACATCCAAACAGAGGCTAGATGGATTATTTATTCCTAATCAGAAGCAAAAACAGAAACCACAAAAATAAAATTGGGTTGCCTCCCAACAAGCGCTATCGTTTAACGCCCCTAGCTAGGCATAAAAGCAAGGATAGATCTAGGTATTGCCATCTTTGGCAGGCAATACATAAGTGGCTCTCATGATAGATTCATATGGTAATTTTATTTTATTTCTAGGGAAGTGTTCCATGCCCTTCTTTAAGGGAAATTGGAATCTAATATTCCCTTCCTTCATATCAATAATTGCACCAATCGTTCTAACGAAAGGTCTACCAAGAATAATAGGACACGAAGTATTGCAATCTATATCAAGAACGATAAAATCTACGGGCACATAATTCCTATTTGCAACAATAAGAACATCATTAATTCTTCCCATAGGCTTTTTAATAGTGGAATCCGCAAGATGCAAGTTTAGAGAGCAATCATCAAAGTCACGGAAATCTAGCAAATCACACAAAGTTTTGGGAATAGTAGAGACACTAGCACCCAAATCACACAAATCATGAAAATCATAATCTTTAATTTTAATTTTAATAGTAGGTTCCCACTCATCATAGAGTTTTCTAGGGATAGAAACTTTCAACTCAAGTTTTTCTTCATAAGATTGCATCAAGGCATCAACAATGTGTTCGGTAAAGGCCTTATTTTGACTATAAGCATGAGGAGAATCTAGCACGGATTGTAACAAGGAAATACAACCAATTAAAGAGCAACTTTCATAATTAAATTCCCTGAGATCCAAAATAGTGGGTTTAGCAACATCTAGGTTTTTATTTCTTTCAATCCCACTTTTATCAAATTCATCATCAAGATCTAGGAACTCCGAATTCTTAAAACGCCTTCTAGGTAAAGGAAGATCATCTTCAGTTTCATCAAGATTAATATTGCAAAACAAAGATTTAATTGGGGACACATCAATAACTTTTAGATCTTCATCTTGATTTTCATAGGAATTGGAAGAACACGCTTTAATAAAGGCATCTTTGGAAGCACGCATCCTAGCGGTTCTTTCTTTGCACTCATCAATGGAAATTCTCATGGCTTTGAGAGACTCATTGATATCATGCTTAGGAGGAATAGATCTAAGCTTTAAAGAATCAATTTCAAGATAAATTCTATCAACGTTCCTATCCAAATCATCAACTTTAAGCAATTTCTCTTCAAGCAAAGCATTAAAATTCTTTTGTGAATTCATAAACTCTTTAACACTAATCTAAAATTTAGAGGGCATCTTATTAAAATTTCCATAAGAGTTGTTGTAGGAATTTCCATAATTATTAGAAGGATTACTAGGATAAGGCCTAGGATTAAAATTCCCTCTATACGCGTTGTTTCCAAAACTATTCCTACCAACAAAATTCACATCCATAGATTCATTATTATTCTCAAGCAAAGTAGACAAAGGCATATCATTGGGATCAAGAGGAGTATTTTTAGGAGCAAACATCTTCATAAGTTCATCCATCTTTTCACTCAAAACATTGATTTCTTCTATAGCATGCACTTTTTAACTAGAAGATCTTTCGGTGTGCCATTGAGAATAATTAGCCATAATATTATCAAGAAATATTGTAGCATCTCCTAGCGTAATTTCCATAAACGTGCCTCCCGCGGCCGAATCTAAAATATTTCTAGAAGCAAAATTCAATCCGGCATAAAAAATTTGTATGATCATCCATAAATTCAAACCATGAGTAGGGCAATTGCGAAGTATCAATTTCATTCTTTCCCAAGATTGGGAAACATGCTCATGATCAAGTTGTTTAAAATTCATAATATCATTCCTAAGAGTGATGATCTTAGCGGGAGGAAAATGCTTAGAGATAAAAGCATCTTTGCACTTGTTCCAAGAATCAATACTATTTTTAGGCAAAGACGAAAACCAAACTTTAGCACGATCTCTAAGTGAAAACAGAAATAACTTCAATTTGACAATATTGTTATCCGTATCTTTCTTCTTTTGCATATCACACAAATCAACAAAGTTGTTTAGATGAGTAGCGGCATCTTCACTAGGAAGGCCGGCGAATTGATCTTTCGTAACAAGATTCAGCAAAGCGGTATTGATTTCACAAGACTCATCATTATTAAGAGGAGCAATCGGAGTACTAAGGAAATCATTATTATTGGTATTCGAGAAGTCACACAATTTGGTATTATCTTGCGCCATGGCAACAAGTAATCCAACACACAAGCAAACAGAAAGGCAACGAAAAAAAGGCAAACGGGAAAGAGAGGAGGAGATTGGGAAAGAGAGGGCGAATAAAACGGCAAGGGTGAAGTGGGGGAGAGGAAAACGAGAGGCAAATGGCAAATAATGTAATGCGAGAGATAGGGATTGTGATGGGTACTTGGTACTGTTGACTTGCTTGCGTGAGCCTCCCCGGCAACGGCGCCAGAAATTCTTCTTGCTACCTGTTGAGCACTGCGTTGGATTTCCCCGAAGAGGAGAGGAAGATGCAGCAAAGTAGTGTAAGTTTTTCCCTTAGTTTTTGAGAACCAAGGTATCAATCCAGTAGGAGACCACGCACAAATCCCTCGTACCTACGCAAAACGATAGCTACTCGCAACCAACGCGATTAGGGGTTGTCAATGCCTTCACGGTCACTTACGAGAGTGAGATATGATAGAGATGATAAATAATATTTTTGGTATTTTTGATATATAGATGCAAAGTGAAAAGTAAAAGGCAAAGTAAAAAAGCAAAGCAAGTAATAAAGTGATAGAGATTGATATGATGAGAATAGACCCGGGGGCCATAGGTTTCACTAGTGGCTTCTCTCAAGAGCGTAGATATTCTACGGTGGGTGAACAAATTACTGTTGAGCAATTGACAGAACTGAGCATAGTTATGAGGATATCTAGGTATGATCATGTATATAGGCATCACGCTGAGACAAGTAGATCGATACGATTCTGCATCTACTACTATTACTCCACTCATAGACCGCTATCCAGCATGCATCTAGAGTATTAAGTTAAAAATATAGTAATGCCTTAAGCAAGATGACATGATGTAGAGGGATAAATTCATGCAATATGATAAAAACCCCATCTTGTTATCCTCGATGGCAACAATACAATACGTGCCTTGCTGCCCCTTCTGTCACTGGGAAAGGACACCGCAAGATTGAACCCAAAGCTAAGCACTTCTCCCATTGCAAGAACTACCAATCTAGTTGGCCAAACCGAAAGGATAATTCGAAGAGATTGCAAAGATAACTTAATCATACATAAAAGAATTCAGAGAAGATTCAAATATTGTTCATAGATAAACTGGATCATAAACCCACAACTCATCGATCTCAACAAACAGACCGCAAAAAGAAGATTACATCGAATAGATATCCACGAGAGAGGGGGAGAACATTGTATTGAGATACAAAAATAGAGAAGAAGCCATCTAGCTACTAGCTATGGACCCGTAGGTTTGAAGTAAACTACTCACACTTCATCGGAGGGGCTATGGTGTTGATGTAGAAGCCCTCCATGGTGGATGCCCCCTCTGGCGGAGCTCCGGAACAGGCCCCAAGATGGGATCTCATGGATACAGAAGGTTGTGGCGGTGGAATTAGGTTTTTGGCTCCTGTTCTGATCGTTTGGGGATACGTAGGTATATATAGGAGAAAGGAGTAGATCGGTGGAGCACAGGGGGCCCACGAGGCAGGGGGCGCGCCCTGGGGGGGGGGGGCGCCTCCACCCTCGTGACCGCCTCTTTTGTTCCTTGGAGCAGTGTCCAAGTCTCCTGGATCACGTTCAGTGAGAAAATCATGTTCCCGAAGGTTTCATTCCGTTTGGACTCCGTTTGATATTCCGTTTCTTGGAAACACTGAAATAGGCCAAAAACAGCAATTCTGGGCTGGGCCTCCGGTTAATAGGTTAGTCCCAAAAATAATATAAAAGTGGAAAATAAAGCCCAATATAGTCCAAAACAGTAGATAAAGTAGCATGGAGCAATCAAAAATTATAGATACGTTGGAGACGTATCAACATCGTGAACTCCTGACAATCCTTCGGGAAATTCCAACTTGTAGGCAACTTCTCCCATATGTTCCAAAACTCTATATGGTTCCACAAATCATGGTGCTAGCTTTCCCTTGACTCCAAAACCTTAATTCATCAAAGTGGAGACACACGAAGATATGCTCTGTCTCCGACTTCACAAGCTACCTCCTTGCGTTTCGTATCTGCATAACTCTTTTGCCTGGACTGGGCTATCTTGAGTCTATCTCGAATCAACTTAACCTTCTCCTTAGAATCTCTGATTAAATATGGTCCGAACAATTGTCGATCTCCAACTTCATCCCACGATAATGGTGTCCTGCACCTCCTTCCGTAAAAGGCTTCGAAAGGGGACATCTTCAAACTGGCTTGATAACTATTATTGTAAGAGAACTCTGCATTGGGCAAATTTTCATACCAACTAGATCCATAATCTAGAGCACAAGCTCTCAACATGTCCTCCAGAATCTGATTGACTCTCTTGGTCTGTCCATCTGTCTGTGGATGAAAGGCTATACTGAACTCTAGCCTGGTACCCAAAGTTTCTTGCAACTGATTCCAAAACATTGAAGTAAAATGTGTTCCTCTATCTGATACGATGGTCCTCGGAACTCCATGCAGACATACGATCCTGGTCATGTATATATTCGCCAACTTAGCACTCGTATAGTTCATCTTCACATGGATGAAATGGGCTACCTTCATCAAGCGATCGACTACAACCTAGATAGAATCATAGCCTGAACGAGTCCTGGGTAATCCAGTGATAAAATCCATGCCAAATTTATCCCACTTCCATTCGGGTATCAGCAATGGCTGAAGTAACCCTGCTGGTTTTTGATGTTCTGCCTTCACTCTCTGACATACATCACATACTGCTACATACTCTGCAATATCCTTCTTCATTCCTGTCCACCAAAAACTCTCCTCCAAATCCAGATACATCTTGGTGTTGCCTGGGTGAATCGAATAAGGTGAATCATGAGCCTCCTGAAGAATCAAATTCCTGATATCAGGGTCATTAGGCACATAGATACAATCCTCAAACTATAAAGGGTCATGCTCATCCTCACGAAAACCTTTAGCCTTTCCTTTACTCATCCTTTCATTTATCTCTGCAATCTCCTTGTCTGTCTTATGGGCTTCTCTGATCTTTCCCAGCAAAGTGGACTCAATTTCTAGTGTTGCAACATAACCTCTCGGAACTATCTCCAAGCATAGTTCTCTGTGATCATCTGCTAACTCCTGAGGTAATCCTCCGATTATGAGTGTGTTAGCATAACTGAAAGAACATGCGGTGCCCCCATGTTTGGTTTTGGTAATTGATGACAATCTCTATGGACTAATGGTTGCCTTGAGTTATATTTGAAGGTTTTGTCCATAGGCTTTTCTTGGAGTCCATTTGTTGGTTTCAAGGAGAGTTTGTGATGACCTCAGTGCTATTAAGGAATTATCCAAAGATCGGTCATGTGAGTGTTGAGCTTATTGCAAGCATGTATTGAAGAAGAATATTGTGTGATCATTCATGTCTACCTTCAAGACATCATCCAAATGAAGAGAGTTGGAAAGATTCAACACACAAAGCGCACAAGATGTACCGAGGGATCAAGTGATCCCATGGTATGGTAAGCATTGTCCATTACGCTTTGTGTGCTAACCCATGGTCTTCGTGAGAGTTCTTTGTGGGGTTAGGTTGCGGTGTGCAAGTTCAAGTGATGCATCACGAAGAGATGAAGTGCTTGAAGCTTGTCGTCCATTGTGGTAACAATGGACTTGTGAAGATGAGCGGAAGAGTGGCTCACTCATAGTGGAGTATGGGGGAGCAATCAACTAGTCTTCATCGAGCCAACGCAATCAAGAAAGGTGGTCCATCTTGAGGAGGAGTAGATCGTCATCATCTAGCTCAAGTGGACTTTGTGCAAGGCAAAGGTTTTCCCTTGATAGGTTTTCTATTTTACCGGTCTCATGGTAGTTGTGGGAGACCGGGTTATAGGATCGATTGCCGTACTATCAAGGGGGGCTCTTAATGAGTTGCTTGATCGTATCGTTTGTAGAGAGCTCAAACCATTGCATCCTTGCAGCATCTTTATTGGTTCTTGTTTGGTTCTTCTCCTTGTGAGATTTGGAGCTTATGGTCAATTTTATGACAAGCTCGAGTTCATCAAAAATGGAGTTCACATGCGTCTTCTATGATGTTTTCGATGTTGGAGGGTATGCCGGTTCTTCTCTGTTGGAGATTTCACTCCTTTGTTTGTTAAGCTACCTCCCCTGCCTTTGTTGGAGGTTTTGATGCTACTCGTCTTCCTCTATCCAACAAGCTTGAGTTTGCTCAATTCGGAGCTCATTTGCAGAAGTTATGGCAGTTCTGGTTTTATTGTTTCCCTCTGTTGTCTTCTCTGCAAAATGAAGGACTCCTAGTGTTGCTGATCTGGGGCATGTGGTAGTACTGCTCACCGGAGCGGTAGTACCGCAGGCCCTTGCGGTAGTACCGCAGTCCCCTGCGGTAGTACTGCAGGTGCTCACGGTAGTACCGCTCTATGGGAGCGATAGTACCGTGGCCTCAGGCCAGGCGTAGCTGCTCGAGCGGTAGTAGGGGCGGATGTAATTTTTTACATCTGCGCCCTACGCGGTAGTACCGCGCCACGGGCGCGGTAGTACCGTGGGCACTGGCCAGGCTTAGCAGCATGAGCGGAAGTAGGGGCGGATGTAATTTTTTACATCCGCGCCCTACACGGTAGTACCGCTCTTCGTGTGCGGTAGTACTATGCCGGATTTTTGCGCAGGTCCTCCCTCAGCGGAAGTAGGTACTGTAAGTGCATCTAGTGCCCCTTAGTGATTTTGGTGTATTGAAGACTTATAGGTTAAGGGACTGATGCGTTTGTGAGTGTACACAGGTCTATAAGTCTATGAGGAGTTTGATATTTATAGAGAAAGTCGACCCCTAAAAATGAAGTTCTTCGACTGAAGACTCTGATATTCTGAAGTCTTTCTGAAGACTTTGAAAGTGAATAAATTGGTGTGACCTTGAAGATTTGATATTCATTCGAGGAACATGAGGCGTGAAGACCTTTGTTTTCGTAGTTTCATTTTCTCTTTCTTGAGTCATAGGAAACACCGTACTGTTAAAGTGAAGGAAATATGCCCTAGAGGCAATAATAAAGTTATTATTTATTTCCTCATATCATGATAAATGTTTATTATTCATGCTAGAATTGTATTAACCGGAAACATGATACATGTGTGAATACATAGACAAACATATAGTCACTAGTATGCCTCTACTTGACTAGCTCATTAATCAAAGATGGTTATGTTTCCTGACCATAGACATGTGTTGTCATTTGATTAATGGGATCACACCATTAGAAGAATGATGTGATTGACATGACCCATTCCGTTAGCCTAGCACTTGATCGTTTAGTATACTGCTATTGCTTTCTTCATGAGTTATACAAAGTTCCTACAACTATGAGATTGTGCAACTCCCGTTTACCGGAAGAACACTTTGTGTGCTACCAAACTTCACAACGTAACTGGGTGATTATAAAGGTGCTCTACAGGTGTTTCCGAAGGTACATGTTGGATTGGCATAATTCGAGATTAGGATTTGTCACTCCGATTGTTGGAGAGGTATCTCTGGGCCCTCTCGGTAATACTCATCACCTAAGCCTTGCAAGCGTGTAACTAATAAGTTAGTTATGAGACGATGTATTATGGAACGAGTAAAGAGACTTGCCGGTAACGAGATTGAACTAGGTATTGGATACCGACAATCAAATCTCGAGCAAGTAACATACCGATGACAAAGGGAACAACGTATGTTGTTATGCGGTTTGACCGATAAAGATCTTTGTAGAATATGTAGGAACCAATATGGGCATCCAGGTCCCGCTATTGCTTATTGACCGAGAATGGTTTTAGGTCATGTCTACATAGTTCTCGAACCCGTAGGGTCCGCACGCTTAACGTTTCGATGACAGTTTTATTATGAGTTTATAAGTTTTGATGTACTGAAGTTTGTTCGGAGTCCCGGATGTGATCACAGGCATGACGAGGAGTCTCGGAATGGTCGAGACATAAAGATTGATATATTGGAAGCCTATGTTTGGACATCGGAATGGTTCCGGGTGAAATCGGCATTTTACCGGAGTACCGGGAGGTTACTGGAACCCCCCGGGGGGTTAATGGGCCTACATGGGCCAAGAGGGAGAAGAGGGAAGGAGCCAGGAGGGGGCCGCGCGCCTCTCCCCCTCCTAGTCCGAATAGGACAAGGGAAGGGGGCGGCGCCTCCCCTTTCCTTCCCCTCTTCCTCCTCTTTCCCCTTTCTCTCCTACTCCTACTTGGAAAAGGGGAGTCCTACTCCCGGTGGGAGTAGGACTCCCCCCTTGGCGCGCCCCCTAGGCCGGCGGCCTCCTCCCCCCTGGCTCCTTTATATACGGGGGCGGGGGGCACCCCATAGACACACAAGTTGATCTACGGATCGTTCCTTAGACGTGTGTTGTGCCCCCTTCCACCATATTCCACCCGGTCATATCGTCGCGGAGTTTAGGCGAAACCCTGCGCCGGTAGAACATCATCATCGTCACCACGCCGTCAGGCTGACGGAACTCATCTCCGAAGCTCGGCTGGATCGGAGACCGGAGATCGTCATCGAGCTGAAGTGTGCTGAACTCGGAGGCTCCGTACGTTCGGTGCTTGGATCGGTCGGATCGTGAAGACGTACGACTACATCAACCGCGTTGTGATAACACTTCCGCTTACGATCTACGAGGGTACGTGAACATACACTCTCCCCTCTCGTTGCTATATCATCACCATGATCTTGCGTGTGCGTAGGATGATGGCCATATCATATCACTTATATTGATTGCATGTGATGTTTATCCTTTATGCATCTTATCTTGCTTTGATTGACGGTAGCATTTTAAAGATGATCTCTCACTAAAAATTATCAAGTAGTGTTCTCCCTGAGTATGCACCGTTGCCAAAGTTCGTCGTGCCGAGACACCACGTGATGATCGGGTGTGATAAGCTCTACGTCCATCTACAACGGGTGCAAGCCAGTTTTGCACACGCAGAATACTCAGGTTAAACTTGACGAGCCTAGCATATGCAGATATGGCCTTGGAACACGGAGACCGAAAGGTCGAGCGTGAATCATATAGTAGATATGATCAACATAGTGATGTTCACCATTGAAAACTACTCCATCTCACGTGATGATCGGTTATGGTTTAGTTGATTTGGATCACGTGATCACTTTGATGACCAGAGAGATATCTGTCTAAGTGGGAGTTCTTAAGTAATATGATTAAATGAACTTAAATTTATCATGAACTTAGTACCTGATAGTATTTTGCTTGTCTATGTTTGTTTGTAGGTAGATGGCTCGTGCTGTTGTTCCGTTGAATTTTAATGCGTTCCTTGAGAAAGCAAAGTTGAAAGATGATGGTAGCAATTACACGGACTGGGTCCGTAACCTGAGGAGTATCCTCATTGCTGCACAGAAGAGTTACGTCCTGGAAGCACCGCTGGGTGCCAGGCCTGCTGCTGATGCAACTGACGACGTTAAGAATGTCTGGCAGAGCAAAGCTGATGACTACTCTATAGTTCAGTGTGCCATGCTTTATGGCTTAGAACCGGGTCTTTAACAATGTTTTGAACGTCATGGAGCATATGAGATGTTCCAGGAGTTGAAGTTAATATTTCAAGCAAATGCCCGGATTGAGAGATATGAAGTCTCCAATAAGTTCTATAGCTGCAAGATGGAGGAGAATAGTTCTGTCAGTGAACACATACTCAGAATGTCTAGGTATAATAATCACTTGATTCAACTGGGAGTTAATCTTCCTGATGATAGTGTCATTGACAGAATTCTCCAATCACTGCCACCAAGCTACAAGAGCTTCGTGATGAACTATAATATGCAAGGGATGAACAAGACTATTCCCGAGCTCTTCGCGATGCTGAAAGCCGCGGAGGTAGAAATCAAGAAGGATCATCAAGTGTTGATGGTCAACAAGACCACTAGTTTCAAGAAAAAGGGCAAAGGGAAGAAGAAGGGGAACTTCAAGAAGAACGGAAAGCAAGTTGCTGCTCAAGAGAAGAAACCGAAGTCTGGACCTAAGCCTGAAACTGAGTGCTTCTACTGCAAGCAGACTGGTCACTGGAAGCGGAACTGCCCCAAGTATTTGGCGGATAAGAAGGATGGCAAAGTGAACAAAGGTATATGTGATATACATGTTATTGATGTGTACCTAACTAGAGCTCGTAGTAGCACCTGGGTATTTGATACTGGTTCTGTTGCTAATATTTGCAACTCGAAATAGGGACTACGGAATAAGCGAGCACTGGCCAAGGATGAGGTGACGATGCGCGTGGGAAACGGTTCCAAAGTCGATGTAATCGCAGTCGGCACGCTACCTCTACATCTACCTTCGGGATTAGTTTTAGACCTGAATAATTGTTATTTGGTGCCAGCGTTGAGCATGAACATTATATCTGGATCTTGTTTAATGCGAGACGGTTATTCATTTAAATCAGAGAATAATGGTTGTTCTATTTATATGAGTAATATCTTTTATGGTCATGCACCCTTGAAGAGTGGTCTATTTTTATTGAATCTCGATAGTAGTGATACACATATTCATAATGTTGAAGCCAAAAGATGTAGAGTTGATAATGATAGTGCAACTTATTTGTGGCACTGCCGTTAAGGTCATATCGGTGTAAAACACATGAAGAAACTCCATACTGATGGACTTCTGGAATCACTTGATTATGAATCACTTGGTACTTGCGAACCGTGCCTCATGGGCAAGATGACTAAAACACCGTTCTCCGGAACTATGGAGAGAGCAATAGATTTGTTGGAAATCATACATACGGATGTATGTGGACCGATGAATGTTGAGGCTCGTGGCGGATATCGTTATTTTCTCACCTTCACAGATGATTTGAGCAGATATGGGTATATCTACTTAATGAAACACAAGTCTGAAACATTTGAAAAGTTCAAAGAATTTCAGAGTGAGGTAGAAAATCATCGTAACAAGAAAATAAAATTTCTACGATCTGATCGTGGAGGAGAATATTTGAGTTACGAGTTTGGTTTACATTTGAAACAATGCGGAATAGTTTCGCAACTCACGCCACCTGGAACACAACAACGAAATGGTGTGTCCGAACGTCGTAATCGTACTTTACTTGATATGGTGCGATCTATGATGTCTCTTACCGATTTACCGCTATCGTTTTGGGGTTATGCTTTAGAGACGGCCGCATTCACGTTAAATAGGGCACCATCAAAATCCGCTGAGATGACACCTTATGAATTGTGGTTTGGCAAGAAACCAAAGTTGTCGTTTCTTAAAGTTTGGGGCTGCGATGCTTATGTAAAGAAACTTCAACCAGATAAGCTCGAACCCAAATCGGAGAAATGTGTCTTCATAGGATACCCAAAAGAGACTATTGGGTACACCTTCTATCACAGATCCGAAGGCAAAACATTCATTGCTAAGAATGGATCCTTTCTAGAGAAGGAGTTTCTCTCGAAAGAAGTGAGTGGGAGGAAAGTAGAACTTGATGAGATAACTGTATCTACTCCCTTATTGGAAGGTAGTTCATCACGAGAACCGGTTCCTGTGATGACTACACCAATTAGTGAGGAAGCTAATGATATTGATCATGAAACTTCAGATCAAGTTTCTGCAGAACCTCGTAGGTCCACCAGAGTAAGATCCGCACCAGAGTGGTACGGTAATCCTATTCTGGAAGTCATGTTACTTGACCATGATGAACCTACGAACTATGAGGAAGCGATGATGAGCCCAGATTCCGCAAAATGGCTAGAGGCCATGAAATCTGAGATGGGATCCATGTATGAAAACAAAGTATGGAGTTTGGTTGACTTACCCGATGATCGGCAAGCCATTGAGAATAAATGGATCTTTAAGAAGAAGACTGACGCTGATGGTAATGTTACTGTCTATAAAGCTCGACTTGTTGCAAAAGGTTTTTGACAAGTTCAAGGGGTTGACTACGATGAGACTTTCTCACCCGTAGCGATGCTTAAGTCTGTCCGAATCATGTTGGCTATTGCTGCATTTCATGATTATGAAATTTGGCAAATGGATGTCAAGACTGCATTCTTGAATGGATTTCTAGAAGAAGAGTTGTATATGATGCAGCCGGAAGGTTTTGTTGATCCAAAAGGTGCTGACAAAGTGTGCAAGCTCCAGCGTTCCATTTATGGACTGGTGCAAGCATCTCGGAGTTGGAATAAACGCTTTGATAGTGTAATCAAAGCATATGGTTTTATACAGACTTTTGGAGAAGCCTGTATTTACAAGAAAGTGAGTGGGAGCTCTGTAGTATTTCTAGTTTTATATGTTCATCACATATTATTAATTGGAAATGATATAGAATTTCTGGATAGCATAAAGGGATACTTGAATAAAAGTTTTTCAATGAAAGACCTCGGTGAAGCTGCTTACATATTGGGTATCAAGATCTATAGAGATAGATCAAGACGCTTAATAGGACTTTCACAAAGCACATACCTTGACAAAATTTTGAAAAAGTTCAAAATGGATCAGGCAAAGAAAGGATTCTTGCCTGTGCTACAAGGTGTGAAGTTGAGTCAAACTCAATGCCCGACCACAGTAGAAGATAGAGAGAAAATGAAAAATGTTCCCTATGCTTCAACCATAGGCTCTATCATGTATGCAATGCTATGTACCAGACCTGACGTATGCTTAGCAATAAGCTTGGCAGGAAGGTACCAAAGTAATCCAGGAGTGGATCACTGGACAGCGGTCAAGAACATCCTGAAATACCTGAAAAGGACTAAGGATATGTTTCTCGTATATGGAGGTGACAAAGAGCTAGTCGTAAATGGTTACGTCGATGCAAGCTTTGACACTGATCCGGACGATTCTAAATCGCAAACCGGATACGTGTTTATATTAAACGGTGGAGCTGTAAGTTGGTGCAGTTCTAAACAAAGTGTCGTGGTGGGATCTACATGTGAAGCGGAGTACATAGCTGCTTCTGAAGCAGCGAATGAAGGAGTCTGGACGAAGGAGTTCATTTCTGATCTAGGTGTCATACCTAGTGCATCGGGACCAATGAAGATCTTCTGTGACAATACTGGTGCAATTGCCTTGGCAAAGGAATCCAGATTTCACAAGAGGACCAAGCACATCAAGAGACGCTTCAATTCCATTCGGGACCAAGTCCAAGAGGGAGACATAGAGATTTGCAAGATACATACGGATCTGAATGTTGCAGACCCGTTGACTAAGCCTCTCTCACGAGCAAAACATGATCAGCACCAAGACTCCATGGGTGTTAGAATCATTACTATGTAATCTAGATTATTGACTCTAGTGCAAGTGGGAGACTGAAGGAAATATGCCCTAAAGGCAATAATAAAGTTATTATTTATTTCCTCATATCATGATAAATGTTTATTATTCATGCTAGAATTGTATTAACCGGAAACATGATACATGTGTGAATACATAGACAAACATATAGTCACTAGTATGCCTCTACTTGACTAGCTCATTAATCAAAGATGGTTATGTTTCCTGACCATAGACATGTGTTGTCATTTGATTAATGGGATCACATCATTAGAAGAATGATGTGATTGATATGACCCATTCCGTTAGCCTAGCACTTGATCGTTTAGTATACTACTATTGCTTTCTTCATGACTTATACAAAGTTCCTACAACTATGAGATTGTGCAACTCCCGTTTACCGGAAGAACACTTTGTGTGCTACCAAACGTCAGAACGTAACTGGGTGATTATAAAGGTGCTCTACAGGTGTTTCCAAAGGTACATGTTGGGTTGGCATAATTCGAGATTAGGATTTGTCACTCCGATTGTCGGAGAGGTATCTTTGGGCCCTCTCGGTAATACTCATCACCTAAGCCTTGCAAGCATGTAACTAATAAGTTAGTTATGAGATGATGTATTACGGAACGAGTAAAGAGACTTGCCGGTAACGAGATTGAACTAGGTATTGGATACCGACGATCAAATCTCGAGCAAGTAACATACCGATGACAAAGGGAACAACGTATGTTGTTATGCGGTTTGACCGATAAAGATCTTCGTAGAATACGTAGGAACCAATATGGGCATCCAGGTCCCGCTATTGGTTATTGACCGAGAATGGTTTTAGGTCATGTCTACATAGTTCTCGAACCCGTAGGGTCCACACGCTTAACGTTTCGATGACAGTTTTATTATGAGTTTATAAGTTTTGATGTACCGAAGTTTGTTTGGAGTCCCGGATGTGATCACGGGCATGACGAGGAGTCTAGGAATGGTCGAGACATAAAGATTGATATATTGGAAGCCTATGTTTGGACATCGGAATGGTTCCGGGTGAAATCGGCATTTTACCGGAGTACCGGGAGGTTACCGGAACCCCCCGGGGGGTTAATGGGCCTACATGGGCCAAGAGGGAGAAGAGGGAAGGAGCCAGGAGGGGGCCGTGCGCCTCTTCCCCTCCTAGTCCGAATAGGACAAGGGAAGGGGGCGGCGCCCCCCTTTCCTTCCCCTCTTCCTCCTCTTTCCCCTTTCTCTCCTACTCCTACTTGGAAAAGGGGAGTCCTACTCCCGGTGGGAGTAGGACTCCCCCCTTGGCGCGCCCCATAGGCCGGCGGCCTCCTCCCCCCTGGCTCCTTTATATACGGGGGCGGGGGGCACCCCATAGACACACAAGTTGATCTACGGATCGTTCCTTAGCCGTGTGCGGTGCCCCCTTCCACCATATTCCACCTCGGTCATATCGTCGTGGAGTTTAGGCGAAACCCTGCGCCGGTAGAACATCATCATCGTCACCACGCTGTTGTGCTGACGGAACTCATCTCCGGAGCTCGGCTGGATCAGAGACCGGAGATCGTCATTGAGCTGAACGTGTGCTGAGCTCGGAGGCTCCGTACGTTCGGTGCTTGGATCAGTCGGATCGTGAAGACGTACGACTACATCAACCGCGTTGTGATAACGCTTCCGCTTACGGTCTACGAGGGTACGTGGACATACACTCTCCCCTCTCGTTGCTATGCCATCACCATGATCTTGCGTGTGCGTAGGAATTTTTTTGAAATTACTACATCCCCCAACATAAAGGGGGTCGAGGAAATACTAAGGAAAAATTTCCATGTGATGCTCAACTCAAAATCCTAAACCTACCAATCCCTTCGAGTGAAGCCATTGGAAATCTCATACAGTTCAGTCATTTTCTTCAGTGACAGAGACGCAGTTCTTCTGGTCACTAAGGACTTTGCTCTGACTGAGGAGTTAGGAATTCGCCAGTGCGAATTGCCTACACAGTGAGGAACATGATAGCCCTTAGGAATTTGAGAGTCAAATTTCCGACCGTTGCTGTGCTGCGCGCCGGCTGTCCAAAATACCTTATCCACCTAACGGTCATATCATTGAAGGGCATTTATGTCTTATCATGTCAGGCTGCTCCCTAGGCTATAAATAGCCGCCCCCTACAACCACTAGTTGGTTGGCTGCTCCGAGAGAACTTGACACTTGTCATCTGAGAGCAACCCATCCTCCGAGGACTTCGAGCGAAAATCATCAAGTGAGGAAAATCCCAAAACCAAACCCCCACAAACCCAAAGTGATTGAGCATCACTAAAGAAATTGATCCTGCGTGGATCCGGTGCTTGTTACCTTTGAAGACTGTGCTTCTTCCAGACGGTTAGGCGTCAAGGTCTAGAGCATCCAAGAGGAATTGTGGATCGCCGAGTGACCAAGTCTGTGAAGGTTTGGAAGTCACCTGAAGACTTACCACGAGTGATTGGACGAGATCTGTGTGGTCTTAGTTCAAGGAGAATACAGTGAAGACTGGGTGTCCTGAGTTGCAGCTCAGAGACTGGGTGTCCGGGACTGCGTGTCCTCGAGTTTAAATACTCAGCCGCTCCAACCAGACGTACAACTGAGACAGCAGTTGGAACTAGTTTACCAAATCATTGTCTTCACCAACTAACTGGTTCTATTTCCTCAACCCTTCCATTTCCTCATTACTGTGTTGAATGTTGTTCATATCTGTGCTTGAAGACTTTGACTGAAGACTTTCTCAAATTCCTCAGTTCAATTTCTTCAGTCTGTTTGTCTTCATCTTGTTATCCTGTGGTTACGCTTTCTGTACTCTGTGATAGTCTTCATTTCATCATGATGACTATGCTTGTATCCTGTTATGTTTACTTCTGAGTACTTATTCCGCTGCAAGTAGTTCTTCGCTAAGGAATTTCCTCACCGGCAAATTCCTCAGTGAAGAATTCATAAAAATTGCCTATTCACCCCCCCCCTCTAGTCGATATAACGCACTTTCAATTGGTATCAGAGCAAGGTACTCCCTTGTTCTGTGTGATTTTGGTTTAACCGCCTGGAGTTTTAGTTATGTCGACCGCAGGTATGAAGAAAGTGACATGCCCTATCTTTGACGGTTATGATTATCCCAAGTGGAAGGCCATGATGAGGAAGCGCCTCATGGCTATGAACAGCGAGCTGTGGACCGTCACTGAGATTGGTCTTACTGATCTATGCAAGATGGCGGACGCTGATGATATTCGCAAGTACACTCGACTTGACCTCATGGCGAATGATATCATCTGCTCCTGCCTATCCAGAGATCAATTCGGGTGCATCATGCATCTTAGCAATTCGAAGCTTATCTGGGACCGAATCTCTGATGTCTATGAAGGCCATCGAACTCGTCATGATCCCTGGTTTGAGGACTTCAAGGAATCTCTCAAAACGATGACTTTCGAGCCAGAATCATCATCTTCTGCATCATGTCTCATGGCAGACGGTGCTGAGGTAACCGAATGCTCCTCATCTGAGTCTTGTGATGATGAATCTGATAATGATGAATCTGATAATGATGAATCTGATAATGATGAATCTGATGATGACATTGAATCTTGTTATACCAAACTTGTTTGCATTGCCACTAAACAACAAACAGCTTTAGAACAAGTTCAAGATATGCTAGACAAAAGTGATGATATGTTGCGTAAAGAAATGGATCAGTCAAAAGCATTGGGTGAATGTCTTCAGAGAATTCACTCCAAGTTTGACGCCCTTCAAGATCAACATAACACCCTCTTGACTGATCACGAGAAGCTTTCTTCTGAACTTCTTCAAAGAAAGGAAGATCATGAAAAGCTAAGAGTGTGTTATGAAGATCTTCAGAAGGAGCGCGATTCATTACTAGCTCAACAAATCAGCGCTTCTCAGGAAGAATTTGTTCCTCCATGCTTAAAGTGCATTGAACGTGAATTTGCTAATTCTTCACCTGAATGTTCAAATGCTTCAACTGTTACAAATTCTTCATCTACCTCTGCTATCACTAATTCCTCATCTGAGGACATTGCTAGTATCACTGACAATGCAGGGCTGAAGGAATTGTACATGACAGGCATGTACAAAAGCCTCAAAGGGCATCAGACTCTATGTGATGTGCTTAAAAAGCAGATCCTCAACAGAAACCCTAGGAAAGAGGGTATTGCCTTTGAGAGGAAACTCAATGCTGATGGAACATATTGGAAGCCTGAGCAGTACCCCAAAACCTCATGGGTTGCTGCAAAGGGACCTCCAGTTGATCCATCTAACTTATCTGGCTTTACATGTGAATCTCCTCATTCTTCTGATGAGTCATTTGACTCCAACTATAAACTGTTCAAAAATCAGAATGGTGAAGTATTTGCTAGATATGTTGGCACTAACTGCAGGAACGGTTCCCCTATGAAGAAAATCTGGGTTCCCAAAAGTTATGTTGAAAGTCTTCAGGTGAATGTCCTCATGACATCACCTGTGAAGAACAGGAACCCGAGATCAATGTCCTCATACGTACCAAATTCATCACATGGATCAAATTCCTCAAAAGGACCAAAGTCCTCATATGATTATCATCGTGCTAACAACTCTGTCTCGCAGGGTAGAGCTAAGGGCTATGAATATATGCATTATTCTTCAAACTATTATGTTCATAAGTCCTCGAAGAATTACTCTACTTATTCATATGCTTACCCTAACCCATCTTTTGTGAAACGAAATGGTTTGGCATCTTTGCCCCCATTCTCACACGGTGCTCGCAGAATGATGAACTCTTTGCCACCCCTTCAGATGTGGGTGGTAAAGAAAAAGAACTAATCTCTTCTGCAGGGTCAGGTCTCCAGACGTGCTTTAACGTCTGAAGAATTTGCTGGGGACCTGACGAAAATGCCTGAAAGGACGCAGGCGAATCATGATGAAATGAACTTTCATTTCACACGTCCTCATACTGCTATATCTGTTTACTGGTTGATGAAATTCATCTGATGAACTTGATATCATATTCTTCATTGATGAAGCATATGAGATTGTAAGCTACACTAATTCATCTGCAGGATGATCAACCCAAAACCACTGAATGGGTCCTCGATAGTGGATGTATGAATCACATGACTGGTGACAAGAATCTATTGATGGATTCTCCCTTATCACCGTCACCTCTGAAGCATATCATCTTTGCTGACAAAGGCAAAAGTCAGGTATTGGGTCTTGGTAAGGTTGCAATCTCTAAGGATAAACACATGGACAAAGTCATGCTTGTTGAGTCCTTAGGATACAATCTCATGTCAGTCTCAATGCTTTGTGATCTTGATATGGTTGTTGTCTTTGGCAAGTATCGCTGTGTTGTGATTATGGAAGCTGACAATTCCAAAATCTTCGAAGGCTTTAGGAGAGGAGACCTGTATATTGTTGATTTCTCTACTGGACCACAACCAGCCATGTGTCTACTTGCAAAAGCTTCAGAAGGCTGGCTATGGCATCAACGACTTGGTCACGCAGGCATGAGGAATTTGAACACGCTTGCGAAGAAGAAGCATGTCATTGGCATTGAGAATGTCAAATTCCTCAAGGATCACTTATGCGGAGCTTGTGAAGCTGGAAAAATGACCAAGTCCAAGCATCCAGCGAAGACTATCATGACCACTACACGTCCATTCGAATTGCTTCACATGGACCTCTTCGGACCTAACCATTACTCAGCAGTCACTAATGATGCATCTCTATATGGTTTTGTCATTGTTGATGATTACTCTCGATATACATGGGTACACATTGTTACTTACAAACATGAAGTGCGGGAAGTCTTCAAACGATTTTCTTCGAGGGCTTCAACCAACTTTGGTGTGAAGATCAAGCATATCAGAAGTGACAATGGAACTGAGTTCAAGAATTCCGGTCTTGATGCCTATCTTGATGAACTTGGTATTACTCATGAGTTATCTGCTCCCTATACTCCTCAGCAGAATGGCGTCGTGGAGCGCAAGAACAGAACTCTTGTTGAGATGGCTCGCACTATGCTTGATGAATACAAAACGCCTCAGCATTTTTGGATTGATGCAATTGATACTGCATGCCACATCATCAACAGAGTATATCTTCACAAATTCTTCAATAATACGGCCTATGAACTCCTCACTGACAAGAAACCCAATGTGAGTTATTTCAAAGTCTTCGGTGCTAAATGCTGGATTAGAGATCCTCACCACAACTCTAAATTTGCACCGAAAGCACATGAAGGTTTTATGCTTGGTTACGGAAAGGACTCGCACACCTACATAGTCTTCAACATTGTTCTTCACAAGATTGTTGACACTGTAGATGTGCGGTTCGATGAAACTAATGGCTCGCAAAGAGAGCACCTACCTTCTGTGTTAGATGAACCAGCACCTGAGGATGCTATCAAGCTCAAGGCAACTGAGGATATCATTCATACTGAAGAATCTGCTGAAGAATTCATTCCTGTTCATGAAGAACGTCGAGCTGATGCACCTGAAGAACATGATGAGGAAAATGGTGCTGAAGAAAATGCTGATCAAAATCCTCAGCGACAACCAGCTCATCCTCGCGTTGCAAAAGAAGTGCAAGTGGAGAAGATCATCGATGACATTAGCGCACCAGGTCCTCTCACACGCTCAAAAGCTTCACATTTATCTAACTTTTGTGGGCACTATGCTTTTGTCTCTATCACAGAGCCCACTAAGGTAGATGAAGCATTTCTGGAGCCGGAGTGGATTCAGGCTATGCAAGAAGAATTACATCAGTTCGAGCTTAACAATGTCTGGGAATTGGTCAATCGCCCAGATCCTCGCAAGCATAATATCATTGGCACAAAGTGGATCTACCGCAACAAGCAAGATGAAAATGGCCTTGTGGTGAGGAATAAGGCACGACTAGTAGCTCAAGGCTACACACAGGTTGAAGGAATTGATTTCGATGAAACTTTTGCACCTGTTGCTAGACTTGAGGCTATTCGCATATTACTTGCCTATGCTAACCATCATGATATCATCTTATATCAAATGGATGTGAAAAGTGCATTCCTCAATGGTAAGTTTGAGGAAGAAGTATATGTTGCTCAACCCCCCGGTTTTGAAGATCCAAAGAATCCTGACAAAGTCTTCAGACTCAATAAGGCCCTGTATGGCCTCAAGCAAGCCCCTCGGGAGTGGTATGATACATTGAAGGAATTCTTCGTGAAGAATGGCTTCACACCCGGTTCACTCGACCCTACTCTTTTTACTAAATCATATGATGGTGAACTGTTTGTGTGCCAAATATATGTTGATGATATTATCTTTGGTTGTACTGACCAACGTTATAGTGATGAATTTGCCTATATGATGAGTGAAGAATACCAAATGTCTATGATGGGAGAGTTGAAATTCTTCTTAGGTCTTCAAATTCGTCAACAGCGCAATGGCATATTCATATCTTAGGAGAAATACCTCAAAGATGTACTGAGGAAATTTGGCATGCAAGATTGCAAAGGCGTCAAAATTCCTATGCCCACAAATGGCCATCTATGCACTGATGAAAATGGTATTGACTTCGATCACAAGGTATACCGCTCCATGATTGGTTCTTTATTGTACTTATGTGCATCTAGGCCAGATATAATGCTTAGTGTTTGCATGTGTGCCCGATTTCAAGCTGCACCGAAGGAATCACACCATAAGGCTGTGAAGCATATTCTTCGATATCTAGCTCACACACCAACACTAGGATTATGGTACCCCAAGGGCTCTGCTTTTGATCTCATTGGATATTCTGACTCTGACTATGCTGGTGATCGTGTGGACCGCAAGTCAACATCTGGCACTTGTCATTTCCTCGGACGATCTTTGGTCTGTTGGTCCTCGAAGAAACAGAACTGCGTATCACTGTCTACTGCTGAAGCTGAATACATTGCTGCTGGCTCATGCTGTGCTCAACTGCTTTGGATGAAGCAAACCCTCAAGGACTATGGCATCAACATGAAGAATGTGCCTCTCCTCTGTGACAATGAGAGTGCCATCAAGATTGCTCACAACCCAGTTCAGCACTCGAAGACAAAGCACATCCAGATTCGTCATCATTTTCTTCGTGATCATGTGTTGAAGGGCGACATCTCCATCGAGCATGTGAAGACTGAAGAACAGCTAGCTGATATCTTCACTAAGCCCTTGGATGAGAAGAGATTTAGCAAGTTGCGGTGTGAGCTAAATATCTTAGAATCTTCGAATGTTCTTTGAAAAGGACACACATCCTAACCCTTATGCAGAATTGATGACTTAGATGTGCAACACATGAAGAAACGTTTTTCTTCAATCAATGAAGAATAACACTCTAAGTGTGAAGAAATTAATGAAGAATTTGATTCTTAGAACCCTACGGCAATTGTACGCGGTGTCTGAAATCATCATTCTTATACGGTGGGTTACGCCACCACAAAAAGTTGAAAATCTTCAATTTGAGTTTTTCCTCAGTTTTGAAATTCTTCAGTTTTTCAAATTCTTCAACTTTGCAAAATCTTCACTGGTTTCCGTCGTTTTTCTTCATTGGCTATATATATATATATATGAGTTTATGTCCTCTACAGCATTCACTTATTGCTATTTCTTCATGTTGCTTTTTCTGCTAAGTGAATGTGATCGGACCCTTCCCCCTCTATGCTATACTCAACCCAATCTATTCACAAATTCTTCATGTGCGTTCTAATTGAAACTCATTCAAAGTCTTCACTGTGTCCTTGATAGCTGAAGAAATTGCGAACGAAACTTTAAAACAAATCTTATCCAGATTTTCGGTTTTACCGCTCAAACCGTTCCGCATCCCATGATGCATTATTTTATTCACCCACGATCTTACACGATCTCATCTGCACAGTACATGGGTGACACATGTCGCGTGAAGGAGAAAGGGAAGGGGCATGTTCGTCCCAAAATCTTCGGGCGAACAGTTTTTTACCGTGGCTATAAATACCCCTCTCCCCTCCTCACTTCATTTACTCTGCTCGGTCGCTGTCTCTCGCTCGAGCTCCTCAAACCCTAGCACTGCCGCTACTCGGTCGTCTCCGGTGAGGAAGAGCTTCACTGCCTCGACCTCGTCGCCGTCGTACTCGCGCCGGCTGCGGAAATCTTCACTCCGCCGCCGCCGTAGTTGTTTCTCTCTGCCAAGTTAGGGCGTGGGAGAACGAACCGGACGAACTTCACATCTGTTCATCTCAGTTCGTCGTGTTCTTCGGTTCGGGTAATTAAAAGTTACTTTTATTACTCACTTTGATTCTCAAACTTTCCTGAAAATCTTCAAAGGTGTTTTATTCTTCAAATCTTCACACATATGAACACCTCACACACTGTATGCTCTTGATCCATTTCTCGAAGCACTCATTTTCTTCAAGATTCCTCAATTGTGTGGATTTTCAATCTGTACAACTCTGGAACCTAAGACAAAGAGCGGTTAGTGAAATTCCTCAAGGCTCAACGGGTCAAATTCCTCAAAACTTGTCTTTTCAAAAAATCCTTCGGAGAACGCATATGACCTCTTCAAATTCCTCGCACCTACACTCTGTTCACTGGTACTCATGACCGCTGCTGAATCACTAGGTTCTCATCAACTTAACTCATTTGCAGTGTTCCTCGAAGAAAAACTGCATACTTCTTCAGAGTGCTCGGTTGTTCAAATTCCTCATCTGAAGAATATGGCTGAAGGAAAGAGACCGCAGAAAGGAGGAAAGAGGCCTGAGGTCATGACTGCTTTCGAAATCCCTGATGAACTCTACAAGGATTATTGTACACCTGATGAAGCCAAGTTTGGCAAAGAAAACAAGAATCAGCGGAAGGTGCGCATTCAGAGAATTGAACGGAGATGGGCAAGGGAATGGAGGGAATATCGATATGTTACTCCAAAATACATGAAGAAATTCGCCCTCAATCCTCCGTGCCCTAGAGCTCCACTGGCACCTGGCCAAGTCGCTGATCCCACTAGCATCAGAAGTGGTGAAGACTTTCCTGAAGAATGGGCTAAGCGCCAAGCAAAATTAGCAAGGCAAGCCAAGGAGGCAGTGAGGAAATTCAATGAGGATTCTGCCACTGCTGCTGCCGCTGAGTCCTCGATCAAACCGAGGAAATCAATGCTGAAGAAGCCTGCTCGTAAGCCAAGTGCTTCACCATCAGCGCCCTCACGGCCAAGTTCCTCAGCTGCGCCCTCACGGCAAATTCCTCAGACTGCTACTGCTCCACCAAAGTCCTCAGCAGCTCCATCAAAGTCCTCAACTCCTGTGCATCTGGCTACATGTCAAAGGACTCAGGGTTTCTCAATTGCTTCTGGTGTCTCAGCGAGTTCCTCAGCCGCACCAATGTCCTCATCAGGCCCCACTCTGTTGAAGACAAAAGCAACAGATGGACGCGGTCCTCAGCCAAGTCCAAGGAAGAAACAGGTTGCATTCCAAGTGCCATCTGATGATGAAGCTTCTGATGAAGAACTTGCAGAAATCATCAGAGACCGACAAGTGAAGGCCGCTAGAGCCAAAGGGACGTCTGTGCCACTACTTTTGGATCCGAAGAAGATCCTAGACTACATTGATCGCTGGCACAAGGATCCGAACACTCCAATGCCTGATCTGCCTCTGACTCCCGGTCAAAGTCACATGCTGACCCATTTCATCTCTCAAGAGAAATGGAAATATGAGAAGGCAAGAGAGATAAAGAGAGCTCAATCTAGAAAGGAGAAGCTTCTGAAGAAGAATGTTGTCAGACTGACTCCTAAGGAACTTCTCAAGGCTCAATCTGAAATCCAAGCCCTCAGCAAGGACTTCGATGTATACAATGCTGATTGGCAAGGAGCCAAAGTGAGATTCGTCAACCTGACGAAGAAAATGACAACTGTTGCAGCCCCATCGCAACAAGAAAATCCTCAGGCTGCAGACTCTGCTCAGCCTGCTGAAGAACATGCCAGCACCGCTGATGACTTTCAGCCTGCTGATGAAAATACAAGTTCCAGGGCTGATGACTCCATCCCAGCCGCTGAAGAAATTGCCAGGGCATCCACTAGTGGTGCGCCTGAAGAAACTGAAGAGATCAGGGCAACTGCATCAGTTGCGCCTGAAGAACATCAACCTAAGTCCTCAGCTCCTCCCCCGCCTACACCAACTCCTATTCTTCCTTCTGCCTATGAAGTGAAGAAGACCAAGGCTGCAGAGCAAGCTGCAGTGAACAAAAGGAAGGCATCAGCTGCGTCAAATTCTTTGGCTGCAAAGAAAATGAAGCCAATGACCAGCTCTCTTGAAAATCCTATTGATGCCGTTCCCATTTCCTCCATGTCATCAAAGGAAATTGTTCCTTATGGAGAAGACTACAAGATCCCAAGCGGATCTGATGAAGAAAATCATTCTGCTGCTACTTCAGAGCAGTTTGATGAAGAAATTGAAGTGGAAGCAATCCCTTCAACGCCAGTCATTTCCTCACCTATGCCTCAGTTCACAGCTGAAGAGGCAGGTGTTGAGGAAATTGAAAATGAAGATGAAGATGTCGATATTGGATGCACTACAACAGTGATGAATGATGACTTTTGGGAAAGTCAGCATCCCAATACTCCTCCATTCACACCGATCCAACAAATTCCTCAGTCCCCGGCAACCACAGTTCAGATGGGCTCTGAAGAAACTCATCCCACTCATTCTGTTCATGAGGAAATTCTAGCCGCTAGTGCTGAAGAAACTGCTGCTGCTGATCCTCAAGTTGCACAAGAGGAGAAACCAGAAATTCCTCAGCCTGAAGAGCCTGAGCTCGCGATTCCTGAGGTTGTGCTGCAAATCACTGACACTCCTTTGCCCAAGCCGAAGAATTCGTTCTCAAGCAAGCAAAAATTCAAGGCAGAAGACTTCTTTTCTGAGCATGTGTTCTTCACTGATTATAATCCATATGACTATGCTTGCATAAGGAAGAGGTGTTTCTGAACTGCAAGTCAAGCCAACTTCTATTCCTCAGTGCTATTTGACAAGGACAAAATCTTCGATCATGAACATATTCCTCATGTGGATATGGAATCTCTGCCGTGCTTCGAGCTAGTCCTCAGAGTTATTCACGATGCAGGACTACTGAACTTCTACACTGGTATCTGTGATTGGAATGAAGAACTCATTCTTCAGTTCTACGCCACACTGCATATCACTGGAGACGCTGAAGATATCAATTCATGGGTGCTGGATTGGATGACCAAAAACACTCACTATAAGGCGCCAGCAACTGAATTGCTTCGTGTCCTTCCTCTTGATCCTCCCCTTGACAGTGCACGTTGCATCTACAATGACCGTGAACTGACAAATCATTATATGCAAGTGCTCATGAAGCCTTTGAAGCCTGGGCAGGCCCCTCAAACCAAATTCCTCGTCAAGGAATTGCTTTATGTGCCTCGGACTGTCTATCGCATCCTGATGAAGACAATGAGTCCTATCAAAGGCCACGACTCAAATGACGAAGATGTCGTTGGCATCATGAAGAACATGCTTTTCAACATCATTCATGGCGTTCCTGTCAACTTCCATGATTTCTTCATGAGGACTCTTGCAAATGTTGCAATGTCACCATTCGAGCTGAAGCCCTATGCGCCTTGGATTATGAGATTCATAAGGGCAAGATCTTCACTGAATTACAAGGCTGACACTCTGAACCATGGTAGCTACTTGCCTCCCATTGAAGTCCTCAAGCGACCAGTTTCATCATCTGATGATAAAGGCAAGGCAGCTGCTGTGATCGATGAAGGCACTCGTCCATTGGATGGTCAATTTCGTCTGGCTACATCTTATTCTACCAATGACGACTCTGCCACACATGACTCTGCCGCAAATACCTCAGCTAAGCAAAATCCTCAAGCCACAGCACCTAGGGTGATGACTGATCGTGAGTTACTCCTCAGTCTTCATCAGAAGGTTGATCGCAATCACAAATGGGTGAAGCGTCAGTTTGCTGCTGTTCTTCACAATATGACCTCAACACATAATGCAGCGAAGAAGAACCATTATCACCTTCATGAAACCCTCAACCGCACCTGGGCTGTTCTCACTCATGTCTATAGCGCGGAAGAACTGAAGACTATGGGTCTTCAGGAAGCATTTGACTGGTCTGCACCTCCTCCGAAGAAATTCAAGAGGGTCAAAGTTCCTGATCTGGTGGCCAGCTCTTATTCTTCATCGCGCGACACTGATGAATATGAAGATTTGGACGACACTGCGGCAGGCCCTACTTCAACAAACAACCCCGACAACACTGGCGCTCCTCCATCAACATGAAATTATTCAGGGGCGTTAGTCCTCAGTTTTGATCCTTTTGGTCATTTGATGACAAAGGGGGAGAAATCTGAGTTAGTCTTCAAGCGGGTTTATATTACGGGCGTGTTTTTAAGTTACAACTCTCGTTCTTCCGAAACTTTTATTGGATCGAGTTGTAATCTTAAACCCGATGGTGCCTTGATACTTTTGGTCATGCTCTGATGCTTTTGATGCACTGAGCTCTGATACTTTTGATGTGCTATTCTGCATGCCTATTCCTCGTTAATATTATTGCACGCATGCTGAATTACATCAGGCACCATATTTCATCATGCATTTCAAATTTTTCATATTATATATCAAATGCGTATATGAATTACAAGATATAGGGGGAGATCTCCATGATTCAATTCTTCAAATGTGCATTGCCTTCAAAAGCAAATTCCTCACTATGCACATATTCAGGGGGAGTTCTTCTATATCTTGCAATCAAATTCCTCAATATCAGTATTTACACTTCATATATTTATCCCCGTTGAAAACTTAACCTATGTTGTCATCAATCACCAAAAAGGGGGAGATTGTAAGTGCATCTAGTGCCCCTTAGTGATTTTGGTGTATTGAAGACTTATAGGTTAAGGGACTGATGCGTTTGTGAGTGTACACAGGTCTATAAGTCTATGAGGAGTTTGATATTTACAGAGAAAGTCGACCCCTAAAAATGAAGTTCTTCGACTGAAGACTTTGATATTCTGAAGACTTTCTGAAGACTTTGAAAGTGAAGAAATTGGTGTGACCTTGAAGACTTGATATTCATTTGAGGAACATGAAGCGTGAAGACTTTTGTTTTCGTAGTTTCATTTTCTCTTTCTTGAGTCATAGGAAACACCGTACTGTTAAAGGGGGTCGAGGAAATACTAAGGAAAAATTTCCATGTGATGCTCAACTCAAAATCCTACACCTACCAATCCCTTCGAGTGAAGCCATTGGAAATCTCATACAGTTCAGTCATTTCTTCAGTGACAGAGACGCAGTTCTTCTGGTCACTGAGGACTTTGCTCTGACTGAGGAGTTAGGAATTCGCCAGTGCGAATTGCCTACACAGTGAGGAACATGATAGCCCTGAGGAATTTGAGAGTCAAATTTCCGACCGTTGCTGTGCTGCGCGCCGGCTGTCCAAAATATCTTATCCACCTAACGGTCATATCATTGAAGGGCATTTATGTCTTATCATGTCGGGCTGCTCCCTAGGCTATAAATAGCCGCCCCCTACAACCACTAGTTGGTTGGCTGCTCCGAGAGAACTTGACACTTGTCATCTGAGAGCAACCCATCCTCCGAGGACTTTGAGCGAAAATCATCAAGTGAGGAAAATCCCAAAACCAAACCCCCACAAACCCAAAGTGATTGAGCATCACTGAAGAAATTGATCCTGCATGGATCCGACGCTTGTTACCTTTGAAGACTGTGCTTCTTCCAGACGGTTAGGCGTCAAGGTCTAGAGCATCCAAGAGGAATTGTGGATCACCGAGTGACCAAGTCTGTGAAGGTTTGGAAGTCACCTGAAGACTTACCACGAGTGATTGGACGAGACCTGCGTGGTCTTAGTTCAAGGAGAATACGGTGAGGACTGGGTGTCCTGAGTTGCGGCTCAGAGACTGGGTGTCCGGGACTGCGTGTCCTCGAGTTTAAATACTCAGCCGTTCCAACCAGACGTACAACTGAGACAGCAGTTGGAATTGGTTTACCAAATCATTGTCTTCACCAACTAACTTGTTCTATTTCCTCAACCCTTCCATTTCCTCATTACTGTGTTGAATGTTGTTCATATCTGTGCTTGAAGACTTTGACTGAAGACTTTCTCAAATTCCTTAGTTCAATTTCTTCAGTCTGTTTGTCTTCATCTTGTTATCCTGTGTTTACGCTTTCTGTACTCTGTGATAGTCTTCATTTCATCATGATGACTATCTTGTATCCTGTTATGTTTACTTCTGAGTACTTATTCATCTGCAAGTAGTTCTTCGCTAAGGAATTTCCTGACCGGCAAATTCCTCAGTGAAGAATTCATAAAAATCGCCTATTCACCCCCCCCCTCTAATCAATATAACGCACTTTCAGGTACGAAAGTAATTTTTTACTTCTGTGCTTTCTCTGCGCCTAGTGTTGTCTGCCTTACGGTAGTACTGTAGGGGCGCGCGGTAGTACCGCTCTGGCGGTTCTACCGCTCGTTGCCCTGTGCAACAGGCCTTCATCTGGCCGGTGTTGCACATGCGGTAGTACTGCAACTTACAGCGGTAGTACAGCAGCCAACCGCGGTAGTACCACAGCTCCGTACGGTAGTACCGCGTGGTGCGGGCTGAGTGAGGGGATAACGGTTGGATTTCTCCCCACCTATAAAAGGGGGTCTTCTTCCCCATTGAGACTCATCCTTTGAGCTCGTGTTCTTCCCCCATTGTTGACCTTTTTTGAGCTTGCTAGCTCTCAATCCCTCCAATGATTCTTGCTAGTTCTTGAGGGAAAAGAGAGAGGAGATCTAGATCCACGTTTCCACCAATCAGTTTCTCCTCTAAGTGAGGGGAACCCCTTGGATCTAGATCTTGGAGTTCTTCGTGTTCTTCTTTCGTTCTTTCTCTCATTTTCCTCCCTAGCATTAGTTGCTTTGGTGGGATTTGGGAGAGAAGGACTTGGGCACTCTGTGTGCCCTTGCCATTGCATTTGGTGCATCGGTTTGATTTCTCCACGTGATATGTGGAAGTTACAAGTTGACAAGCTTATTACTCTTGGGTGCTTGGTGCCCTTGAGCTTGTTCCTCTTGGGTGCTTGGGCGCCCTAGACGGTTGGTGGTGTTCGTAGCTCAATCATTGTAGTGTAAAGCTCCGGGAAAGCGTCGGGATCTCCAATTAGGTTGTGGAGATCACCCCGAGCAATTTGACGGGTTCCGGTGACCGCCCCCAAGGGTTGCCAAAGTGTACGGGTTCCGGTGACCGCCCCCAAGGGTTGCCAAAGTGTACGGGTTTGGTGACCGCCCCCAAGGGTTGCCATTTGTATGGGTTCGGTGACCGCCCTCAAGGGTCCCTTAGTGGAATCACGACATCTTGCATTGTGGCGTGAGGAGATTACGGTGGCCCTAGTGGCTTCTTGGGGAGCATTGTGCCTCCACACCGCTCCAAATGGAGATTAGCATCCGCAAGGGTGTGAACTTCGGGATACATCATCGTCTCCGCGTGCCTCAGTTATCTCTTACCCAAGCCCATTACTTATGCACTTTACTTTGTGATAGCCATATTGTTCTTTGTCATATATCTTGCTATCACATAGTTGCTTATCTTGCTTAGCATAAGTTGTTGGTGCACATAGGTGAGCCTAGTTGTTGTAGGTTTTGTGCTTGACAAATTAACCGTTAGGTTTATTCCGCATTTGTTCAAGCCTAAACCGTAATTATTTTAAAGCGCCTATTCACCCCCCCCTCTAGGCGACATCCACGATCTCTCAATAACTCTTGCGGCTCAACGCATCTGCTACGACATTGGCCTTTCCTGGATGATAATGCAATCTCATGTCATAATCCTTTATGAGCCCCAAGCATCTCCTTTGCCTGAGGTTCAACTCCTTCTGCGTGAAGATGTACTTCAAACTCTTTTGATCTGTGTAAACATCACAACGGTTTCCAATGAGAAAGTGTCTCCATGTCTTGAGCGCATGCACTACGGCTGCTAACGCCAAATCATGTGTAGCATAATTCAACTCATGAGGTCGAAGCTGTCGTGAGGCATATGAAACAACTCTTACGTCCTGCATAAGCACACCTCCAAGTCCTCGACGTGAAGCGTCGCAATATACTTGGAAATCCTTGTGTATGTCTGGGAGAATCAGCGCTGGGGCTGTAACCAAATGTTTCTTCAACTCCTGAAAACTGGCCTCACAATCCTCAGTACATTTGAACTTGGTGTCCTTCTTCAGTAACTCCGTCATGGGCTTCGCAATCTTGGAAAAATTCCCAATAAATCTCCGATAATAACCTGCGAGTCCAAGAAAACTTCTGATCTCTCCAACTGAGGTGGGTGCCAACCACTTAGTGACAGATGCAACCTTGGTAGGGTCTACAGCTATTCCTTCTCCTGATATAACATGTCCGAGAAATCCAACTTCCTTCAACCAAAACTAACATTTGCTGAACTTGGCATACAACTGATGTTCCTTGAGCTTCTCGAGAACCAAGCGCAAATGTTCCTTATGCTCTTCTTCATTCTTTGAGTAGACCAATATATCATCAATGAACACCACAATGAACTTGTCCAAAAACTCCATGAACACCCTATTCATCATACTCGGTAGGGGCATTAGTCAAACCAAGACATAACTGTATACTCATATAGCCCATACCTTGTGGTAAAAGTTGTATTAGGTGTATCCTGATCTCGGATCTTTAGTTAGTGATAACCTGACCGAAGATCAATCTTGGAGAAAACCTTAACTCCCTGCAGCTGGTCAAACAAATCATTGATCATCGGCAGAGGGTATTTATTCTTGATCATCACCTCATTCAGCGCACGATAATCAACAACCATCCTCAAAGATCCATCCTTCTTCTCAACTAGAAGCACTGGGCTCCCCAAGGTGATGATCTTGGTCGAATATAACCTTTCTCCAATAACTCCTTAATCTGCTTCTTAATTTCCTCCAGATCATTTGCAAGCATCCGATACGGTCTCTTAGATATTGGTCCGGTGCCTGGCAATAACTCAATCAAAAACTCAATATCTCGACCTGGTGGCATGCCTGGTAACTCTTTTGGAAATACATCGGGAAAATCCTTCACCACTGGTACTTCCTCCTGAACAACTCCCGATAGGGAATTTACCTGTGTCCTCCTCGGCACATGCCTAGACACATACTTGATCCTTTTTCCTTCTGGGATGGTGAAAAGAATTGATTTACTGGCGCAATCGATGTTTCCCTCAAACTTGGATAGCCAATCCATGCCTAGGATCACGTCCAATCCTTGTGACTCCAGAACAATAAGGTCGATGGGGGAAACATGTCTACCTATGGTTATTGGCAACTGATAACATCCCCCACTAGCCATATACTCTGCTCCTGGGGAACTTACTAACATAGGTGACTTAAGGGCTACGGTTGGCAACTTAAACTTGTCCATAAATCCCCTTGATATGAATGCATGAGATGCACCAGTCTCGAAAAGAACAAGTGTTGTAAATGTATTAATCAAAAACTTACAGACAACTGCGTCAGGCTGCTCCTTGATCTCCTCCACATTGACGTGGTTCACCTGACCTCTGGTGAAGGGGTTGGGCTTCTTTCCAGAACTCCCATTGCCATTTCCATTCTTTGCTTCGGAACATTCAGTGGCGTAGTGTCCGGTCTTCCCGCACTTGAAACAAGTAATGTGACTCAGATCCTTCTTGGCGGGTGTCGCGGGGTTGGAACGGTTCTGATTGTATCTTCCTCCATTCTCATTGCCATTCTTAGGGACACTATGATTGTGTGAACTTCCTCCATTGTGCGAATGTCCTCCGTGGTTATGAGATGTCCTCCCGAGTACGGGGAATAGCGGGGCTTCTGCTGAGCTCCAGAATTGTACCTTCCCTATCCATACTTCCTCTTGCGATCGTCAATCTTCTGTTGCTTGCCTTCTATCATGAGGGCCCTGTCTACCAGCCCCTGGTAGTTGTTGAAGGTTGCCACCATCAACTTCATACTTAGCTCATCATTGAGTCCCTCAAGAAACTTCTCCTGCTTCGCGGCGTCTGTGGCCACATCATCTGGGGCATAGCGTGCTAGCTTGCTGAACTCATCCACATACTATCCCACTGTACGACTCCCTTGGCACAACTTGCAAAACTTAGGCTTCTTCAATCATGGCTCCAGCTGAAACATGGGCGGTGCGGAAGGCCTGCTGAAACTGATCCCATGTAGCTGTGGCTATGGGGTAAGTGGTGGTCAAATTCTCCCACCAAGATGATGCGGGTCCATCAAGATGATGTGCGGCAAAGCGCACTCTCTCCACATCTGTGCATCTGGCAGTGGTCACCTCTCTTCCAATCTTGCAGAGCCAATCATCTGCAATAATCGGCCCGGTGTTGCTAGAAAACACCGGCGGATTCAACCTCAGAAAACGGGCTAGGTTGTCAACAGGGGGTGGCGGCGGTGGGTTGTTGTTGTTGTTGTTGCCTTGGTTCTGATTCTGGTTCTAGACTAACATTTGCATCAAGGCATTTTGTTGTTGGATCAACTAGGTGAGCTCCGACAGGAAAACAAATCCGCTGTCACGTCTCGGAGGCATCTGGTGGGTTAGAGGGGGTGAGAAAATAGAATAGAGTAAGGTCTAAGAGAGATTTCACTACCCATATGCATATGATGTCAAACACAATCAATTCACTTCATTAAATATCAAACAAGGTTCACACAAACGATCTAAACTACAATTACAAATCGATCAATGCTAACTACTTGGAAGAATACTACTAGTAACATGGTGGTCGTCTAGTAATTTTGATCGGTGGAAGACTCCATAATATCTGCTCCAGCTTTGTCTACATATTCGTCATCACGGTCATCATTTGCATCACTGTCCGTGTCAGTGTCGTCCAAGATAATGTAGTCCTCCTAACGAATGTCCACTTCAGGTTCTTGCTTCTGGTTCACCACGGGTATTCCTAGCTTCTTCTTCAGGTCTTCATGCTTCTCCAGTAGCACAACGATTTCTTCTTCATATCCATCACGTGTTGACTTGAGTTCCTCTTCTAGCTCGATATTCCTCTTCATTAGCTTCTTGGTCTTCTTCATGATAGCGCACATCTGGTTCTCATATCGATGAATGTGCTGATCCATCTCCTTAATGTATGCTGCAATTGATCCATCCTTCCTGGTACGAATCATCTCCCGTTCCTCGTCTCGGCATCCACATATCTGATAGACGGTGTCTTCAAGCTCTTTGTGGTACACCTCACAAATGCATCCAAAAGTGATGTGGGCTGCCATGCTCTTTCCCAAGTTCTAACTTGGTGCATCCAAGGTAAAGTCAATGGGCTCCATTGTTGGCGCAAATGTCCTCCCAGGTACACGAACTTTGATCCTCCAGCGCTCCTCTTCCGGTAAAGTTGCAGCGAAGGTTCCATTGAAGCTTGGTAGTCCAATGTTCAGGTACTTCGTGACTTCCTTCAAGTGTCGTCCAAAGGGGTGTCGTCATCCGGCTGAGTGAACTTGTTCCTGGGGTCTGTCATTATAGAGTAGAAATAGAGGAGGATTAGAAATGAGCAGAGAAGAGTAATCATGTGGCTTTTTCCTAGTGGTCGCGTCCTACAGTCAACGTGTGCTCTGATACCATCTTGTAGCGACCACGATCCCAAAGGACCGTAGTCTCAGTGCTTAAGTGTCATCCCTGGATCGGTATGCTGACACACACAGTACTCGAGGAATTATCACATAGTTCAATCACACACTTAATACATCGAGGTCCTCATAAAGAGTATCTGTTACACAAATAATATGGCCGAAGGCCATCTAAACTAAATAACTGCGGAAGCTTCAAAGATAAATGAGTCCATCAACTCCAACGTCATAGATGAGTGCACGACAATGACCTACGCACCTTATTCTTCGTCGGTACAGTCTGCAACATGAGACGTTGCAGCCGTGTAGGTCAGCACATGGAATATGCTGGCAGAGTTACACTGTAAAGCAAGTGAATGCAAGAAACTATATCTACATGCATATTTGGCTAGTGGAGGCTCTAAGTTTAATGTTTTCATAAAGCTAATTTTTCCCTACGACAAAGGAATAAATTTTATTTACTAAAAAGTTAAACCAATATTTGAGAAGGTTCCTCCAACTCAAATCCCAAAATTAAACAAGTATCATCATTAAACCCAATTCAATTAATTAAAGAGTGATGAGATCAACAATAATATCCACTTCTAGATACTCAAGATGTCCATAACCGGGACACGGCTAACCATCATTATTTTATACACTCTGCAGAGGTTGCGCACTTTTCCCCACAAGACTCGACCGCATCCATGATCGGAAGATCGAGACATAGTCTTTCTAAAGCATTTACTCTCTACTCTGGGTAGACCGGTACACCTACTTTCCCCTACATCTGCTAGTCCACCTCTTCAAGAGCTCAAACAACTTACTCAACTATGCCAGAGCCCATAATGGCTTGTGGCTGCACACGGAAGTTTCTAGGCATGAAATATCATATGACCCCTTTGAGCCTAGGTGGCGAACCGAGGAAAAATCACACAGGTACTCCGGGATTTCCCAAATGGGAAAGCACTGGTTTCTCTAGGTGCCCCAACCAATCCGCCCAGATGTGTATTGAAGTTGCCACCTTAATGTTATCCAAAATTAATATCTCTCACAACTTCCATGTGTATCACGATCTAATCCTCGTCTACAAGCATGGCTAAGCAATAAATGAGCATAATGTATATTCCCGAGGTGATCAAAGGTAATAGGTTCCTACCTCAAGTACTACAACTAAACCACATGTTCCCAAACCTACGCATGCAAATTTTGAGGGGCAAAACTAATGCATAGTAAAAACTGGGTATAGAAGAGTATGATCAAGGTGTAACTTGCCTTGCTGATGATCGGAAAACTCTAGAGATTCATAGTAACAAGCTTCGCACTCCGGAAAATCTAGTGTATACAAACAATAGCATACATAAGCAATCAAGCAAACGATGCAAAGTGAAAACGAGAAAAGATCCAGATAAAACTCGAAACAATCAAATAAATAAACTAAATAGAAAACAAATTGTAACATCATTATTTTTGTGTGGAGTAGCTCCTAATAGTAGGTACATATGATTAGCTACGATTTGCAAAAAGAATCAACTCAAACGGAGCTATTGAACTCCAGATAGAGACAAAACAAGATCAAATACTAATATGAACTAAACTCAAATTTTAAATTGTCAAAATCATGTTCAAGTTGGTTTAATGGATAGAGGGGAACGTTACGAAGATTTAGGCATTGGTTTCACCTAATTTGGATAAACAAGCTAAAAGTTACGCTAATTTGAAGATCGGGGGCAAAACAGCGATAAAACTATTCGCGAATAGGTCCCTGACTGAAAATAAACAGAAAAAGAAAAAAATCTATCGGACGAACGTCTGCTAACAGAGACTAACGAACGAATTCATTCGTTAATAGATCTAAACATGTGAATGTTCGCTAATTAAATGCACTAATAAAATAAAACCGATCTATCCTTATAAACCGAAACTAAAAAAACCAAAAATTAAACCGACGAACGGGAAAAACCGTAAAATAAACCGATCTAGGGTTTACCGGTTTTTCTGACGAGAAATGGCGGCGAACTCCGGCGATCGGCGGCGGCTTGCGGGCGAGGCGGGGCTCCAGTGGCGGGGCGACTAGCGGCAACAGCAACAGCGAGCGGCGGCGGCTGTGGTGTGGCGGGCGACGGCGGCGGCTTGGACAAGGTGGAGAGGGCCAGGGGGTCCCGTTTTTAAATGTGAGGGGTGGAGTCGGCTTGGGGAGGGGGTCACGCGGCAGCGGGGCGAGCTCGGACTCCGGGAGGAGTCCGGCGGTGGCGCGACACGGGTCCGGTCAGGACTCCGAGCTGGCGGCGGAGGCGGCTCGAGCTGGGTCATGGCTTGGCTTCGGCTGGGCCGGCCCAGTTGAACTTTAAAAAAACAATTTTTCCTAGACGCTAAAACACTCAAATAAAATATAAATATAAGCCTAAAAATTCTGGAAAAATTCACGTAGCTAAAAGGCCTTATATATGACCGTGTGAACATTTTTCTGGACTAAAGTTCCTAACTAAAATATAAGCATTACAGTACTAATTACTCAGCTAACAAATAAATAAAGTAGCGAATAAAATCAAATAAACTCTCAAAAAATTCAAAATTCAATTTCTAGTATTTTTCTGCTGATTTGAAGAAGTCATATTATCTTCTCTTGTTATTTTTAAATATATATGGAAAAAGAATTTCGAAAACAATTTGATCCAATTACCAAAGATAAATCAAAACTGGATTTTTGTGAAACCTCCAACTCTCTCAAATTGGTCCTTGAGTTGCTTAAGGCCTCTTGGATCAAAATTCAACCAACTAAACAACAAAATTCAATAAATCATGTATGCATATGAATGATCTATGTATAACATCCAAATTGAAAATTGGGATGTTACACAAAAAGCAAAAATAAATTTTATCCATTGGGTTGCCTCCCAACAAGCGCTATTGTTTTACGCCCCTAGCTAGGCATTGATAATTTTAATGATGCTCACATTAAAAGACAAGAATTAAAGCACAAAGAGAGCATCACAAAACATGTGACAGACATATTTAAGTCTAACATACATCCTCTGCATAGGCATTTTGTAAGCAAACAAATTATCAAGACAAGAAATATCTAGCATATGCAAAGGAAAGGAATAAAACATTAAAAATCTCAACATAACGAGAGGTGATTTAGTAAGATTAAAATTTTTACAACCATATTTTACTCTCTCATAATAATAACATGTAGGATCATACTCAAATTCAACAATATAACTGTCATATAAGATTTCCTCTTCATGATCCACATGCGTAAAAGTTTTATAATCTTCCAAGATAGTGGGATTAACATCAACTAAAGTCATGACCTCTCCAAACCCACTTTTATCAAAATTTCATAAGATTGAACATTCTCCAAATATGAGGGATTAATTTTAGCTAAAGTTGACACTCTTCCAAACCCACTTTCAATATTATTTCAAACATATTCATCATGAGGTTTAAATAAATTTTCAAGATCATAAGAATCATTATCACTCCAATCATGATATTTGCAATAAGTAGTAGACATATCAAAACAAGCATCCTCGAGCTTGGGGTTTTGTATATCACTGACACAATTGAAATTAATAGAATTTATAGTAAAATCATTGCAATCATGCTTTTTATTCGAGGAGCTATCATGAATCACTTCATGAATTTCTTCGTTTAGCACTTCATCACAATTTTCAGATTCATAGATCTCAAGCAAACCTTCATAAAGATAATCTAGTGAACTCAATTCACTAGCAATTGGTTCATCAAAATTGGATCTTTTGAAAAGATTAGCAAGTGGATGAGATCCATACCAATAGATTATTAGCAAGCAAAGATGCAAGCAAATAGAAGGCACATGGTAACACAACTAGAGATATCAAACAAGAGATCTGATAAGAAAAAGGCGAACGATAAGGAGGGCGAATAAACCAGCAATTTTTTGTGAAGTGGGGGAGAGGAAAATGAGAGGCAAATGGCAAATAATGTAAATTGCAAGGAGATGAGATTTGTGATTAGGAACCTGGTTGATGTTGAAGATCCTCCCCGGCAACGGCGCCAGAAATTGGCACGTGGCCGGGAGACTATCTTGACTTGATGATCCCCGGCAATGGCGCCAGAAATTCCTTTTGATGTCTGCTAGAACTATGTCGGTATTTCCCCAAAGAGGAACGGATGATGCAGTATAGCGACGGTAGGTATTTCCTTCAGTGGTGAGACCAAGGTTATCGAACCAGTAGGAGAACCTCCTCACACCACGTAAACAGCACCTGCACACAAATAACAAATACACGCAACCTGACGTGTTAAAGGGGTTGTCAATCCCTTTCGAGTACGGCGCCTCAAGATAGGCAAATAACGTGAGGTAAAAGTGGTAGATAGGATAAATAGATCGTGGAACAAATAAATTGCAACAAGGTATTTTTGTATTTTTGGTTTATCAGATCTAAAAATATATTCAAAGGAAAATAGATCACAAAGGCAAATATGATGAAAAAAAGACCAGGGGGGCGTAGGTTTCACTAGTGGCTTCTCTCGAGAAAAATAGCAAACGGTGGGAAAACAATTACTATTGGGTAATTGATAGAACTTCAAATAATCATGACGATATCCAGGCAATGATCATTAGATAGGCATCACGTCCAAGATTAGTAGACTGACTCCTGCCTGCATCTTCTACTATTACTCCACACATCGACCGCTATCCAGCATGCATCTAGTGTATTAAGTTCATGGAGAAATGGAGTAATGCAATAAGAACGATGACATGATGTAGACAAGATCTATCTATGTAGAGATAGACCCCACCATTTTATCCTTAGTGCAACGATACATACGTGTCGGTTCCCCTTCTGTCAATGGGATCAAGCACCGTAAGATTGAACCCACTACAAAGCACCTCTTCCCATTGCAAGATAAATAGATCAAGCTGGCCAAACAAAACCCAAATATAGGAGAAGAAATATGAGGCTATAAGCAATCATGCATATCAGAGATCAAAGAAGACTCAAATAACTTTCATGGATAAAAGCATAGATCTGATCATAAACTCAAAGTTCATCGGATCCCAACAAACACACCGCAAAAAGGCTTATATCGTATGGATCTCCAAGAGACCATTGTATTGATAATCAAGAGAGAGAGGGAGAGGAAGCCATCTAGCTACTAACTACGGACACGTAGGTCTACAAAGAACTACTCACACATCATTGGAGAGGCACCAATGGAAGTGGTGAACCCATCCGTGATGGTGTCTAGATTGGATCTGGTGGTTCTGGACTCTGCGGCGGCTGAAATTGATTTTCGTCGACTCCCCTAGGGTTTCTGGAATATTGGGTTATTTATAGAGCAAAGAGGCGGTTCAGGGGGCACCCGAGGTGGGCACAACCCACCAGGGCGCGCATGGGCCTCCTGGCGCGCCCTGGTGGGTGCTGCCCTCCTCAAGGCACCCCCCGCAGGTGCAACCTTGGCCCACTGGATGTCTTCTGACTCAAAAAAATCCTCAAGAAGTTTTGTTGCGTTTGGACTTCGTTTGATATTGATTTCCTGCAATGTAAAAAAACATGTAGAAAACAACAACTGGCACTGGGCACTATGTCAATAGGTTAGTACCAAAAAATGATATAAAATGACTATAAAATGATTGTAAGACATCCAAGAATGATAATCTAACAACATGGAATAATAAAAAAATTATAGATACGTTGGAGGCGATCCGGGCCATTTATAGGTCGTGTAATCTATGGGCCTTCTACGGGTCATATAATCGTTTCGCCAAACATGGGTCGAACTATTCGTGGACCAATAACGGTCTGCAAAATGGGTCGTAAATGGGCTAGAGTGGAAATCGTCTGTTTTATGGCCCGACCATAATGGGTCGTTAATAGGCTGTATTGATGACGCAATGAAATCAACCCAATGGGTTAACGGGCCACAAACAGGCAGACTGTAACCACATGCTGAATTTGGCCCACAAGCGGAACATGCCAGTAACGGGTCGTAAGTAATCAAATTCTGGAAATGAGCCCAAGAATAAATGGGCCCTTAGAAGGCCGAAAGTTAACACGGGCTGGAAACGGCTGACGGAATAATGGGCCGTTAATGGGTATAAAGCGATACACTGTTCATTATAGGTCAGTTTCATCTCGGGCCTTTAATGGGCCCAGGGTTACAAAGGGCCTCCTATGGGCCGGAAGACATCACGGGCCATACATGGGCCGCAAGTTACAATGGGCTGGAATCATATTGGATGGCCCAGATGACGCTACTGTGCCAAATTCCGGTAGGCCGTAATGGGCCGTGAGTTAGCGGGCTGTAAATGGGCTATATGCGAACAGGCCATTAACAGGCTTTCTGTGGGCCAGCCCGCTGCCTTTTGACCAAGTGAAACAAGCCGGCCTTTTCACTGGAATGGGCATCTATTGTTTGTGCCACGTGTCAGCGTATCATAGGCGCCTTCGTTCCAATGAATGGATGCCATCTATCCCAATGGTGAGCGAACACGTGGTTCCTCTGGGCATTGAGAATTTTACACGTGGAAAATCCCCATTTGTCCGGGCTGTTAACGGGTTATCGGATCCAAACCGGAACCTGATAGCTTAACAGCGACCCGTTATGGTGGATGCCACGTGTCAGTCGCCCTTGACGAAAGCACTTCTATGAGGCGCGATTTATCATCATGGAAGTGGACACTTCCGTGGTGATAATTTTGGTAATGTCATGGAACACTTCTACGACAACATAAGTATGACTATCTTGATTCTGTCATAAAATCGTCATGGATGTACATGCATGATAGAAAACATGACCTACTGTGACAAACATGTATCATCACGGAGTGTATTGTTTTTGTAGTGAGATCCCTCAAGTAAGTTGTCATCGGTGCAATAAGGCAATAAAAATTGCTTCTAAAAGTGTTGGATCATTTAGTGCAAGATAAAACTGAGCGTTGTACGAACTTGTGATGGCAAAGAATAAAAGCGACAGACTGCATAATAAAGGTTGCTATCATAAGGGGCAATATAACATGACGTTCTTTTGCATTAAGGGATTTGGCATACAAACGAATAAGCACATGACAACCTCTGCTTCCCTCTGCGAAGGGCCTATCTTTTCATTTTACCCATTTACTTTTATGTAAGAGTCAAAAGTATTCTTCCTTATTCCTTTTTATTTTCTCTTTCTGCAAGCATCATGTGGTGAGGAAAGATCTAGGCACATATCCAGTTGGATACGAGTAGGCATGAGTTATTATTGTTGACATCACCCTTGAGGTGAATACATTGGGAGGCGACACTATAAGCCCCTATCTTTCTATGTGTCCGGTTGAAACCTTTTGCTCATGGGTACGATGTGAGTGTTAGCGATCATAGAAGATTAAATGATGGTTGAGTATGTGGACTTCCCTAAAGGCTCCGATACATGACCCTTCCTGAAAATATGATGAATTGTAGTTGCAAAGTTGACTGAGAACATAGTTTGTTGGTTTTCAATAAGGTTTATGCTTTATACTTCATTGTTGTGATAAATTATTACTTGTTCATGAGAAGTCATATGATAAAAGTTGTTTGCTATTGTTTATGTTAAAGTTCTTTGTTGTTGTTATAATAATAATCATGATTCTTCTCTGTCCGTATTTTGTTTCTATCGACACCTCTCTCTCTCTCTCTCTCTATCTATCTATCTATCTCTCTCTCTCTAAGCATGTGGACATGTTTCTCGATATCGGTTCTTCGCTTGATGATAATCAAGGTCTAAGCTTGGGGGAGTTGATACATCCATTTTGCATCATGATTTCCTACTATTATTTATGATGTTTTTATGTATAATAATGCTTTTTGGAGTATTTCTAATGCCTTTGCTCTCATAATATGCAAGGTTTACACAAAGAGGGAGAATGCTGGCAGCTGGAATTCTGGACCTGAAAAAGCTATGTCAGAGTTACCTACTGCACATCTCCAAATAAGCTTAAACTTCACGGAGAATTTTTATGGAATATTTAAGAATTACTGGAGCCAATAACTACCAGAGGGGGCCCACCAAGTGGGCACAACCCACCTAGGGGCGCTAGGGCCCCCAGGCGCGCCCCGTGGGTTGTTCCCTCCTCGGCCCACCTTCGGTGCCCATCATCTGGTATATAGGTCATATTGACCTAGAAAAGATCAGGGGAGGACTTTCGGGATGAAGCGCCACCGTCTCGAGGCGGAACTTGGGCACGAGCACTTTTGCCCTCCGGTGGAGCGATTCGTTGGGGGAACTTCCCTCTTGGAGGGGGAAATCATCGTCATCGTCATTACCAACAACTCTCCCATCTTTGGGAGGGCAACCTCCATCAACATCTTCAACAACACCATCTCCTCTCAAACCCTAGTTCATCTCTTGTGTTCAATCTTTATACCGGAACATCAAATTGGTACTTGTGGGAAATGACAACGAGGAAAATACCTTGCTATCTTGCTATCTCTTGTGTTACCGGAACCTCAAATTGACATCTCTTGTGTTTCGGTACAAAGATTGAACCTCAAATTGCCGGTAACAAATAGTTTGATAGCAAGATAGCTTGCACCTCAATTATCTTGCTATCAAACTATTTGTTACCAGTAATTTTAGTGCTTGCAGAAAATACCTTGCTAAAAACCACTTGTCATTTCCTTCTGCTCCTCGTTGGGTTCGACACTCTTACTTATCAAAAGGACTACGATTGATCCCCTATACTTGTGGGTCATCAATGGCGGGACGTTCTGTGGTGGTGGGAGGTGTCGAGGTGGTCGGGGACAAGCGGGGCAAAGGTAATGGTGCGGCGGTGGTGCTCGGCTCTGGCAAGCAATTGAGGAGGAGGCGGGAGTTATCGGTGCGGGCAAAGGAGGGGGACGGGTCGAGGGAGAGAGGTTGATGAGGACATCAATACCGTTGTTACACCCACAAACCCTACTTCTACATATACTGGATCAATTACTAAAGCTTGTGTCGTTTCTTGGTAATGATTCTAATGTTCATGAGAATATGATGCTGCCTAAATTGGATATGTTTGTTTTGCTTACAAATGAAGGGCCTAGCATGGACAAAAGGGACGATCACTTAAGCACGATCAAGCATGGATATGATGGCATGCGCAAGGGAAACAAGACTGGAGTTTCAAGTGATGATTTCAGGACTTTGAAGCCATCATAATGAGCGTATGAAGCCTTGGACGAAATATACAAGATGCCACATCCTAAAATTTGTCCAGAGGCTATTATAGGTGCTGCGTCGCCTTATTATTGGGCCAGGCCCATGTAATTTCTAAATACTAGAGTATTGGCTGTTTTTAGAGACCGTATGTGTGGGAAACAAGAGATAGGGTTGGTTTCGGACCACTTCCCCAAGGGCCACGAAATTCCCCCCTCTTCCTCCATATATACAACCCTTAGGGCGTTGTTTAGACTTTGGGTTTTGTTTAGATCAAAAGTTCGCCATAGCTGCAACTTCGCATACTTCATTTGTGTTCAACGACCAGACCAAGACGTCATAGAACCCCACCTTGATCAATACAGGTTTCCTCTTTTATTCGCAATATCTAGATTGCAATTTCAGTTTCTTGCTTGTTCTTTGTTTGCTTGCAGGAAATAGACCCTCGTGGTCAGGTTGATCATGCTCCGGTGTGGTCAATAACCTCTTGAAGTTGGTTTAGCAATTGCTAAGGTGCGACGTCCTCGCACGTTCGCAGTCGGATTGTCAAAGTCTACTCCATCAAAAATGATAGCCACCATCTCATCAAAAGACGGGACACCTTTGCCTCTATCAAGTGGTATCAGATTTCCAGGTTACTCGGTGAGATTTTACAGTTTTATGTAGTTTAGATCGAGTCTGTTCTTCATACCTATAATCCACGAAAAAGCCAAAAAAATTAGGGTTAGTTCATCCTATCCGGACGAATCTAAGCCTTTGCATAATATTTTTAGAGTTTTTGCTTTGTTGAATTTGCAGTTGCATTGTCGTGTCGAGTTGCTGGTCTTAGCGTCTAGTCCTTTAGAGTTTCGAGTTCTGTTCACAGTTTGTCACGTCGCCGCCGCACCAACTTCATCACTACCATATACCACCACCCCACCATATACATCACCGCTGCCATATACCACCACCCCCACCGCATACATCACCGCTGCCATATACCACCACCCCACCATATACATCGCCGCTGCCATATACCACCACCCCCACCGTATACATCACCGCTGCCATATACAACCACCAATCCGAGTCCACATATACCACCGCCATATATCACCACCAATCCGAGTCCACATATACCACTGCCATATACCACCACCAATCTGAGTCCACATATACTACCGCCATATACCATCACTAATCCGAGTCCACATATACCACCGTCATATACCATCATCAGTCCAAGTTCCACCAGATTCATCTCCACCACCAGTCCTAGTCCGAGTCCAGTATTTGTTGCTTTGTTTTTTGATTTCCAGATCACGCCATACTACTAGTCGTGACCAAGTCGGACTCTCCAACATCAGTGCCACACGTACAAGGAAAATAGCTCCACTTTCAGAAAAAACTAAGTCTGGAAAATTCTGGCTAGGCAGTTTTTAGACCATTTATGGACTTTTTCAAAAAACTTGTTGCAGAGCAAAAAAGGAGGGAAAAGGTGAAAAAAGGGGGAAAAGAGATTCAGAGTATGCTCCTCTTTTGTTTACGTGCAGCGCTGTGATTTTGTTAGTGTTCTAGGCTCGCGTCTCTAGCACGGTCTAGCCTAGGACCAGCACAGTACCGTCGTTGAGCGTTTATTCAACTTTGCATCTCTGAATTGATTAATGCTGACCCTTTTTACTACCATATTATAAGCCTTCCCAGCTCCACATACATCTATGTCACGCGTTTGACTCTCCCTGGTAATCGCTCTATCCAAGCTTTGAGAGTTTTGACTACAACGGTTGTCGATCACCACCTGCTGCTGGGTAAGAACTGGTAAGAATTTGAGATTTGCTTGATGGATTTGTGACACACTGCCACTTTCTAGTAGCATGTAGGATCATATTCTTGTGCATTTCTATTGCTACTATCCATGGCAGAACCACAAGCCGACGAGATTGACTGCGAGAACATGACGAAGAAGGAGCTTCGTGATAATTTTAAGCAAATGTTGAGTCAACAGGTGGAAGACATCATGGCCAGCTTTGGAAAGGCACTGAAGAGGATTGATGACGTTGAGAAGACAATTGACACCAAGTTGGACGCCAAGTTCGATGAAGTAATCGCGCGTCTTCCCCAACCACCACCTGCATCTGCTACACCATTACAGCAATAACAACAACCACCTCCTCATCGCGAAACAACTCTTCGCCGAGAGGGCCGTGTTCCTCTTGAGCTAGGACAAAATTCTAGTGTCGCTGCTACTGTTGTTGATGCTTCTGTAGCTCATGTTGCTACTGTAGAGGTGGAGGACTATTACAAGGATGAGGTTGATCAAAATCAGAACTATGTGCGACCACCAACACTACCACCAGCAGGTCGACCTCAGGCATATAATCGCAACGGTAGGGCTACAGCACCACCTTAGGTATGAGATTATGACCATATTCCTAAACTAAAATTGAATATTCCACCGTTTGAGGGTAGATACATTCCTGATGTATATCTTACTTGGGAGTTAGAAAGTGAACAACGTTTCACATGCTTACAATATCCTGAGGAGAGACGTGTTGCTGCTGCTGTTTGTGAATTCACTAGTTTTGCTTCTGTTTGGTGGTCTAAACATTGTAGATTATATCATGATAATATCCCTACTACTTGGGCTCCTTTGAAACTGCTATGCGTACTCGTTGGGTTCCACCATATTATCAACGTGAATTACTTCAAAAACTGCAGCGTTTGAGACATGGGAAAAATCTGTAGAGGAGTATTATAAGGAATTACATACTGGCATGATTAGGTGTGGTACTGTTGAGGATAATGAAGCTATTGTTGCATGTTTTATGTGTGGATTAAATAAAGAGATTTAGACCATTCTAGAGTATAAGGAGTATAATAATATAACTCATTTATTCCATCTTGCTTGCAAAGCTGAACGTGAAGTGCAGGATTGACAGGCACTGGAGCGAACTAATTTTTCTGTAGGTCAATCTTCATCATGGACACCACATACATCCTCTACTCCCACACGTCCTACTGTAGCACCACTGACTTCATCCGATAATTCCAACCAAGATACAAGAAATCAGGCACCACCACCGCCATCTGCCAAGAGTGCACCTTCTGGTCCCGCACAGAGCTCTTCTTCATCAATGGCACAAATAGGGCACACAAGTGATACTATTTGTCATCGTTGTAAGGGAAGAGGTCATTATGCGAGAGAATGCAAATCTCAGCATGTGATGATTGCTATTGAGGATGGTGGGTATGAGTCCGCTAGTGACTATGATGAGGAGACTTTGGCTCTTATTACAAGTGAAGAACACAGTGGAGATGATTCTGATCATGAGACGCAATACATGGCCGCTGAAGATGCTGACAGGTATGAAAGTTTAGTTGCTCAACGTGTTTTGAGTGTGCAGGTCACACAAGCTAAGAAAAATCAGAGGTATAATTTGTTCCATACAAAGGGAGTTGTGAAGGAGCATTATGTCCGCGTCATCATTGATGGAGGGAGTTGCAACAAGTTGGCTAGCATGGAGATGGTGGAGAAGCTATCTCTCACCACAAGACCACATCAACATCCTTACTACAACCAATGGTTCAACAACGGCGGCAAGGTTAAGGTAACACATACTGTTCGTGTGCATTTTAGTATCTCTACCTATGCTGATTATGTTGATTGTGATGTGGTACCTATGCAAGCATGTTCCTTATTACTTGGTAGACCATGGCAATTTGATAAAAATTATGTACACCATGGTAGAAACAATTAGTATACTCTTGTTTGTAAGGATAAAACATATTACTTTGCTTCCTATGTGTCCTGATTCCATTTTGAAAGATGATATTAATAGAGCTAATAAAGCAAAACAGGAGAAAAATGAGAGTGAAAATCAGATTGTGGCAAAAGAATTTGAGCAACAAATGATGCCTAATAATAAACCATCTAGTGTTGCTTCTGAAATTAAATTGGAAAGTGCATGTTTACTTGCCACCAAATCTGATATTGATGAGCTAGATTTCAACAAATCTGTTTGCTATACTTTTGTGTGCAAAGAGGCATTATTTTCATTCGAGGACGTGCCTTCCTCTTTGTCTCCTGCAGTCACTAACATTTTGCAGGAGTTCGCTGACGTCTTTCCACAAGACGTGCCACCGGGATTACCGCATATTCGAGGGATTGAGTATTAGATTGACTTAATTCCTGGTGCTTCCCTGCCAAACCGTGTGTCATACTGTACCAATCCAGAGGAAACAAAGGAGATTATGCGTCAAGTACATGAGCTTCTCGACAAAGGTTATATACATGAATCTCTTAGTCCTTCTGTTGTTCCTATTATACTAGTGCCAAAAAATGATGGTACGTCGAGTATGTGTGTTGATTGTAGAGGCATAAATAATATTACTATTTGTTATTGTCATCCTATTCCTAGGCTAGATGATATGCTTGATGAACTGAGTGGCTCTACAATATTCTCCAAAGTTGATTTGCGTAGTGGATACCATCAAATTCGTATAAAATTGGGAGATGAATGTAAAACAACATTTAAAACTAAGTTTGGTTTATATGAGTGGTTAGTCATGCCTTTTGGGTTAACTAATGCACTGATTTATAGCAAATCTTTGGAAGAACATTTGGAACATTTACGTGTTGTTTTTATTCCTCTACGTGATGCACGTTTGTTTGGTAACCTTGGGAAGTGCACCTTTTGCACCGATCGAGTATCTTTTCTTGGCTATGTTGTTACTCCACAGGGAATTGAAGTTGATAAAGCCAAGATTGAAGCTATTGAGAGTTGGTCGCAGCCCAAAACGGTCACACAAGTGAGGAGTTTTCTTGAACTCGCTGGTTTCTATAGGAATTTTGTGAGAGATTTTAGCACCATTGCTGCACCTCTCAATGAGCTTACAAAGAAGGATGTGTCGTTTGTTTGGGGTACCGCGCAGGAAGAAGCCTTCACGGTATTGAAAGATAAGTTGACACATGCTCCTTTACTCCAACTTCCTGATTTTAATAAGACTTTTGAGCTTGAATGTGATGCTAGTGGAATTGGATTAGGAGGTGTGTTATTACAAGATGGCAAACCTGTTGCAACTTTTCTAAAAAATTGAGTGGGCCTAGTCTGAATTATTCTACTTATGATAAAGAATTATGTGCTCTTGTTTGGACTTTAGAAACATGGCAACATTATTTATGGCCCCAATAATTTGTTATACATTCTGATCATGAATCTTTGAAACATACTAAAAGTCAAGCTAAACTGAATCATAGACATGCTAAATGGGTTGAATCATTGAGACTTTCCATTATGTCATTCAACACAAGAAGGGTAAAGAAAATGTTATCGGTGATGCATTGTCTCATCGCTATACTATGCTTTCACAACTTAACTTCAAAATATTTGGTTTGGAGACCATCAAAGATCAATATGTGCATGATGCCGATTTTAAAGATGTATTGCAGAATTGTAAAGAAGGAAGAACATGGAACAAGTTCGTCGTTAATGATGGATTTGTGTTCGGTGCTAACAAGCTATGCATTCCAGCTAGCTCTGTTCGTCTTTTGTTGTTGCAGGAGGCGCATGGAGGAGGATTAATGGGACACTTTGGCATGAAGAAGATGGAGGACGTACTTGCTACACATTTCTTTTGGCCAAAGATGAGAGGGGATGTTGAGCGTTTTGTTGCTCGCTGCACTACATGTCAAAAAGCTAAGTCACAACTCGATCCTCATGGTTTATATATGCCTTTGTCTGTACCTAGTGTTCCTTGGGAGGATATATCTATGGACTTTGTTTTAGGTTTACCTCGAACAAAGAAGGGGAGGGATAGCATATTTGTTGTCGTGGATAGATTCTCTAAAATGGCACACTTTATACCATGTCATAAAAGCAATGATGCTGTTAATGTTGCTAATTCGTTCTTTCGTGAAATTATTCGCTTGAATGGTGTGCCAAATACTATTGTTTCAGATCGTGATACTAAATTTCTTAGCCACTTTTGGAGATGTTTATGGGCTAAGTTGGGGACTAAACTACTTTTTAGTACTACTTGTCACCCCAAACTGATGGACAAACTGAAATAGTAAATAGAACATTGCCTACTATTCTTAGGGCTCTTTTGAAGAATAATAAGAAAATGTGGGAAGAATGCTTGCCTCATATTGAATTTTCTTACAATCGTTCATTGCATTCTACTACTAAGATGTGCCCTTTCGAAATTGTGTATGGTTTCCTACCTCGTGCACCTATTGATTTGTTGCCTCTTCCATCTTCGGAAAAGGTTAATTTTGATGCTAAATAACGTCTTGAATTAATTTTAAAAATGCATGAGTTAACTAAGGAAAACAATGAGCGTATGAATGCTAAATATAAACTTGCTGGAAATAAGGGTAGAAAACATGTTGTGTTTGCACCTGGAGATCTTGTTTGGATACATTTGCGTAAGGATAGATTTCCTGATTTGCGAAAATCAAAGCTAATGCCACATGCTGATAGTCCTTTTAAGGTGTTAGAGAAAATAAATAATAATGCAAATAAACTTGAGCTGCGTGCAAATTTTGGGGTTAGTCCCACTTTTAACATTGTAGATTTGAAGCCTTATTTGGGGGAGGAAGATGAGCTTCCGTCGAGGACGACTTCATTTCAAGAAGGGGAGGATGATGAGGACATCAATACCATTGTTACACCCACAGCCCCTACTGCTACATATACTGGACCAATTACTAGAGCTCACGCACGCCAATTAAATGATCAGGTACTTCCGTTTCTTGGTAATGACTCTAATGTTCATGAGAATATGATGCTGCCTAAATTGGATATGTTTGTTTTGCTTACAAATGAAGGGCCTAGCATGGACAAGAGGGATGATCACTTGAGCACGATCAAGCATGGAGATGATGGCATGCGCAAGGGAAAAAAGACTGGAGTTTCAAGTGATGATTTCAGGACTTTGAAGCCACCATAATGAGTGTATGAAGGCTTGGATGAAATATACAAGATGCCACTTCCTAAATTTCGTCCAGAAGCTAATATAGGTGTTGCATCGCCTTATTATTGGGCCACATGTAGTTTCGAAATACTAGAGTATAGGCTGTTTTTAGAGTCCGTATGTGTGGGGAAACAAGAGATAGGGTTGGTTTCGGACCCCTTCCCCAAGGGCCACAAAATTTCCCCCTCTTCCTCCATATATATAGCCCTTAGGGCGTCGTTTAGACTTTGGGTTTTGTTTAGATTAAAAGTTCTCCATAGCTGCAACTTCGCATACTTCGTTTGTGTTCAACGACCACACCAAGACGTCACAGAACCCCACCTTGATCAATAAAGGTTTCCTCTTTTATTCGCTATATCCAGATTGCAATTTCTGTTTCTTGCTTGTTCTTTGTTTGCTTGCAGGAAATAGACCCTCGTGGTCAGGTTGATCGTGCTCCGGTGTGGTCAATAACCTCTCAGAGTTGATTTAGCGATTGCTAAGGCATGACGTCCTCACACATTCGCAGTCGGGTCGTGATAACCCACAAGTGTAGGGGATCGCAACAGCTTTCGAGGGTAGAGTATTCAACCCAAATTTATTGATTCGACACAAGGGGAGCCAAATAATATTCTTAAGTATTAGCAATTGAGTTGTCAATTCAACCACACCTGGATAACTTAGTATCTGCAGCAAAGTATTTAGTAGCAAGTAGTATGATAGTAATGGTAATAGTGGCAAAAGTAAAGATAGCAGTTTTGTAGTAATTGTAACGGTAGCAACGGAAAAGTAAATAAGCGAAGCACAATATGTGAAAAGCTCGTAGGCATTGGATCAGTGATGAATAATTATGTCGGATGCAATTCCTCATGTAATAGCTATAACATAGGGTGACACAGAACAAGCTCCAGTTCATCAATGTAATGTAGGCATGTATTCCGAATATAGTCATATGTTCTTATGGAAAAGAACTTGCATGACATCTTTTGTCCTACCCTCTCGTGGAAGCGGGGTCCTAGTGGAAACTAAGGGATATTAAGGTCTCCTTTTAATAGAGAACCGGAACAAAGCATTAGCACATAGTGAATACATGAACTCCTCAAACTACGGTCATCACCGAGAAGTATCTCGATTATTGTCACTTCGGGGTTGTCGGATCATAACACATAATAGGTGACTATAGACTTGCAAGATAGGATCAAGAACTCACATATATTCATGAAAACATAATAAGTTCAGATCTGAAATCATGGCACTCGAGCCCTAGTGACAAGCATTAAGCATAGCAAAGTCATAGCAACATCAATCTCAGAACATAGTGGATACTAGGGATCAAACCCTAACAAAACTAACTTGATTACATGGTAAATCTCATCCAACCCATCACCGTCTAGCAAGCCTGCGATGGAATTACTCACGCGCGGCGGTGAGCATCATGAAATTGGATATGGAGGATGGTTGATGATGACGACGACGATGAATCCCCCTCTCCGGAGCCCCGAACGGACTCCAAATCAGCCCTCTCGAGAGAGATTAGGGCTTGGCGGCGGCTCCGTATCGTAAAACGCGATGAAAATTTCTCTCTGATTTTTTTCTCCGCGATACGGAATATATGGAGTTGGAGTTGAGGTCGGTGGAGTATCAGGGGGCCCACGAGACAGGGGGCGCGCCCAGGGGGGAGGGCGCACCCCCCACCCTCGTGGACAGGGTGTGAGCTCCCTAGCCTTGATTCTTTCGCCAGTATTTTTTATATTTTCAAAAAGTTATCTCCGTGGATTTTCAGGTCATTCCGAGAACTTCTGTTTTCTGCACAATAAACAACACCATGGCAGTTCTGGTGAAAACTGCGTCAGTCCGGGTTAGTTTCATTCAAATCATGCAAGTTAGAGTCCAAAACAAGGGCAAAAGTGTTTGGAAAAGTAGATACGTTGGAGACGTATCAACTCCCCCAAGCTTAAACCTTTGCTTGTCCTCAAGCAATTCAGTTGATAAACTGAAAGTGATAAAGAAAAACTTTTACGATCTCTATTTGCTCTTGTTGTTGTAAATATGTAAAGCTAGCATTCAAGTTTTCAGCAAAGATTATGAACTAACCATATTCACAATAACACTTAGGTCTCACATTTACTTATATCAATGGCATAATCAGCTAGCGAGCAATAATAATAAAACTCAGATCACAACACTTTCTCAAAAAAATCATAATATGATATTAACAAAATGGTATCTCGCTAGCCCTTTCTGAGACCGCAAAACATAAATGCAGAGCACCTTTAAAGATCAAGGACTAACTAAACATTGTAATTCATGGTAAAAGACATCTAGTCAAGTCATACCCAATATAAACTAATAGTAATGAATGCAAATGACAGTGTGCTCTCCAGCGGGTGCTTTTTAATAAGAAGGTGATGACTCAACATAAAAGTAAATAGACAGGCCCTTCGCAGAGGGAAGCAGGGATTTATAGAGGTGCCAGAGCTCGATTTTAAAATAGAGATGAATAACATTTTGAGCGGCATACTTTCACTGTCAACGCAACAACTATGAGATGGCGATATCTTCCATACTACATACATTATAGGCGGTTCCCAAATAGAATGGTAAAATTTTATACTCCCCCACCACCAACAAGCATCAATCCATGGCTTGCTCGAAACAACGAGTGCCTCCAACTAACAACAGCCCTGGGGGAGTTTTCTTTAATTATTTTGATTTGCTTTGATCTTTTTGATCATGGGATTGGGCATCCCGGTTACCGGCCCTTTCTCGTGAATGAGGAGCGGAGTCCACTCCTCTTGAGAATAATCCACCTAGCATGGAAGATACAGACAGCCCTAGTTGAAACATGAGCTGCTCGAGCATACAAAACAGAATTTCATTTGAAGGTTTGAAGTTTGGCACATACAAATTTACTTGGAACGGCAGGTAGATACCGCATATAGGAAGGTATGGTGGACTCATATGGAATAACTTTGGGGTTTATGGAGTTTGGATGCACAAGCAGTATTCCCGCTAGTACAGGTGAAGGCTAGCAAAAGACTGGGAAGCGACCAACTGAGAGAGCGACAACAGTCATGAACATGCATTAAAATTAATTTACACCGAGTACAAGCATGAGTAGGATATAATCCACCATGAACATAAATATCGTGAAGGCTATGTTGATTTGTTTCAACTACATGCGTGAACATGTGCCAAGTCGAGTCACTCAATTCATTCAAAGGAGGATACCATCCCATCATATCACATCATAATCATTTTAATAGCATGTTGGCACGCAAGGTAAACCATTATAACTCATAGCTAATTAAGTATAGCACAAGCAACTATAATCTCTAAATGTCATTGCAAATATGTTTAATTCATAATAGGCTAAATCAGGAACGATGAACTCATCATATTTACAAAAACAAGAGAGGTCGAGTTCATACCAGCTTTTCTCATCTCAATCAGTCCATCATATATCGTCATTATTGCCTTTCACTTGCACGACCGAACAATGTGTATAATAATAATAGTGCATGTGCATTGGACTAAGCTGAAACCTGCAAGCATTCAATTCAAGAGAGAAGACAAAGTAATAGGCTCTAAATTAAATCAACAATCATGCATATGAGAGCCACTAAACATTTTCAATATGGTCTTCTACTCTCGACCCCCAAAGGAAAGAAAAGAAATAAAACTATTTACACGGGAAAGCTCCCAACAAGTAAAAGAAGAATGAGAAATCTTTTTGGGTTTTCATTTTAATTACTACTACAAGCATGGAAATTAAACTAACTAATTTTTTTTGGTTTTTCTTAAGGTTTATCAAACACGCAAGAAGAAAGCTAGAAAAATAAAATTAAACTAGCATGGATAATACAATGAAAGAGTATGAGCACCGACGACTAGAATAAGTGTGTGAACATGAATGTAAAGTCGGTGAGAAATACGTACTCCCCCAAGCTTAGGCTTTTGGCCTAAGTTGGTCTAATGCAAAGGATAGCCTGGCTGATATCCGAAGTTATAACTAGGGTCGTACTGAGATGCAGCAGCAAATGCATCCTGAGCCGCGGCATGTTGGCGAGCCGCCTCCGCTCTCCCCTCGTGTTCAGCTGCCTCCTCCCTGGTAACAACATATCTTCGTTTTGCCTGGTAATCAAAAAGGGAAGGAGCAGGGAGAGTAACATGAACAGAGCTACGTCTGTCAAAGATTAGTCGATACTGGAGGAATTGTTCATTCCTCAAAAGAAAATGATGTTTGACCATCGCGTCATAATCTAAATAAGCAGGAAGCAACTCCATATCCTTCTCTCGTGGGGCTATACCAAGATAATTAGCAACACGGGTCGCATAAATCCCTCCAAATAAATCTCCAGATATACCATTATTATGCAACCTACGTGCAACTATTGCCCCCAATTTGTAATCTTTATTACCTAACACAGCACTCTTGAGGACACAAAGATCAGGGACACACATGTGACATGCTTCATCTTTACCGTTAATGCATCTACCAATGAAGAGAGCAAAATAATGTATACCAGGAAAATGAATGCTCCATATAGTAGCTTGTGCTATATCCCTAGATTCTCCCACAGTAATACTAGCAAGAAAGTCTTTATATTCAGATCTGTGGGGTTCATGAACATTGCCCCACTGCGGGAGTTTGCAAGCAGTCATAAAATCTTCTAAGTCCATGGTATAAGATATATCATAAATATCAAACAGGACACTCTGAGAATTACGCGAAGATGTATATTTAAACCTTCTCACAAATGAATCAGTCAATTGGTAGTACTGAGGACACTTATCTTGTAAGAAGTCCTCAAGATCGGCATGGCGCACATATGCGTCAAATTCGTCCTTGATGCCTGCATTGACCATAAACTCTTCTGCTGGCCACTCACAAGCTCACACTTCGGCATCCCTTGGTGGTTCATCGTCTTGCTCACGCATAGCACGCCTAGGTCCTCTCTTTATTGAGGAACCACCTTGGTACATTCTCCTAGACATATTTCTTTCTCTGAGAAATTTCTGAAATTTTTAGTAACTTCCAAATAAAAGTGAATAAAACTAAACAAGATTGGTAGCAACTACTCCTACAAGTGCCTAGAGCCTATATCATGCATTAGAATTACTTGGGACCTCATCAATTTGACATGCAAGCTCAAGAACAGGGTCACCTATGCAGCAAAAATTTGCAACGAATAAAGCACTAGAACAAAACCTAATTGGACCAATGGAGGAGTCACATACCAAGCAACAATCTCCCAAAGCAGTTTTGTGAATGGAGCTTTGAGCAAGGAGATCGAAAATCGCAGCAAAATGAGCTAGAACTCGTGCTTGAGCTGGATGAGGATTTTTTTAGGAGGGAGATGGAGTGTGTGGTGATACGTCCATTTTGCATCATGCTTTTATATCAATATTTATTGCATTATGGGCTGTTATTACACATTATATCTCAATACTTATGGCTATTCTCTCTTATTTTACAAGGTTTACCATGAAGAGGGGGAATGACGGCAGCTGGAATTCTGGCTGGAAAAGGAGCAAACGTTGGAAACCTATTCTGCACAACTCCAAAAGTCCTGAAACTCCACGAAACAACTTTTTGGATTTAATAAGAATTTATGAGCGAAAGAAATAGACCAGGGGTCCCACACCCTGTCCAGGAGACAGGGGGCGCCCCCCTGTAGAGCGCGGCCCTTTATCTCTTGGGCCCCCTGGTGGGCCTCCGGCGTCCATCTTCTGCTATATCATCACTTTTACCCTGGAAAAAATCGCGGGTAAGCTTACGGGACGAAACTCCGCCGCCATGAGGCGGAACCTTGGCGGAATCAATCTAGGGCTCTGGCGGAGCTGTTCTATCGGGGACACTTCCCTCCGGGAGGGGGAAATCATCACCAACGTCATCACCAACGATCCTCTCATCGGGAGGGGGTCAATCTCCATCAACATCTTCACCATCACCATCTCCTCTCAAAACCCTAGTTCATCTCTTGTATCCAATCTTGTATCAAAACCACAAATTGGTACCTGTGGGTTGCTAGTAGTGTTGATTACTCCTTGTAGTTGATGCTAATTGGTTTACTTGGTGGAAGATCATATGTTCAGATCCTTTATGCATATTATTACTCCTCTAATTATGAACATGAATATGCTTTGGTAGTAGTTACGTTTGTTCCTGAGGACATGGGTGAAGTCTTGCTATTAGTAGTCATGTGAATTTGGTATTCTTTCGATATTTTGATGAGATGTATGTTGTCTTTCCTCTAGTGGTGTTATGTGAACATCGACTACATGACACTTCACCATTATTTGGGCCTATAGGAAGGCATGGGGAAGTAATAAGTAGATGATGGGTTGCTAGAGTGACAGAAGCTTAAAGCCTAGTTTATGTGTTGCTTCGTTAGGGGTTGATATGGGCCCATATGTTTAATGTTGTGGTTAGGTTTACCTTAATACTCCTTTTTGTAGTTGCGGATGCATGCAATAGGGGTTAATCATAAGTGGGATGCTTGTCCAAGTTAGGGCAGTACCCAAGTGCCGGTCCACCCACATATCAAATTATCAAAGTACCGAACGCGAATCTTATGAACGTGATGAAAACTAGCTTGACGATAATTCCCAATGTGTCCTCGGGTGCTCCTTCTTCATTATTAGGATTTGTCTAGGCTTATCCTTTGCTACATAAAGGATTGGGCCACCTTGCTGCACTTTATTTACTCTATTTACTTTTTGCTCGTTACTATTTATCTTATCACAAAACTATCTATTACCTACAATTTTAGTGCTTGCAGAGAAAACCTTACTGAAAACCGCTTATCATTTCCTTCTGCTCCTCGTTGGGTTCGACACTCTTACATATCGAAAGGACTATGATAGATCCCCTACACTTGTGGGTCATCAAGACTCTTTTCTGGCGCTGTTGCCGGGGAGTGTAGCGCTTTTGGTGAGTGGAACTTGGTAAGGAAACATTTATATAGTGTGCTGAAATTTTCTGTTACTTCTCACGATGGAAACTAATCCTTTGAGGGGCTTGTTTGGGGTATCTTCACCCCAACCATAAGAGCAAAGAGATGCTCCTCAACCTACTGAACTTTATGAAAATATTCACTTTGAGATTCCTTCGGGTATGATAGAAAAACCGCTAGCTAATCCTTTTGCAGGAGATGGAACATTGCATCCCGATTTACACCTTATCTTTGTGGATGAAGTTTGTGGATTATTTAAGCTTGCAGGTATTCCCGATGATGTTGTCAAAAGGAAGGTCTTTCCTTTATCTTTGAAGGGAGATGCAATGACATGGTATAGGCTATGTGATGATACGAGATCTTGGATTTATAAGCGATTGAAGTGGAATTTCACCAGAAGTTTTATCCTGTGCATCTTTTTCATCGTGATCGTAATTACATACTCCCTCCGTTCCTTGATATAAGGTGTATAGATTTTTGGGAAAAAGTCCAAAATATAAGGTGTATTGCGTTGCACCTCTCGTTTGGATAACTTTTTTAGGGATTCGATTACGTTTCCTTATATTAGGCAAGCTCCTCTATTTTCTCATGTCAATTAGTCAGGTGTAATCTCGCCGAAAACTTGTGAAATGTTCCCTACACATGCATTCTTTAATTTCTGTGCCAAAAACTATACACCTTATATATAGGAACGGAGGGAGTATATAATTTCTGGCCTCGCGAAGGAGAAAGCATTGCTCGAGCTTGGGGGAGGCTTAAGTCAATGTTGTATTCATGCCCCAATCATGAGCTCTCTCGGGAAATGATTATTCAGAATTTTTATGCTCGGCTTTCTCTCGATGATCGCAACCTGCTCGATACTTCCTGTGCTGGTTCTTATATGCTAAAGACTATTGACTTCAAATGGGACTTATTGGAAAGAATTAAACGCAACTCTGAAGATTGGGGTTCCGACGATGGTAAGGAGTCAGGTATGACACCTAAGTTCAATTATGTTAAATCTTTTATGGATATTGATGCTTTCCATGGATTTAGCTCTAAGTATGGACTTGACTCTGAGATAGTAGCTACTTTTTGTGAATCTTTTGCTACTCACGTTGATCTCCCTAAAGAGAAGTGGTTTAAATATAATCCTCCTATTGAAGTGAAAGTAGTTGCACCTATTACAGTCGAAGAAAAGACTATTACATATAGTGATCCTATTGTTCCTACTGCTTATGTTGAAAAACCTCCTTTTCCTATTAGGATAAAAGATCACGCTAAAGCTTCGACTGTTGTTCGTAAGAGTAATACTTGGACCTATACACCTCCTGAACAAATTAATGTTGAACCTAGTATTGCTATGGTTAAAGATCTCTTGGATGAGGATTTAGATGGGCATGTTATTTCTTTCTTGGGTGAGACTGCTAATATTGCTAGACCTGATACTAAGACACGTAGACCTGTTGTAGGCATGCCTGTTATTTTTGTTAAAATAGGAGATCATTGTTATCATGGCTTATGTGATATGGGTGCTAGTGCTAGTGCGATACCTTATGATCTTTACAAAGAAATTATGCACGATATTGCACCTGTTGAATTAGAAGACATTGATGTTACTATTAAGCTTGCTAATAGGGATACCATCAAACCTATTGGGATTGTTAGAGATGTTGAAGTTCTGTGTGGGAAGGTTAAATACCCTGCTGATTTTCTTGTTCTTGCTTCCCCACAAGATGATTTTTGTCCCATTATTTTTGGTAGACCCTTCTTGAATACAGCTAGTGCTAAGATTAAGTCCAAAAGGAATATTGTCACTGTTGGCATAGATGGTATGTCTCATGAGTTTAATTTTGCCAAGTTTAGTAGACAACCTCGTGAAAGGGAACCATCTAGTAAGGGTGAAATTATTGGTCTTGCTTCCATTGTTGTTCCTCCAACTGATCCGTTAGAACAATATTTGCTAGACCATGAAAACGATATGTTTATGCAGGAAAGGGAAGAAATAGATGAAGTGTTCCTTAAACAGGAACCTATGTTGAAACATAACCTTCCCGTTGAAATTCTTGGGGATCCCCCTCCACCCAAGGGTGATCCCGTGTTTGAACTCAAACCATTACCTGATAATCTTAAGTATGCTTATCTTGATGAAAAAGAAATATATCCTGTTATTATTAGTGCTAACCTTTCAGATAAAGAAGAAGAAAGATTATTGAAAACTCTGAAGAAACACCGAGCCGCTATTGGATATACTCTGGATGATCTTAAGGGCATTAGTCCCACATTATGTCAACACAAAATTTCAGTGGAGAAAGATGCCAAACTAGTTAGAGATCCTCAAAGACGATTAAATCCCAAAATGACGGAGGTGGTAAGAAAGGAGATTCTAAAGCTCCTTGAGGCAGGTATTATTTATCCCGTTGCTGATAGTGAATGGGTAAGCCCTGTCCATTGTGTCCCTAAAAAGGGAGGTATTACCGTTGTTCCTAATGATAAAGATGAATTGATCCCGCAAAGAATTATTACAGGTTATAGGATGGTAATTGATTTTCGTATGTTAAATAAAGCTACTAAGAAAGATCATTACCCTTTACCTTTTATTGATCAAATTCTAGAAAGGCTATCCAAACACACACATTTTTGCTTTCTAGATGGTTATTCTGGCTTCTCTCAAATACCCGTGTCAGCGAAGGATCAATCTAAAACTACTTTTACTCTCCCTTTTGGTACTTTTGCTTATATACGTATGCCTTTTGGTTTATGTAATGCACCTTCTACCTTTCAAAGATGCATGATGGCTATATTCTCTGATTTTTGTGAAAAGATTTGTGAGGTATTCATGGATGACTTCTCCGTCTATGGATCCTCTTTTGATGATTGTTTGAGCAACCTCGATCGAGTTTTGCAGAGATGCGAAGACACTAGTCTCGTCCTGAATTGGGAAAAGTGTCACTTTATGGTTAATGAAGGCATTGTCTTGGGGCACAAGATCTCCGAGAGAGGTATTGAAGTTGATAAAGCCAAAGTTGATGCTATTGAAAAGATGCCATGTCCCAAGGACATAAAAGGTATAAGAAGTTTCCTTGGTCACGTCAGCTTTTATAGGAGGTTCATTAAGGACTTTTCCAAAATCTCTAGGCCTCTGACTAATTTATTGCAAAAAGATATTCCCTTTGTCTTCCTTGATGATTGTGTAGAAGCATTTGAAACACTTAAGAAAGCTTTGATTACTGCACCTATTGTTCAGCCACCTGATTGGAATTTACCTTTTGAAATTATGTGCGATGCTAGTGATTATGTTGTAGGTGTTGTTTTAGGGCAAAGAGTCGATAAGAAATTGAATGTTATCCAGTATGCTAGTAAGACTCTTGATACTGCCTAGAGAAATTATGCTACTACTGAAAAAGAGTTCTTAGCAGTTGTGTTTGCATGTGATAAGTTTAGACCTTATATTGTTGATTCCAAAGTTACTATTCACACTGATCATGCTGCTATTAAATATCTTATGGAAAAGAAAGATGCTAAGCCTAGACTCATTAGATGGGTTCTCTTGCTCCAAGAATTTGACTTGCATATTATTGATAGAAAGGGAGCTGAGAACCCCGTTGCAGACAACTTGTCTAGGCTACAGAATGTTCTTGATGACCCACTGCCTATTAATGATAGCTTTCCTGATGAACAATTAGCAGTCGTCAATGCTTCTCGTACTGCTCCTTGGTATGCTGACTATGCTAATTACATTGTTGCTAAATATATACCGCCTAGTTTCACATACCAGCAAAAGAAAAAGTACTTTTATGATTTAAGACATTACTTCTGGGATGATCCACACCTTTATAAAGAAGGAGTAGATGGTGTTATTAGACGTTGTGTGCCTGAGCATGAACAGGAACAGATCCTACGCAAGTGTCACTCTGAATCCTATGGAGGACACCACGCTGGAGATAGAACTGCACACAAGGTACTACAATCTGGTTTTTATTGGCCTACTCTCTTCAAAGATGCTCGTAAGTTTGTCTTATCTTGTGATGAATGTCAAAGAATAGGTAACATTAGTAGACGTCAAGAAATGCCTATGAATTATTCTCTTGTTATTGAACCGTATGATGTTTGGGGCTTTGATTATATGGGACCTTTTCCTGCCTCCAATGGTTATACACATATTTTAGTTGCTGTTGATTACGTTACTAAGTGGGTAGAAGCTATTCCAACTAGTAGTGCTGATCATAACACTTCTATTAAAATGCTTAAAGAAGTTATTTTTCCGAGGTTTGGAGTCCCTAGATATCTTATGACTGATGGTGGTTCACACTTTATTCATGGTGCTTTTCGTAAGAAGCTCGCTAAGTATGATGTCAATCATAGAATCACATCTCCCTATCACCCGCAGTCTAGTGGTCAAGTAGAGTTGAGCAATAGAGAGCTCAAATTAATTTTGCAAAAGACTGTGAATAGATCTAGAAAGAATTGGTCCAAAAAACTTGATGATGCATTATGGGCCTATAGAACTGCATACAAAAATCCTATGGGTATGTCTCCATATAAGATGGTTTATGGAAAAGCATGTCATTTACCTCTTGAACTTGAACATAAGCATATTGGTCTATTAAGGAGCTCAATTATGATTTCAAACTTGCCGGTGAGAAGAGGTTGTTTGATATTAGCTCACTTGATGAATGGAGAACCCAAGCATATGAGAATGCCAAGCTTTTCAAAGAAAAAGTCAAACGCTGGCATGATAAGAGGATACAAAAGCGTGAGTTTAATGTAGGAGATTATGTGTTATTATTCAACTCTCGTTTAAGATTTTTTGCAGGAAAACTTCTCTCAAAATGGGAAGGTCCCTACGTTATCGAGGAGGTCTATCATTCTGGTGCTATAAAAATCAACAACTTCGAAGGCGCAAATCCGAGGGTGGTAAACGGTCAAAGAATTAGACATTATACTTCAGGTAATCCTATCAATGTTGAAACTAATATTATTGAAACCATAACCCCTGAGGAATACATAAGAGACACTTTCCAGAACGTTCCAAACTCCGAAAAGGTATAGGTACGTGGTATGGTAAGTAAACCAACTCCAAAACAACTCTAATGGCAATTTTTATCAGTTTTGGATTATTTAAGAATTTTAGGAAGAAAGAAGTAGTCCGAAAGGGACACGAGGCTCCCACGAGAGAGGAGGCCCCCCCCTGTAGGGCGCGCCCCCTGTCTCGTGGGCACCTTGTGTGCCTCCCGGACTCCGTTTTCTTGTATGTTACGTATTTTGGTCGATAAAAATTCATTATATATACTCCCAAAGGTTTTGATCACCGTATCACGTAAATATCCTATGTTTTTGTTTCGAGTTGTATCTGTTTCAGATCTAGAGCATCATGTCGTCTCCAAGCGCTCCCAAGGACAAGTTTTTCGAGAGGGTTATCAACCCCTATCTCGCGAAGGTGCTGCATCATCCTCAAACCATTGAGATGCGTGAGGGGGTGCTGCACATCCGCGATGTGGAGGGACCAAGGTGTACCGGGAGCGTGGAGACAAAGCTCGAAGTCGTGGAGCAAGAAGTTTTCAAGTGTCAAGGGATGGTGGAGCATGGACTCAACGCCAACCAGATGATGATCACGGAGTTCACCAACAACCACAAGCTGGATGCCAAAGTCATTGGGGAGACCATCTTCAAGCTTCAAGAGAAAATCGAGCACCTCCAAGCCCATGTCTATGACCTGCAAAACCAGAACTGTGAGTATGAATATAGATTCAAGCGAATGAGTTTGGCTGCAGATTTAAGGATCCCGGAGACTCGATCATCCTTTTATGATGGAGAGCCGATGCCCTGGAAGACAGACGACAAGCCTACATCATCAACAACTCCTACTTCACCACCTCCGAAGAAATAATCACATGGGTATGGGCACTCCCCTTGGCAACTGCCAAGCTTGGGGGAGGTGCCCCGGTATCGTACCACCATCACACTCCTATCTTTACTGCTTTATTTAGTTTGATCCTTTTAGTAGTATTTTGATCTAGTAGTTTGAAGTTTTTGATATCAAGTAGTTTTGAGTTTTGCATTGTGATCTCTTTATGTAATCGAGTATGTGTGCTATCTATAATAAAGATTAGTGTTGAGTCAAGGGCTTTGCTATGTTGCTATGATCTTGAGAAAGTAGAAAGAACAAAAGAGTTCATATTGATCTTATGGATAGTGATAACTTCACACATAAAAAGTATGAGGCATAAAAATTGTTGAGAGTTGATGAACGTAGCCTTGGTAATCATTGCAATTAATAGGAAGTGATAAGGAAAGAGGGGTTCACATATAAATATATTATCTTGGACATCTTTTATGATTGTGAAGCACTCATTAAGTATGACATGCTAAAAGAGTTGATGTTGGACAAGGAAGACAACGTAATGGTTAATGTTTTCGGACATCTCAGTTAAAGTATATTGTCATTGACCTTCCAAACATGTTGAGCTTGCCTTTCCCCCTCTTGCTAGCCAAATTCCTTGCACCAAGTAGAGATACTACTTGTGCTTCCAAATATCCTCAAACCCAGTTTTGCCATGAGAGTCCACCATACCTACCTATGGATTGAGTAAGATCCTTCAAGTAAGTTGTCATCGGTGCGAGCAATAAAAATTGCTCTCTAAATATGTATGACTTATTAGTGCAGAGAAAATAAACTTTGTACGAACTTGTTGTGGAAGTAATAAAAGCGACGGACTGCATAATAAAGGTCCACATACAAGGGGCAATATAAAGTGACGTTCTTTTGCACTAAGACTTTATGCATCAACCCTAAAGCGCATGACAACCTCGCTTCCCTCTGCGAAGGGCCTATCTTTTACTTTATGTTTTTACTTTATGCTTGAGTCAAGGTGATGCTCACCTTTCCCTTTTTATTTTTATCCTTTGGCAAGCTCCTCGTGTTTGAAAGATCATGATACATATATCCAATTGGATGTAAGTTGGCATAGGCTATTATTGTTGACATCACCTAAAGGTGAATATGTTGGGAGGCAACACAATAAGCCCCTATCTTTCTCAGTGTCCGGCTGAAACTCTATAACCACAAGTATTGCGTGAGTGTTAACAATTATAGGAGACTACGAGATAGTTGAGTATGTGAGCTTGCTGAAAAGCTCTATTATTGACTCTTTCTGATGTTACGCTAAATTGCAATTGCTTCAATGACTGAGATTATAGTTTGTTAGTTCCCAATGAAGTTTTTGAACCATACTTGACATTGTGAATTGCTTATTACTTGAGCATAGGAAATCATATGGCAAAATCTATATATGGTGCTGTTATTAGAATGATCATGATGCCCTCATGTCCGTATTTTATTTTTTTCGACACCTCTATCTCTAAACATGTGGACATATTTTTCGATTTCGGCTTCCGCTTGAGGACAAGCGAGGTCTAAGCTTGGGGGAGTTGATACGTCCATTTTGCATCATCCTTTTATATCAATATTTATTGCATTATGGGCTGTTATTAAAGGAAATATGCCCTAGAGGCAATAATAAAGTTATTATTTATTTCCTCATATCATGATAAATGTTTATTATTCATGCTAGAATTGTATTAACCGGAAACATGATACATGTGTGAATACATAGACAAAACATATAGTCACTAGTATGCCTCTACTTGACTAGCTCATTGATCAAAGATGGTTATGTTTCCTGACCATAGACATGTGTTGTCATTTGATTAGTGGGATCACATCATTAGAAGAATGATATGATTGACATGACCCATTCCGTTAGCCTAGCACTTGATCGTTTAGTATACTGCTATTGCTTTCTTCATGACTTATACATATTCCTGTAACTATGAGAATTATGCAACTCCCGTTTACCGGAGGAACACTTTGGGTACTACCAAACGTCACAACGTAACTGGGTGATTATAAAGGAGTACTACAGGTGTCTCCGAAGGTACATGTTGAGTTGGCGTATTTCGAGATTAGGTTTTGTCACTCCGATCGTCGGAGAGGTATCTCTGGGCCCTCTCGATAATGCACATCACTATAAGCCTTGCAAGCAATGTGACCAATGAGTTGGTTAGGGGATGATGCATTACGTAACAAGTAAAGAGACTTGCCGGTAACGAGATTGAACTAGGTATTGGATACCGACGATCGAATCTCGGGCAAGTAACATACCGATGACAAAGGGAACAACGTATGTTGTTATGCGGTTTGACCGATAAAGATCTTCGTAGAATATGTAGGAACCAATATGGGCATCCAGGTCCCACTATTGGTTATTGACCGACAATAGTTCTAGGTCATGTCTACATAGTTCTCGAACCCGTAGGGTCCGCACGCTTAACGTTACGATGACAGTTTTATTATGAGTTTATAAGTTTTGATGTACCGAAGTTTGTTCGGAGTCCCGGATGTGATCACGGACATGACGAGGAGTCTCGAAATGGTCGAGACATAAAGATTGATATATTGGACGACTATATTCGGTCACCGGAATTGTTCCGGGTGATTTCGGAGAAAACCGGAGTGCCGGGGGGGTTACCGGAACCCCCCGGGAGAGTATTGGGCCTTATGGGCCTTAGGGGAAAGGAGAGAGGGGCGGCCAGCATGGGCCGCGCGCCCCCTCCCCCCTCTGGTCCGAATTGGACTAGGAGGGGGGGCGGCGCCCCCCCTTTCCTTCCCCCTCTCCCCCTTCCTTCCCCCTCCTAGTAGGAGTAGGAAAGGAGGAGTCCTACTCCTACTAGGAGGAGGATTCCTCCTCCTTGGTGCGCCCCAAGGGGCCGGCCGGCCTCCCCCCTTTGCTCCTTTATATACGGGGGCAGGGGGCACCCCATAGACACACAAGTTGATCTACGGATCGTTCCTTAGCCGTGTGCGGTGCCCCCTCCACCATATTCCACCTCGGTCATATCGTCGCGGAGTTTAGGCGAAGCCCTGCGCCGGTAGAACATCATCATCGTCACCACGCCGTCGTGCTAACGGAACTCATCTCCGGAGCTTTGCTGGATCGGAGGCCGGAGATCGTCATCGAGCTGAACGTGTGCTGAACTCAGAGGCTCCGTACGTTCGGTGCTTGGATCGGTCGGATCATGAAGACGTACGACTACATCAACCGCGTTGTGCTAATGCTTCCGCTTACGGTCTACGAGGGTACGTGGACGAACACTCTCCCCTCTCGTTGCTATATCATCACCATGATCTTGCGTGTGCGTAGGAAATTTTTTGAAATTACTACGTTCCCCAACAGTGGCATCCGAGCCTAGGTTTTATGCGTTGATGTTATATGCACGAGTAGAACACAAGTGAGTTGTGGGCGATACAAGTCATACTGCTTACCAGCATGTCATACTTTGGTTCGGCGGTATTGTGAGATGAAGCGGCCCGGACCGACATTACGCGTACGCTTACGCGAGATTGGTTTCACCGTTACGAGCACTCGTGCTTAAAGGTGGCTGGCGGGTGTCTGTCTCTCTCACTTTAGCTGAACCGAGTGTGGCTACGCCCGGTCCTTGCGAAGGTTAAAACAGCACCAACTTGACGAACTATCGTTGTGGTTTTTGATGCGTAGGTAAGAACGGTTCTTGCTAAGCCCGTAGCAGCCACGTAAAATTTGCAACAACAAAGTAGAGGACGTCTAACTTGTTTTTGCAGGCATGTTGTGATATGGTCAAGATGTGATGCTATATTTTATTGTATGAGATGATCATGTTTTGTAACCGAAGTTATCGGCAACTGGCAGGAGCCATATGGTTGTCGCTTTATTGTATGAAATGCAAACGCCCTGTAATTGCTTTACTTTATCACTAAGCGGTAGCGATAGTCGTAGAAGCAATAGATGGCGTAACGACAACGATGCTACGATGGAGATCAAGGTGTCGCGCCGGTGACGATGGTGATCACGATGGTGCTTCGAAGATGGAGATCACAAGCACAAGATGATGATGGCCATATCATATCACTTATATTGATTGCATGTGATGTTTATCCTTTATGCATCTTATCTTGCTTTGATTGACGGTAGCATTTTAAGATGATCTCTCACTAATAATCAAGAAGTGTTCTCCCTGAGTATGCACCGTTGCGAAAGTTCTTCGTGCTGAGACACCACGTGATGATCGGGTGTGATAGGCTCTACGTTCAAATACAACGGGTGCAAAACAGTTGCACACGCGGAATACTCAGGTCATACTTGACGAGCCTAGCATATACAGATATGGCCTCGGAACACGGAGACCGAAAGGTCGAGCGTGAATCATATAGTAGATATGATCAACATAGTGATGTTCACCATTGAAACTACTCCATCTCACATGATGATCGGACATGGTTTAGTTGATTTGGATCACGTGATCACTTAGATGACTAGAGAGATGTCTGTCTAAGTGGGAGTTCTTAAGTAATATGATTAATTGAACTTAAATTTATCATGAACTTAGTACCTGATAGTATTTTGCTTGTCTATGTTTGTTTGTAGATAGATGGCTCGTGCTGTTGTTCCGTTGAATTTTAATGCGTTCCTTGAGAAAGCAAAGTTGAAAGATGATGGTAGCAATTACACGGACTGGGTCCGTAACCTGAGGATTATCCTCATTGCTGCACAGAAAAGTTACGTCCTGGAAGCACCGCTGGGTGCCAGGCCTGCTGCTGATGCAACTGACGACGTTAAGAACGTCTGGCAGAGCAAAGCTGATGACTACTCGATAGTTCAGTGTGCCATGCTTTACGGCTTAGAACCGGGTCTTCAACGACGTTTTGAACGTCATGGAGCATATGAGATGTTCCAGGAGTTGAAGTTAATATTTCAAGCAAATGCCCGGATTGAGAGATATGAAGTCTCCAATAAGTTCTATAGCTGCAAGATGGAGGAGAATAGTTCTGTCAGTGAACACATACTCAAAATGTCTGGGTATAATAATCACTTGATTCAACTAGGAGTTAATCTTCCTGATGATAGTGTCATTGACAGAATTCTCCAATCACTGCCACCAAGCTACAAGAGCTTCGTGATGAACTATAATATGCAAGGGATGAACAAGACTATTCCCGAGCTCTTCGCAATGCTAAAAGCTGCGGAGGTAGAAATCAAGAAGGAGCATCAAGTGTTGATGGTTAACAAGACCACCAGTTTCAAGAAAAAGGGCAAAGGGAAGAAGAAGGGGAACTTCAAAAAGAACGGCAAGCAAGTTGCTGCTCAAGAGAAGAAACCCAAGTCTGGACCTAAGCCTGAAACTGAGTGCTTCTACTGCAAGCAGACTGGACACTGGAAGCGGAACTGCCCCAAGTATTTGGCGGATAAGAAGGATGGCAAAGTGAACAAAGGTATATGTGATATACATGTTATTGATGTGTACCTTACTAATGCTCGCAGTAGCACCTGGGTATTTGATACTGGTTCTGTTGCTAATATTTGCAACTCGAAACAGGGACTACGGATTAAGCGAAGATTGGCTAAGGACGAGGTGACGATGCGCGTGGGAAATGGTTCCAAAGTCGATGTGATCGCGGTCGGCACGCTACCTCTACATCTACCATCGGGATTAGTGTTAGACCTAAATAATTGTTATTTGGTGCCAGCGTTGAGCATGAACATTATATCTGGATCTTGTTTGATGCGAGACGGTTATTCATTTAAATCAGAGAATAATGGTTGTTCTATTTATATGAGTAATATCTTTTATGGTCATGCACCCTTGAAGAGTGGTCTATTTTTATTGAATCTCGATAGTAGTGATACACATGTTCATAGTGTTGAAACCAAAAGATGCAGAGTTGATAACGATAGTGCAACTTATTTGTGGCACTGCCGTTTAGGTCATATCGGTGTAAAGCGCATGAAGAAACTCCATACTGATGGGCTTTTGGAATCACTTGATTATGAATCACTTGGTACTTGCGAACCGTGCCTCATGGGCAAGATGACTAAAACGCCGTTCTCCGGAACTATGGAGCGAGCAACTGATTTGTTGGAAATCATACATACTGATGTTTGTGGTCCAATGAATGTTGAGGCTCGCGGCGGGTATCGTTATTTTCTCACCTTCACAGATGATTTGAGCAGATATGGGTATATCTACTTAATGAAACACAAGTCTGAAACATTTGAAAAGTTCAAAGAATTTCAGAGTGAAGTGGAAAATCATCGTAACAAGAAAATAAAGTTTCTACGATCTGATCGTGGAGGAGAATATTTGAGTTACGAGTTTGGTCTACACTTGAAACAATGCGGAATAGTTTCGCAACTCACGCCACCCGGAACACCACAACGAAATGGTGTGTCCGAACGTCGTAATCGTACTTTACTAGATATGGTGCGATCTATGATGTCTCTTACTGATTTACCGCTATCGTTTTGGGGTTATGCTTTAGAGACGGCCGCATTCACGTTAAATAGGGCACCATCAAAATCCGTTAAGACGACGCCTTATGAACTGTGGTTTGGCAAGAAACCAAAGTTGTCGTTTCTTAAAGTTTGGGGCTGCGATGCTTATGTGAAGAAACTTCAACCAGATAAGCTCGAACCCAAATCGGAGAAATGTGTCTTCATAGGATACCCAAAAGAGACTATTGGGTACACCTTCTATCACAGATCTGAGGGCAAGATTTTCGTTGCTAAAATCGGATCCTTTCTAGAGAAGGAGTTTCTCTCGAAAGAAGTGAGTGGGAGGAAAGTAGAACTTGATGAGATAACTGTATCTACTCCCTTATTGGAAAGTAGTTCATCACAAGAACCGGTTCCTGTGACAACTACACCAATTAGTGAGGAAGCTAATGATATTGATCATGAAACTTCAGATCAAGTTTCTACTGAACCTCGTAGGTCTACCAGAGTAAGATCCGCACCAGAGTGGTACGGTAATCCTATTCTGGAAGTCATGTTACTTGACCATGATGAACCTACGAACTATGAGGAAGCGATGATGAGCCCAGATTCCGCAAAATGGCTAGAGGCCATGAAATCTGAGATGGGATCCATGTATGAAAACAAAGTATGGACTTTGGTTGACTTGCCCGATGATCGGCAAGCCATTGAGAATAAATGGATCTTGACGCTGATGGTAATGTAACTGTCTATAAAGCTCGACTTGTTGCGAAAGGTTTTCGACAAGTTCAAGGGGTTGACTACGATGAGACTTTCTCACCCGTAGCGATGCTTAAGTCTGTCCGAATCATGTTAGCTATTGCTGCATTTCATGATTATGAAATTTGGCAAATGGATGTCAAAACTGCATTCTTGAATGGATTTCTGGAAGAAGAGTTGTATATGATGTAGCCAGAATGTTTTGTTGATCCAAAAGGTGCTAACAAAGTGTGCAAGCTCCAGCGTTCCATTTATGGACTGGTGCAAGCATCTCGGAGTTGGAATAAACGCTTTGATAGTGTGATCAAAGCATATGGTTTTATACAGACTTTTGGAGAAGCCTGTATTTACAAGAAAGTGAGTGGGAGCTCTGTAGCATTTCTGATATTATATGTAGATGACATATTATTAATTGGAAATGATATAGAATTTCTGGATAGCATAAAGGGATACTTGAATAAAAGTTTTTCAATGAAAGACCTCGGTGAAGCTGCTTACATATTGGGCATCAAGATCTATAGAGATAGATCAAGACGCTTAATAGGACTTTCACAAAGCACATACCTTGACAAAATTTTGAAAAAGTTCAAAATGGATCAGGCAAAGAAAGGTTTCTTGCCTGTGCTACAAGGTGTGAAGTTGAGTCAAACTCAATGCCCGACCACAGCAGAAGATAGAGAGAAAATGAAAGATGTTCCCTATGCTTCAGCCATAGGCTCTATCATGTATGCAATGCTGTGTACCAGACCTGACGTATGCTTAGCAATAAGCTTGGCAGGAAGGTACCAAAGTAATCCAGGAGTGGATCACTGGACAGCGGTCAAGAACATCCTGAAATACCTGAAAAGGACTAAGGATATGTTTCTCGTATATGGAGGTGACAAAGAGCTAGTCGTAAATGGTTACGTCGATGCAAGCTTTGACACTGATCCGGACGATTCTAAATCGCAAACCGGATACGTGTTTTTATTAAACGGTGGAGCTGTAAGTTGGTGCAGTTCTAAACAAAGCGTCGTGGCGGGATCTACATGTGAAGCGGAGTACATAGCTGCTTCTGAAGCAGCAAATGAAGGAGTCTGGATGAAGGAGTTCATTTCCGATCTAGGTGTCATACCTAGTGCATCGGGACCAATGAAGATCTTCTGTGACAATACTGGTGCAATTGCCTTGGCAAAGGAATCCAGATTTCACAAGAGGACCAAGCACATCAAGAGACGCTTCAATTCCATTCGGGACCAAGTCCAAGTGGGAGACATAGAGATTTGCAAGATACATACGGATCTGAATGTTGCAGACCCGTTGACTAAGCCTCTCTCACGAGCAAAACATGATCAGCACCAAGACTCCATGGGTGTTAGAATCATTACTATGTAATCTAGATTATTGACTCTAGTGCAAGTGGGAGACTGAAGGAAATATGCCCTAGAGGCAATAATAAAGTTATTATTTATTTCCTCATATCATGATAAATGTTTATTATTCATGCTAGAATTGTATTAACCGGAAACATGATACATGTGTGAATACATAGACAAACATATAGTCACTAGTATGCCTCTACTTGACTAGCTCATTAATCAAAGATGGTTATGTTTCCTAACCATAGACATGTGTTGTCATTTGATTAGTGGGATCACATCATTAGGAAGAATGATGTGATTGACATGACCCATTCCGTTAGCCTAGCACTTGATCGTTTAGTATACTGCTATTGCTTTCTTCATGACTTATACATGTTCCTGTAACTATGAGAATTATGCAACTCCTGTTTACCGGAGGAACACTTTGGGTACTACCAAACGTCACAACATAACTGGGTGATTATAAAGGAGTACTACAGGTGTCTCCGAAGGTACATGTTGAGTTGGCGTATTTCGAGATTAGGTTTTGTCACTCCGATTGTCGGAGAGGTATCTCTGGGCCCTCTCGGTAATGCACATCACTATAAGCCTTGCAAGCAATGTGACCAATGAGTTGGTTACGGGATGATGCATTACGTAACGAGTAAAGAGACTTGCCGGTAACGAGATTGAACTAGGTATTGGATACCGACGATCGAATCTCGGGCAAGTAACATACCGATGACAAAGGGAACAACGTATGTTGTTATGCGGTTTGACCGATAAAGATCTTCGTAGAATATGTAGGAACCAATATGGGCATCCAGGTCCCGCTATTGGTTATTGACCGAGAATAGTTCTAGGTCATGTCTACATAGTTCTCGAACCCGTAGGGTCCGCACGCTTAACGTTACGATGACAGTTTTATTATGAGTTTATAAGTTTTGATGTACCGAAGTTTGTTCGGAGTCCCGGATGTGATCACGGACATGACGAGGAGTCTCGAAATGGTCGAGACATAAAGATTGATATATTGGACGACTATATTCGGACACCGGAAGTGTTCCGGGTGATTTCGGAGAAAACCGGAGTGCCGGGGGGTTACCGGAACCCCCCGGGAGAGTATTGGGCCTTATGGGCCTTAGGGGAAAGGAGAGAGGGGTGGCCAGCATGGGCCGCGCGCCCCCTCCCCCCTCTGGTCTGAATTGGAGTAGGAGGGGGGGCGGCGCCCCCCCCCCTTTCCTTCCCCCTCTCCCCCTTCCTTCCCCCTCCTAGTAGGAGTAGGAAAGGAGGAGTCCTACTCCTACTAGGAGGAGGATTCCTCCTCCTTGGCGCGCCCCAAGGGGCCAGCCGGCCTCCCCCCTTTGCTCCTTTATATACGGGGGCAGGGGGCACCCCATAGACACACAAGTTGATCTACGGATCGTTCCTTAGCCGTGTGCGGTGTCCCCCTCCACCATATTCCACCTCGGTCATATCGTCGCGGAGTTTAGGCGAAGCCCTGCGCCGGTAGAACATCATCATCGTCACCACGCCGTCGTGCTGACGGAACTCATCTCCGGAGCTTTGCTGGATCGGAGGCCGGAGATTGTCATCGAGCTGAACGTGTGCTGAACTCAGAGGCTCCGTATGTTCGGTGCTTGGATCGGTCGGATCGTGAAGACGTACGACTACATCAACCGCGTTGTGCTAACGCTTCCGCTTATGGTCTACGAGGGTACGTGGACGAACACTCTCCCCTCTCGTTGCTATATCATCACCATGATCTTGCGTGTGCGTAGGAAATTTTTTGAAATTGCTACGTTCCCCAACAGTTATTACACATTATATATCAATACTTATGGCTATTCTCTTTTATTTTACAAGGTTTACCATGAAGAGGGGGAATGCCGGCAGCTGGAATTCTGGCAGGAAAAGGAGCAAACGTTGGAAACCTATTTTGCACAACTCCAAAAGTCTTGAAACTCCACGAAACAACTTTTTGGATTTAATAAGAATTTATGAGCGAAAGAAATAGGCCAGGGCGCCCCCTGTAGGGCGCAGCCCCCTATCTCCTGGCCCCCCTGGTGGGCCTCCGGCGTCCATCCTCTGCTATATCATCACTTTTACCCTGGAAAAAAATCATGGGCAAGCTTACGGGACGAGACTCCGCCGCCACGAGGCAGAACCTTGGCGGAATCAATCTAGGGCTCTGGCGGAGCTGTTCTGCCGGGGACACTTCCCTTCGGGAGGGGGAAATCATCACCAACGTCATCACCAACGATCCTCTCATCGGGAGGGGGTCAATCTCCATCAACATCTTCACCAGCACCATCTCCTCTCAAAACCCTAGTTCATCTCTTGTATCCAATCTTGTATCAAAACCACAAATTGGTACCTGTGGGTTGCTAGTAGTATTGATTACTCCTTGTAGTTGATGCTAATTGGTTTACTTGGTGGAAGATCATATGTTCAGATCCTTTATGCATATTATTACTCCTATGATTATGAACATGAATATGCTTTGTGAGTAGTTACGTTTGTTCCTGAGGACATGGGTGCTTGCTATTAGTATTCATGTAAATTTGGTATTCGTTCGATATTTTGATGAGATGTATGTTGTATTTCCTCTAGTGGTGTTATGTGAACATCGACTACATGACACTTCACCATTATTTGGGCCTAGAGGAAGGCATGGGGAAGTAATAACTAGATGATGGGTTGCTAAAGTGACAGAGGCTTAAACCCTAGTTTATGTGTTGCTTCGTTAGGGGTTGATATGGGCCCATATGTTTAATGTTGTGGTTAGGTTTACCTTAATACTCCTTTTTGTAGTTGCGGATGCTTGCAATAGGGGTTAATCATAAGTGGGATGCTTGTCCAAGTTAGGGCAGTACCCAAGTGCCGGTCCACCCACATATCAAATTATCAAAGTACCGAACGCGAATCTTATGAACGTGATGAAAACTAGCTTGACGATAATTCCCAGTGTGTCCTCGGGAACTCCTTCTTCATTATTAGAATTTGTCCAGGATTATCCTTTGCTACATAAAGGATTGGGCCACTGAGGGAGTCCTGGACTAGGGGGTGTCCGGATTGCCGGACTATCATCATCGGCCGGACTCCAAGACTATGAAGATACAAGATTGAAGACTTCGTCCCGTGTCCGGATGGGACTTTCCTTGGCGTGGAAGGCAAGCTTGGCAATACGGATATGTAGATCTCCTACCATTGTAACCGACTCTGTGTAACCCTGGACCTCCCCGATGTCTATATAAACCGGAGGGTTTTAGTCCGTAGGACAACAACCATTACAACAATCATACCATAGGCTAGCTTCTAGGGTTTATCCTCGTTGATCTCGTGGTAGATCCACTCTTGTACTACCCATATCATCAATATCAATCAAGCAGGAGTAGGGTTTTACCTCCATCGAGAGGGCCTGAACCTGGGTAAAAACATCGTGTCCCTTGTCTCCTGTTACCATCCGCCTAGACGCACAGTTCGGGACCCCCTACCCGAGATCCGCCGGTTTTGACACTGACATTGGTGCTTTCATTGAGAGTTCCTCTATGTCGTCACCGATAGGCTTGATGGCTTCTTCAATCAACAACAACACCATCCAGGGTGAGACTTTCCTCCCCGGAAAGATCTTCGTGTTCGGCGGCTTTGCACTACGGGCCAATTCACTTGGCCATCTGGAGCAGATCGAAAGCTACGCCCCTGGCCATCAGGTCAGGTTTGGAAGCCTAAACTTCACGGCCGACATCCATGGAGACTTGATATTCGACGGATTTGAGCCACAGCCGAGCGTGTCGCGCTGTCATGATGGGCATGATTTAGCTCTGCCGCCGGACAGTGCCCTGGTGGCCGCACTCGAGTCCGCTCTAACCCATAGTTCAGAGCAGACCGCGCAGATCGAGGACAGGTGGTTGGACACCACCTTGGGGGCTGCGACTTCTACGGTGATGGAGCCGAATACCGACCTTGTCCCTTATAAAGCTCGTGACTCCGAGGCGCCGGACTCCTTGCCGGACTTCGAACCTCCTGCGCCCCTGCCAATCGAATCCGATTGGGCGCCGATCATGGAGTTCACCGCCGCGGACATCTTTCAGCACTCACCCTTTGGCGACATCCTAAAATCGCTAAAGCATCTCTCGTTATTAGGAGAGCCCTGGCCGGACTGCGGTCAGGATGGTTGGGATGTGGACGACGAAGAGATGCAAAGCCCACCCACCACCCACTTTGTAGCCACTGTCGACGATCTAACCGACATGCTAGACTACGACTCCGAGGACATCGACGGTATGGACGACGATGCCGGAGACGATCAAGAACCAGCGCCCACAGGGCACTGGAAGACCACCTCGTCATATGACATATACATGGTGGACACCCCAAAGGATGGGGACGGTGAAGAAGCAGCGGAGGAAGATTCCCTAAAGAAACAGCCCAAGCGCCGACGTCAGCGGCGCCGCTCTAAATCCCGCCACAGCAAGAATGGAGATTCCGGCGCAGGAGATAATAACACCCCAGAAAGTGCCGAAGACAATCCCCTCCAGCAAGATTCAGCGCAGGAGGATGCAGAAGCCAGCCCTCACGAGAGAGCGGCAGACGAAGAGGTCGAGGATGATAATTACATACCTCCCTCCGGAGACGAGGCAAGCCTAGACGACGACGAATTCGTCGTGCCTGAGGATCCCGTCGAACAAGAGCGTTTTAAACGCAGGCTAATGGCCACAGAAAATAGCCTGAAGAAAAAGCAGCAACAGCTTCAAGCTGATCAAGACCTGCTGGCCGACAGATGGACCGAGGTCCTCGCGGCCGAAGAGTATGAACTCGAACGCCCCTCCAAGAGCTACCCAAAACGCAAGTTGCTCCCCCGATTAGAGGAGGAAGCATACATACCTTCATCACCAGCGCACAATACGGCAGACCGACCACCCCGTGGTCGCGACAGAGAGGCATCCAGGCCCTCCATCAAGACCGTACCCGGCACCGCTCGAAAAGTACGGAGCCACGAGGGAATGCGTCGGACTTGCGAGATATATTGGAGGAGAAGGCAAGACAATCCAGATCTATTTACGGATCACGTGGGCGCCCCACGACCCACGACGACTACCGTCGCGCCGGATACAACAACTCCGGCCGGGCCGAACACAGCAGACAACCCTCCCTTGAGCTATGTCGTGATATTTCTCAATACAGAGGCGCCGCACACCCACTATGCTTCACTGACGAAGTAATGGATCATCAAATCCCTGAAGGGTTTAAACCCGTGAACATTGAATCCTATGATGGCACAACAGACCCTGCGGTTTCGATCGAAGATTATCTCCTTCATATCCATATGGCCTGCGACGACGATCTCCACGCCATCAAGTATCTCCCACTCAAGCTTAAAGGACCAGCTTGGCATTGGCTTAACAGCTTGCCCGTAGAGTCAATTGGGTGTTGGGAGGACCTGGAAGCCGCATTCCTCGACAACTTCCAGGGCACATATGTGCGACGCTGATGACCTAAGCCACATAATTCAGCAGCCAGATGAATCGGCCAGGCAATTCTGGACACGGTTCTTAACAAAGAAAAATCAAATCATCGACTGTCCGAATGCAGAGGCCCTCGGAGCCTTCAAACATAACATCCGCGACGAGTGGCTAGCCCGGCACCTAGGACAGGAAAAGCTGAAATCCATGGCAGCCCTCACATCACTCATGACCCGCTTCTGTGCGGGAGAGGATAGCTGGCTAGCTCACAGCAACAACCTCAGTAAAAATGCTGGCAGTCCGGATACTAAGGACCACAATGGCAGGTCGCGTCGAAACAAAAACAAATGCCGCGTTAACGGCGACAACAATGAGGATACGGCAGTCAACGCTGGATTCCGAGGCCCTAAACCCGGTCAGCGGAAGAAGCCACTCAAAAGAACCACTCCGGGTCCGTCCAATTTGGACCGAATACTCGACCGCTCTTGCCAGATACATGGCACCCCCGAAAAGCCAGCTAATCACACCAACAGAGATTGTTGGGTATTCAAGCAGGCAGGCAAGTTAATTGCTGAAAACAATGACAAGGGGCTGCACAGTGATGACGAGGAAGAGACCCGGCCGCCGAACAGTAGAGGACAGAAGGGCTTCCCCCCACAAGTGCGGACGGTAAACATGATATACGCAACCCATATACCCAAGAGGGAGCGGAAGCGTGCACTTAGGGACGTATATGCGATGGAGCCAGTCGCCCCGAAGTTCAATCCATGGTCCTCTTGCCCGATCACTTTCGATCGAAGAGACCACCCGACCAGTATCCGCCATGGCGGATTCGCCGCATTGGTTTTAGACCCAATCGTCGATGGATTTCACCTCACGAGAGTCCTGATGGACGGCGGCAGTAGCCTGAACCTGCTTTATCAGGATACAGTGCGCAAGATGGGCATAGACCCCTCAAGGATTAAACCTACAAAGACGACCTTCAAAGGCGTCATACCAGGTGTTGAGGCCAATTGTACAGGCTCAGTCACACTGGAAGTGGTCTTCGGATCCCCGGATAATTTCCGAAGCGAGGAGTTAATCTTCGACATAGTCCCGTTCCGCAGCGGCTATCACGCTCTGCTCGGACGAACCGCGTTCGCAAAGTTCAACGCGGTGCCGCATTATGCATACCTCAAGCTCAAGATGCCAGGCCCTCGTGGAGTCATCACGGTCAACGGAAATACGGAACGCTCCCTCCGAACGGAGGAACACACAGCGGCTCTCGCGGCAGAAGTACAGAGCAGCCTTTTAAGGCAATTTTCGAGTCCGGCCGTTAAACGACCGGACACGGCCAAACGCGCCCGGAGCAACATCAACCAAGACCACCTGGCACGTTCCGAGCACGCGTAGCAATGCGGCCCCAACCCCAGCCCTCGCATGATTGCAAGACCAGCTCTCCGCGTACATCATTACGCTCTGGAGATACCATGGGCATAGGGGGAGGGGCACGACCACAACAGGCCCAGAGTGCGGCTCGACCACACCAGGGGCTCCCAAGTGTGTCGCTCTTTTCATTTTTATTTTCCTTCTTTTTATACACAGGACTCCGTTCACCAGAGGCCCTGTCCGGCGGTGAACCTGCCGAACTCACGATGCAACAGCCAGGGAGGGACAAAGGCTGCGACGAACACTCAGGTGGTCTCCATTACGAGCATTAAATTTGTTAAATACACCAGTCCGCAGCCCACCCCTGGAGGGGGACATGTTTAATTAGTCCAATCCCTTGCTTACCGCACTATTTGTATCATTCTGCACTCATGGCAGAAATCCTTGAATAAACAATGGAGCACCTTTTGCCTATAATTGCATTACTTTACATATATGTTCATTAATGACATCTCGCACCCGTATATTTTGGTACGGCCGAATACACCAGGGGCTTATGTTCCCCGCATTATGGTGTGATAAGTCCGAACACTTTCACAAGTGCGGCACCCCGAACTTATAGCATTATATGAATCGGCTCCGAATCATGTCTTGGGTCAATAGTTGGGTTTGCCCGGCTCCCATGTTTTGGTACCTTACGTTCCGTTCTGTCGGCTAAGGTAGCACTGGGAGAACCACTGCGATTGCGCCCCGGTTGAGCTGGGCGAGCGCCTCAGTGGAGAAAGCTAAAACTGACTGTCATGATAAGGCGAGAGACTGGTCGCTGTTCGAGAGGTCTTTTCGAGTCCCTAAAGACTTATGCCGCTTCGAGCGAAGAACCGGATAATGTCCGGCCAAGGCGTGGATAGCGCCCCGAACTCGGTCTTCCGAATACTAGGGGCTTCGCCGAAATTTAAAATTATAGAATTCTATGGCTAAGTGAGAGTGTTCAAGCATTATAAGTCCGGTTGCCTTGTTCGTTGTGTTGAGCGCCTCCCTAGATGGACCCAAAAATGGGAACAAGAGTGCTCAAGTTTATCCCGAACACCCCAGCACTAGTGGCATGGGGGCTGAAGCCGACGACTTGCCATCTCTCAGATTTTATAAACGGCCGCACAGAAGGTAATATTTTAAATCAATAAGCGTTGCTTAGCGCATATGAACAAAGTTTTCAGCGCACAGGATAACACATTGCGAGTTTACTCAATAATTACATCTCTGGGGCACTCATCCGCAATCTTGCGGGCACCCTTCAGGACAGTCTTATAGTACATCTCGGGCGTACGATACTCCTTGCCCGCTGGCGGCGCGTTAGTGATAAGCCTCTCCGCATCCAGCCTGCCCCAGTGCACCTTTGCGCGGGCAAGGGCCCGACGGGCACCTTCAATACAGGCGGAGCGCTTGATGACCTCCACCCAGGGGCACGCATCCACCAGCCGCCGCACGAGGCCGAAGTAGCTCCCAGGCATGGCCTCTCCAGGCCACAGCCGGACTATGAGGCCCTTCATGGCCTGCTCGGCTACCTTGTGGAGCTCGACCAGCTGCTTCAGCTGGTCGCTAGGGGGCACCGGATGTCCGGCCTCAGCGTACTGAGACCAGAAGACCTTCTCCGTTGAGCTCCCCTCCTCGCCACGGTAGAATGCGGCGGCATCAGACACGCTGCAAGGCAGATCTGCAAACGCCCCTGGAGAGCTCCGAATTCGGGTAAGTAACAGGTAATTTACATTAACATGCTTGCTTTGCATGAAAAATGCCTTACCCGCCGCTATTTTCTTCACATCCTCAACCTCCTGGAGGGCCTTACGGGCCTCGGCCTTAGCGGCTTTGGCACTTTCAAGAGCCGAGGCAAGCTCGGACTCTCGAGTCTTCAAGTCGCGCTCCAAACTCTCATGCTTTTCCATGAGAGCCTGGAGCTCTTGCCGCACCTCCGCCACCCGCGCCTCCTGCTTCTCTCGCTCCGCTCGTTCCGCGGCCGCATTGCGTTCGGCCGCGGACACGGCCTCCTTCAGGGTCGCCACCTCGTTCGTGGCCCCTGCAGTACCCACGTTATCCTTGTTATTTTTACTGCAACCAAAATCCTTTTCTGTAAGGTACAAATTTTAAAGTGGTGTTACTCACCTTCTTTGTCCTCGAGCTGCTTCTTGGCAAGGCCAAGCTCTTGCTCGGACCGCTCGAGGTCCTGCTTCAAAGCACTGACCTCTGCAGTCAGTGCGGCAGAGGTCAGCAGCGCAGCCTGCAAACCCATATTGACATAATTTTTAGCACTCATGCGTATATCTTTTTTAGATCCTCAATCCGGTTTTTCTTTCCGAACACCGAACCGAGCATCAGGGGCTACTGTCTATGCGGTATTATATTACATATTTTTAACTTCTTACCTCAAAGCCTACTAGAAGGCTACTGCAGGCTTCGGTCAACCCGCTCTTGGCGAGCTGAACCTTCTGAATCACCGCACTCATAATAGTGCGGTGTTCTTCCTCGATGGAAGCGCCGTTGAGCGCCTCCAACAAGTTGTCCGGCGCCTCCGGTTGGACGGAGGCTGCCGGTGTCATGGTCTTGCCCTTCTTACGAAGGGGCCGCCTGCCGGACTCCGGAACCACTGCGGGTTCCACCGTGGAGTCCGGCGCAGAGTCCGGGAGGTTGCCTTGCGGCACCTTCGGAGCCTCCTCCTGATGGGTCCCCTCCTGGGATCCCACCTTGGTGTCGTCAGCACCGCGAGGGGTGGAGGCGGTCGGAATGGAATCCACGTCCGATGGAGCCAAGGACCCGCTCGATGAAGCGGGAAGATCATCATCGGCCGGACTGCAGGCAGTATGCGGCATTAGAAGGACACTACATGACACAAAAGATAAATTATGAATTATTCAGGAATCAGGATACTTACGATCTTGCCGGAGGCCTGGCCCTTGAGGGCCACTCTTCATCGCCAACGTTGGCGTTGGTGGAGCTGTCCGGGGGAATAGTCCTTCCCCTCTTGGACCCTTCGGCCTCCCCCATTGGGGGAGCCTTCCTCTTCCTCTCTCCCTCCTCTGGGAGAGAGTCCTCTTTCTCCTCCTCGTCTTCGGGGGAGGAGTCTGCCTCGGAACCATCGAACGATGAGTCCGACATCACCTGGCGCCGGGAACTTCTTCGAGTTCCCGCGGCCTTCTTCTTGGCCTTCTTCTTCGGCACCACATAAAGTGCCGGGACTAGCAGCCCCGCTAACCGGGCGTCTGCTGGTTCTTCGGGAAGGGGAGCCGGACAGTCTACCTGTCCGGACATCCTCTGCCAGTCCTGTCAAAGGCATTGGGAGTTTTAGATCCCACATAACATTAAATTGTGAAAGAAAGTAAATGTCCCATAGAGGATAACAAAGCTTACCTCGCCGGCCAGGCGCTTGGTGCTGAATCCGTGGTCTTCCGTCGCAGACGCGGGGGCTTCTCCGCCCTTGAACAGCACCCTCCAGGCATCTTCGTACGTCGTGTCGAAGAGCCCGCTCAGGGTCCGGTGCTGTGCCGAATCGAACTCCCACAAATTAAAGGCCCGCTGTTGGCAGGGGAGAATTCGGCGGACGAGCATGACCTGGATCACATTGACAAGCCTAAGCTTCTTGTTCACCAAGGTCTGGAGACAGGACTGGAGTCCTGTCAGCTCCTCCGAACTGCCCCATAGCAAGCCCTTCTCTTTCCAGGAGGTGAGCTGCATCGGGATACCAATCTAAACTCGGGGGCCGCCGCCCATTTTGGGTCACGCGGCTCGGTGATGTAGAACCACCCCGATTGCCACCCCTTGACGGACTCCACGAAGGCCCCTTCGAGCCAGATGACGTTGGGCATCTTGCCCAACATGGCGCCTCTGCACTCCGCTTGGACGCCCTTCACTACCTTCGGCTTGACGTTGAAGGTCTTGAGCCACAAGCCGAAGTGGGGCTGGATGCAGAGGAAGGCCTCGCACAAAACGATAAACGCCGAGATGTTGAGGATGAAGTTTGGCGCCAGATCGTGGAAATCCAGGCCGTAATAGTACATGAGCCCCCGGACAAAGGGATGCAACGGGAAGCCCAGTCCGCGGAGGAAGTGGGGAAGGAATACGACCCTCTCATGGGGCCTGGGGGTGGGGATGAGCTGCCCCTTGACGGGCAGCCGGTGCGCGATGTCGCCGGACAGGTATCCGGCGCCGCGCAGCTTTTTGATGTGCTCCTCCGTAACAGAGGAGGCCAACCATTTGCCTCCCGCTCCAGACATGGTCGGAGAAGGTCGAGACGAGATGCGTGGACTTGGGCGCTGGAGCTCGAGTGCGCGGAGATGGATAAGCAAAGGAGGAAGAAGGCGTAGGTAAAAAGGTGGATCCTTATCCCCTTATATATAGGCGGACGAAGACTATGCGTCCCCACCGGCCTGGTAAAACTCGCTTATCTCCCAAGCGCCACCATCAATGGTGCGGTTGGGTTACCCACGTCCGTATTGATGAGAATCCCGGAATAAGGGGAACACGATCTCTGCTTCGACAAGACGTGCCAAGGAAACCGCTTCACTAAACGCGCTGAGGTGGTATAATAAAAAACGATTCAAGTAAAGGCTTGGTGGTGGTGTGACGTCATGCCACAAAATACGTCAGCAGATTGAACTTGTGTACATATTATTCTCTCTACGGTGGAATGTGGAAATTATTTTGCAGAGCCGGACACTATCCTGGTGTTCACAATCTTCTATGAATTATTCGGAGGAGGAACCCGCCTTGCAATGCCGAACAATATGCGCGCCGGACTCATCGTCATTGAAGCCTGGTTCAGGGGCTACTGAGGGAGTCCTGGACTAGGGGGTGTCCGGATAGCCGGACTATCATCATCGGCCGGACTCCAAGACTATGAAGATACAAGATTGAAGACTTCGTCCCGTGTCCGGATGGGACTTTCCTTGGCGTGGAAGGCAAGCTTGGCAATACGGATATGTAGATCTCCTACCATTGTAACCGACTCTGTGTAACCCTAGCCCTCCTCGGTGTCTATATAAATCGGAGGGTTTTAGTTCATAGGACAACAACCATTACAACAATCATACCATAGGCTAGCTTCTAGGGTTTAGCCTCCTTGATCTCGTGGTAGATCCACTCTTGTACTACCCATATCATCAATATCAATCAAGCAGGAGTAGGGTTTTACCTCCATCGAGAGGGCCCGAACCTAGGTAAAAACATCGTGTCCCTTGTCTCCTGTTACCATCCGCCTAGACGCACAGTTCGGGACCCCCTACCCGAGATCCGCCGGTTTTGACACCGACAGCCACCTTGCTGCACTTTATTTACTTTTTGCTCGTTACTATTTATCTTATCACAAAACTATCTATTACCTACAATTTCAATGCTTGCAGAGAAAACCTTACTGAAAACCGCTTAGCATTTTCTTCTGCTCCTCGTTGGGTTCGACACTCTTACTTATCGAAAGGACTACGATAGATCCCCTACACTTGTGGGTCATCATGTGGGTGCAGGAATAAGTGGAGGAGGCCACTGCGGGCCCACGAGAAAGGGGGCGCGCCCAGGGGGTGTGGGCGCGCCCTCCACCCTTGTGGCCAGGTGCTTTCCCCCCCTGCAGTGTTTTCAGTGCCTAAAATCCTCAAATATTCCATAAAAATCATACTAAATTTGCAGGGCATTTGGAGCACTTATATTTTCGGGATATTTTTTATTGCACGGGTAATTCAGAAAACAGGCGGATAATACTATTTTTGCTTTATTTAATCTAAATAACAGAAAGTAAAAAGAGGGTACAGAAGGTTGTGCCTTCTAGTTTCTTCCATCTAGTGATCATCAAAATGAATCCACTAAGAAGGTTGATCAAGTCTTATTAACAAACTCATTCCGAATAACACGGAACCGGAGAAATTTCGAATAACACTAGGTTACCTCAACGGGGATATGAACATCCCCAACAATAAGAATATCATACTTTTTCTTGATAGTAGGAAGAGGAAATTCAAGACCTCCAATGATGATAGTTGGACTTTTTCCAATAGAATTGATGCTATGAACTTGAGTTTTTTCCTCGGAAATTGTACCGTATGCTCATTACCATTAACATGAAAAGTGACATTGCCTTTGTTGCAATCAATAATAGCCCCTGCAGTATTCAAAAAGGGTCTACCAAGGATAATCAAACATACTATCGTCCTCGGGAATATCAAGTATAACAAAGTTCGTTAAGATAGTGACATTTGCAACCACAACAAGCACATCCTCACAAATACCGACAGGTATGGCAGTTGATTTATCAGCCATTTGCAAAGATATTTCAGTAGGTGTCAACTTATTCAATTCAAATCTACAATATAAAGAAAGAGGCATAACACTAACACCGGCTCCAAGATCACATAAAGCAGTTTTAACATAGTTTCTTTTAATGCAGCATGGTATAGTTGGTACCCCTGGAACTCCAAGTTTCTTTGGTATTCCACCTTTAAAAGTATAATTAGCAAGCATGGTGGAAATTTCAGCTTCCAGTATCTTTCTTTTATTTGTAATGATATGCTTCATATATTTAGCATAAGGATTTAATTTAAGCATATCAGTTAAGCGCATACGTAAGAAGATAGGTCTAATCATTTTAGCAAAGCGCTCAAAATCCTCATCATCCTTCATCTTGGATGGTTTAGGAGGAAAAGGCATGGGTTTCTGAACCCATGGTTCTCTTTCTCTATCGTGCTTCCTAGCAACAAAATCTCTCTTATCATAACGTTGATTCTTTGATTGTGGGTTATTAAGATCAACTGCAGGTTCAATCTCTACATCATTATTTTTGCTAGGTTGAGCATCAACATGAACATTATCATTAACATTATCACTAGGTTCATATTCATCACCTGATTGTGTTTCAGCATCAGAAATAGAAATATCATTGGGATTCTCAGGTGTGTCTACAACAGGTTCACTAGAAGCATGCAAAGTCCTATCGTTTTTCTTTTTCTTATTTTTGGAAGAACTAGGTGCCTCTAAATTATTTCTCTGAGAATCCTGCTCGATTCTCTTAGGGTGGCCTTCAGGATACAAAGGTTCCTGAGTCATTCTACCAGTTCTAGTAGCCACTCTAATAGCAAAGTCATGTTTATTATTTAGTTCATCGAGCAAATCACTTTGACCCTTAAGTACCTGCTCAGCTTGAGTGGTAACCATAGAAGCATATTTGCTAATGAGTTTAAGTTCACCTTTAACTCTAGCCATATAATCACTCAGGCGTCCTATCTCGAAAGCATTATTTTTTAATTCTCTACCAACATAAGCATTAAAAATTTCTTGTCTAGCCATAAAGTCATCAAATTCATCTAAGCATGGGCTATGAAATTTAGTAGACAGGATTTCAACTTTATCATATCTATAGAGAGAATTTAATTTTACTACCTGTGTCGGGTTATCAAGACAATGTGTTTCTTCAACAGGCGGTATATTAAGACCATGTATTTCTTTAATAGGTGGTAAATTCTTAACATCTTCATCTTTAATACCTTTTTATTTCACTGATTTCTTTGCCTCTTGCATATCTTCAGGACTGAGAAATAGAACCCCCCCTCTTCTTCGGAGTTGGTTTAGGAATAGGCTCAGGAGTTGGCTCAATTGGCTCAGGAATTGGCTCAGGAAGAGTCCAATTATTTTCATTAGTCAACATGTTATTCAATAGTAATTCAGCTTGGTCGACTGTTCTTTCCCTGAAAACACAACCAGCACAACTATCCAAGTAGTCCTTGGAGGCATCGGTTAATCCATTATAAAAGATATCAAGTATTTCATTTTTCTTAAGAGGATGATCAGGCAAAGCATTAAGTAATCGGAGAAGCCTCCCCCAAGCTTGTGGGAGACTCTCTTCTTTGATTTGCACAAAATTATATATTTCCCGCAAGGCAGCTTGTTTCTTATGAGCAGGGAAATATTTAGCAGAGAAGTAATAAATCATATCCCAAGGACTACGCACACAACCAGGATCAAGAGAGTTAAACCAAGTCTTAGCATCACCCTTTAATGAGAACAGAAATATCTTAAGGATATAATAATAGCAAGACTTCTCATCATTAGTAAACAGGGTGGCTATATCATTTAACTTGGTAAGATGTGCCACAATAGTTTCAGATTCATAGCCATAAAAAGGATCAGATTCTACCAAAGTAATTATCTCAGGATCAACAGAGAATTCATAATCCTTATTAGTAACGCAGATAGGTGAAGTAGCAAAAGCGGGGTCAGGTTTCATTCTAGCATTAAGGGATTGTTGCTTCCATTTAGCTAATAACTTCTTAAGATCATGTCTATCTTTGCAAGCAAAAATAGCTCTAGCAGCTTCTTCATCCATAACATAACCCTCAAGAACAACAGGCAATTCATAATCAGGGGGAGAACTTCATCATCACTATCATCAATAATATCATCATTAATAATTTCATTCTCTCTAACCCTAGCAAGTTGTTCATCAAGAAATTCACCTAATGGCAAAGTAGTATCACGCACAGACACAGTTTCATCATAAGTATTATGCATAGCAGAAGTGGCATCATCAATAACATGCGACATATCAGAATTCATAGCAATAGCAGGTTTAGGTGTCGCAAGCTTACTCAAAACAGAAGGAGAATCTAGTGCAGAGCTAGATGGCAGTTCCTTACCTCCCCTCGTAGTTGAGGGAAAAATCTTAGTTCTTTCGTCTTTCAAGTTCCTCATAGTGATCAATAGATATAAATCCCAAGTGACTTAAGGAATAGAGCTATGCTCCCCGGCAACGATGCCAGAAATTAGTCTTGATAACCCACAGGTGTAGGGGATTGCAACAGCTTTCGAGGGTAGAGTATTCAACCCAAATTTATTGATTCAACACAAGGGGAGCCAAAGAATATTCTCAAGTATTAGCAGTTGAGTTGTCAATTCAACCACACCTGGATAACTTAGTATCTGCAGCAAAGTATTTAGTAGCAAGTAGTATGATAGTAATGGTAATGGTGGCAAAAGTAAAGATAGCAGTTTTGTAGTAATTGTAGCAGTAGCAATGGAAAAGTAAATAAGCGAAGGACAATATGTGAAAAGCTCGTAGGCATTGGATCAGTGATGAATAATTATGTCGGATGCGATTCCTCATGTAATAGCTATAACATAGGGTGACACAGAACTAGCTCCAGTTCATCAATGTAATGTAGGCATGTATTCCGATATAGTCATATGTGCTTATGGAAAAGAACTTGCATGACATCTTTTGTCCTACCCTCCCATGGCAGCGGGGTCCTAGTGGAAACTAAGGGATATTAAGGCCTCCTTTTAATAGAGAACCAGAACAAAGCATTAGCACATAGTTAATACATGAACTCCTCAAACTACGGTCATCACCGAGAAGTATCCCGATTATTGTCACTTCGGGGTTGTCAGATCATAACACATAATAGGTGACTATAGACTTGCAAGATAGGATCAAGAACTCACATATATTCATGAAAACATAATAAGTTCAGATCTGAAATCATGGCACTCGGGCCCTAGTGACAAGCATTAAGCATAGCAAAGTCATAGCAACATCAATGTCAGAACATAGTGGATACTAGGGATCAAACCCTAACAAAACTAACTTGATTACATGGTAAATCTCATCCAACCCATCACCGTCCAGCAAGCCTACGATGGAATTACTCACGCACGGCGGTGAGCATCATGAAATTGATGATGGATGATGGTTTATGATGACGACGGCGACGAATCCCCCTCTCTGGAGCCCCGAACAGACTCCAGATCAGCCCTCCCGAGAGAGATTAGGGCTTGGCAGCGGCTCCGTATCGTAAAACGCGACGAAACTTTCTCGCTGACTTTTTTTCTTCGTGAAACAGAATATATAGAGTTGGAGTGCAGGTCGGTGGAGCATCAGGGGGCCCACGAGATAGGGGGCGCGCCCAGGGGGGAGGGCGCGCCCCCCACCCTCATGGACAGGGTGTGAGCCCCCTGGCCTTGATTCTTTCGCTAGTATTTTTTATATTTTCCAAAAGTTATCTCCGTGGATTTTCAGGTCAATCCGAGAACTTTTGTTTTCTGCACAATAAACAACACCATGGCAGTTCTTCTGAAAACAGCGTCAGTCCGGGTTAGTTTCATTCAAATCATGCAAGTTAGAGTCCAAAACAAGGGCAAAAGTGTTTGGAAAAGTAGATACGTTGGAGACGTATTAGATCGTCAAAGTCTACTCCATCAAAAATGATAGCCACCATCCCATCGAAAGACGGGACACCTTTGGCTCTATTAGAGGTTTTATAGGGGGAGCGCCTTGGAGGAGGGGTCGGACGAGGGGGATCCTCGATCCCGGGAGATCTGGGATACGGCGACGACGGTGGTGACCGTGGCTTGCGGAGGAGGGAGAAGGCGGTGGCGCCCGCTTAGCAGTGAGAGGAGGGGAGAAGGAGGGGAGTGGGCGATCGGGTGGTAGCGGCCTCGGCCGCGAGGGGCTGTCGTGGGCCGCAAGGCCAGATGGGCCGGAGGGGTGAGGGGAGAGAGAGAGGGGCAGTGTTGGGCTTCTGCCAGTTTTTTAAATAAATAGAGAATAAAACTAATACAAAAAGTGAATAAATAAAAACTGTACATAGACATATAATATATCAAAATGTTTAGAAAAATAAATCCTAAAACATGTACATACTTTCAGAGGCAAATAAAATCCCCCAAAGTTCACAAAAGTCAAATAGTGCTGCTATTGAAATAAAACCCAATAAAATTATTTTTTAAATACCAAAATGATTTCAAATTTATTTTCTCCTAATTTTCCATTGAAGGGAATCATTTTACCCTTATTTACATTTATTTATTTTTAGGAGAAAAATAATTTGAATAAAAGCCAAATAACTCATAGATGGTTTGGAATTTGAAATTCAAACCATTACCAAATCTTTTCTGTCTTTTCCTCATTCAAATATATTTTAAATGCCTCTAAATTTTTGAAGTGTCATATTACTTCTCTCATTTTTAATAACTTTCAAAGAATTTGAATTTTGGAAATTCAAATAACTTCAAAATGACTTTCCAAATGATTCTTTGAAACTTCCAACTCTCTTTCTTCAAATTTGAAGAAGTCATTTTATCTTCTCTCATGAAACTCATTAAGTTGCTTGAAGTTTCTGTATTTGAAACATTTTCAAATGGAATTCAAATCCTTTTAAATCCCTTTTCATTTCTTTAAATGGAAGAAGTCATATTATCCTCACTCTAGGGGTTTGTGATGAACTGAATTTTAATTCATGAAGATCAAAATGCAAGATGAAAGTTTTGGGTAAGTCCTTTTATTCCCTCTCATACAAATTTCAAAAGTTTCAAATTTCCACTCAATTTCATACAATCAACCACAACAATCAAAACTATTTATTTAGTATAACATTCAAAAATTTAGAATTTTGGGATGTTACACGCCCTTGCTTGAAAAAGGCAAAACAAAGCTTGAACTGTTGAATTATGAAGAACTCAGCGCAAAATAAGTGCATGCTGGCTAACTAAGCCGCCTGGCTACAAGCCGGGACATGGAGGTCGGCTTAGTAAACTTAATGAAAAAGAAATATGAGTTACGCTCCCTTCTCTCCGATTATATCTCCTTATTTAGCCCTCAAGTCTTGATCATAGAAAAATCTTGAGTATGGTTAAGACTTGTAGAAAAATATACGGAAACCAAAGTGTAGACCCCAAGGGTCGGGTTATTATGCAAATGATAAGCGAGTTCTTTAAACACTCTTTGAAGAGAAAACATCATATACCCGCCAAGGGCCGGCTTATCTTCCTGAGATGAGTCGGGTCTTTCAATACGACCACTTTGAAGAATTGCCTATAGCCCCCAAGGGCCGTCTTATCTTCCTGAGACGAGGAGGGTCTTCTGTAGTATATATTGAAAAAAGTGACATACATTAGCCCCCAAGTGCCAAGGTCATTTCTTGCAATGTGTTTGGGACTTAATAAATGTGCCATAACATCTCTTTCAAATTTTCATTTACTCAATGTAACAGACTTATATTGCTCTCTTGGAATAACACTTCTTTTTAACTTTTGCAGGAAGCTTTAAGCCTGGGCGAGTTAAATATAGCTGCCTTAAAGAAAATTATGGAGTCAGAACAAGCTGAACGCACCAAGGTCGAGTCAAGAAAAAATCAGAGCAGACTTTGATAATGAGAGATCCGCCTTTGATGCTGAAAAGGCAGTTTTATTGACACATGCGGAAGACGTCAAAAATTAGCTTAAGTCAGTGGCTGAAGAGTTGAGTGGCTTAAAATTCCATATTTCCCTGATGACCAATGCCATCTTTGGTAAGTAAACATTTGGAACTAATTTTGAAACAACCCATCAGGCGACTTGATTTGCATGATTATAACTCGCTTGGCGACTCTTGTTTGGAATGTATGGAAGGTGCAAGGAGTTCCAGTCTTGGGAAGAATATGCTAGTGAAGATGAAAGCCGTTTACTCCTTGACAGGAAAAATCTATGCTGGAATCCATCGCACACTGGTAGCTGCATCCGCTGGCAAGAAACTACCGCAGCTTATCAAGGATGTACTCGATCAGCTATCAACAATGCCCAAGCAAATCAAAGAGCTAAAACTATCAGTCACCCGTGCAGGAGCGATAACTTTGCTAATCCGGGCAAAGGTTTATCAATCAGAGTTGGATCCTAAAGAAATGGTCGGCAGGTTTCCGGAACATAATGATGACGGGTTTGTATTTGGTGAAGCAGATTTTGCCAGAAATGCGGCCATTGGCATGTCAACTTGCACAAGAAGTGGATCTGAAGAAGTACCAGCTGGCTTGCGACAGTGACAATACTCGAATCAAGGCACCTTCCTTTAACGTTGTAGACCTGACTCCGAAAAGGCGTAAGCATATTTTTGCCTCTGATATCGACCATTCCTCTATCATCAACTATGAAGCAATCTTTGAAGCCTTAACTGGTATCGACTGGACCTCGGACAATCTCCAGATAAGAAGTGAAGAAGAGCTAGCTCGGGATGACTCGGGGACTTCCACTACAGGATAGCTGGAGGATGTTAACCCGGAGAGCCGCAACCCGGCCGACACAAAAGCCGACTCAAAGGAGTAATATAACTCCTACAAAATTTGTTTGAAACTTTTGGGCTCAGCTAAAGCCTTGTAATAGGCTTAGTTAAAAACAGTTTGTTGCCTTGTCGTGCCTTCATGCATGTTGTGATTATTCGATTCAGTATTGTCGTATTAATCTTCTTTGGATGCTTGATCGAATGTGATATTCATCCTTTCTTCTCCCCACCCTTTGAGCAGGGTTGCTCATCTGATATCTTGACGTATAATTTGTATGGAGTTGTAATGTAACTCATCATTGCCCATACTGGCGACTTACAGTCGCAACACTCGATTGCTTAGAATCAATGGCAGGTTAATAAGCCAATGACTCCTTGTCATGAAAATCTTTGATTTGATAACTCGGCGGCTCATAACCTCAATTAGCTCAACACCGATCAATGCTAACCCAGACTTTTGCTGACTCGGGAGTTTGCGCTTAAATATGATCAAGAGAATAACAACTCCTGTAAAGACAGAAAAAGTAGAGAATATAATCATAATATGTATAAATCGGCTATCAAGGCTCGACAAAAAGACCAGCTTCTAAAGCTCGGGTCTTACTTCAAAGAAGCTTGGCATAATAGCCTTGGTTTATCCTATAAGCTGGCTCTCTTGTGACATAATATGTTGTTTTAACCTTGACTAGTTCAGGGTCATAAAAGATTGACTGTCAAGAGTATGATGGGTCACATATTCAGAGAAGCAACACACAAAATAGGTAGGTTTATCCTTGCTCTCTGTAAGCCGGCTCTCTCGTGACATAATCCATTGTTTTAACCTTGACGAGTTCAGGGTCAGAAAGATTGACTGTCAAGAGTACGACGGGTCACCTGTTGGAGTAGCATCAAGCATACAGGCACGTTTAACCTATATAATGGTATTTATTTGCTGGTCAAGAGGGTAAGATAGCTAAACTCGGTGAGTTGGAAGCCCCTAATTGACCTTATAATCAATTAATAAAAGACCCATGCACAATATATGAGATGAAACGATAGAGGCCCCGAGTTTTGGGGATGCCGACTTTATTACGTTGATCATAAAAGATATATACATTGGTATGTATGTACAATGATTGGAGCCAGTGGCTCAAGTATAATAAGGCCGAAGATGAGCAATGTTCCAGGGCATGTTGGTCTCCTCCTCACAGGTACGTGACTTATTGTGTTCATGTATGTCGATGAGATAATATGACCCATTGTTGAGGTTTTTGCTGACCACAAAGGGCCCTTCCCAAGGGGGTGATAGCTTATGCATGCATGTCTGATCTTGAATTAGTGGAGCACTAAGTCGCCCTCCTAGAACATCCGACTTCCAACTCTGCGGCTATGATACCGACGCATGTGTTGTTGGTAAATCGCCAATTGAGCTGCTGTGAGGTCATGTTCTTCATCCAAGGCATCAAGAGCATTTTGACGCGCCGTCTCATTGTCTGCTTCAATGTAAGCCGCCACCTTGGATGAGTCATTACAAATATCACTTGGGAGAACCGCTTCTGCGACATAAACCATGAAGAAGGGCGTGTAGCCTATTGACTTGTTGGGGGTGGTCCTGATACTCCAAAGAACTGCAGGAAGCTCTTCAACCCAACAACATAGCGTTCATTCCAGAGGAACCATAAGCCGGGGCTTGATCCCTCGTATTATCTCCTGGTTAGCACGCTCTGCCTGACCATTGGACTATGGATGAGCCACCGAGGATACATCAAGACTGATGTATTCTCTTTGACAGAACTCATTCATAGCACCTTTAGACAGATTTGTCCCATTATCAGTGATGATACTATGAGGATAACCAATGCGGAAGATCGGCTTTTTAACAAACTAGACTGTAGTTGCTGCTTCACAATTGCTAATTGGCTCTGCTTCAATCCACTTGGTAAACTTATCAACTGCCACCAAAAGGTGGCTCTTCTTGTCTTTAGACCTCTTGAACGGCCCGACCATATCAAGCCCCCAGACCGCAACTGGCCAAGTAATCGGGATCATCCGCTACATGAGCGACACATGAGCTTGACTTGCAAATTTCTGACACCCATCACACTTGCTAACAATGTTCTCTGCATCACCATGAGCCGCCAACCAGAAAAACCCCATGACAAAAAGCCTTAGCCACCAAAGATCGTGACCCGACATGATGACTGATACGTCTCCAACGTATCTATAATTTTTGATTGTTCCATGCTATTATATTACCCCTTTTGGATGTTTATGGGCTTTATTTTACACATTTATATCATTTTTGGGACTAACCTACTAACCGGAGGCCCAGCCCATATTGTTGTTTTATTGCCTGTTTCAGTATTTTGAAGAAAAGGAATATCAAACGGAGTCCAAACGGAATGAAACCTTCGGCAGCGTGATTTTTTGGAAGAATATGATCCTGGAGACTTGGAGTCCACGTCAGAAGATCCTCGAGGAGGCCACGAGATAAGAGGCCGCGCGCCCCTTACAGAGGCGCGCCCCCTGTCTCGTGGACCCCTCGAGCACCTCTCGACCGACTTCTTTCGCCTATATATACCTACGTACCCTAAAACCATCAGAAATCAAGATAGATCGGGAGTTCCGCTGCCGCAAGCCTCTGTAGCCACCAAAAACCTCTCGGGAGCCCGTTCCGGCACCTTGCCGGAGGGGGAATCCATCACCGGTGGCAATCTTCATCATCTCGGCGCTCTCCATGACAAGGAGGGAGTAGTTCACTCTCGGGGATGAGGGTATGTACCAGTAGCTATGTGTTTGATCTCTCTCTCTCTCTCTCGTGTTCTCTCTATGGCATGATCTTGATGTATCGCGAGCTTTGCTATTATAGTTGGATCTTATGATGTTTCTCCCCCTCTACTCTCTTGTGATGAATTGAGTTTCCCTCTTAAAGTTATCTTATCGGATTGAGTCTTTACTTTGAGAACACTTGATGTATGTCTTGCCGTGTTTATCTATGGTGACAATGGGATATCACGTGCCACTTGATGTATGTTTTGGTGACCAACTTGCGGGTTTCGCTCATGAACCTATGCATAGGGGTTGGCACACGTTCTTGACTCTTCGGTAGAAACTTTGGGGCACTCTTTGAAGTACTTTTGTGTTGGTTGGATGAATCTGAGATTGTGTAATGCATATCATATAATCATGCCCATGGATAGTTGAAGTGACAATGGAGTATCTAGGTGACATTAGGGTTTTGGTTGATTTGTGTCTTAAGGTGTTATTCTAGTACGAACTCTTTTATAGATTGATCCGAAAGAATAACTTTGAGGTGGTTTCGTACCCTACCATAATCTCGACGTTTGTTCTCTGCTATTAGTGGCTTTGGAGTGACTCTTTGTTGCATGTTGAGAGCTTGTTATATGATCTATCTATGTTATTGTTGTTGAGAGAACTTGCACTAGTGAAAGTATGAACCCTAGGCCTTGTTTCCTATCATTGCAATACCGTTTATGCTCACTTTTACCACTTGTTACCTTGCTGTTTTTATTATTTCAGATTACAAATACCTTTATCTACCATCCATATTGCACTTGTATCACCATCTCTTCGCCGAACTAGTGCACCTATAAAATTTACCATTGTATTGTGTGTGTTGGGGACACAAGAGACTCTTTGTTATTTGGTTGCAGGGTTGCTTGAGAGAGACCATCTTCATCCTACGCCTCCCACGGATTGATAAACCTTAGGTCATCCACTTGAGGGAAATTTGCTACTGTCCTACAAACCTGTGCACTTGCAGGCCCAACAACGTCTACAAGAAGAAGGTTGTGTAGTAGACATCAAGCTCTTTTCTGGCGCCGTTGCCGGGGATGCTAGGTAAAGGGCACTCACTCACACCCCGTCAACTAAGCTCTTTTCCGGCGCCGTTGCCGGGGAGGTGAGTGCTTGAAGGTATATCTTTAGATCTTGCAATCGAATCTTTTTGTTTCTTGTTTTATCACTAGTTTAGTTTATAAAAGAAAACTACCAAAAAATGGAATTGAGTTTGTCTCATACGCTTTATCTTTTTAATATCTTTCGTGAGTTTGATGAAAAGGAAAATTGTGCTGAAGTGCTAGAAGAAGAAATCTATAGAATGTTTGATACTAAATCTTTGTATGATGAGCATGATTGCAATGTTGTTAGTTTGAATTCCTTGAATATCCATGATGCTAATGATATGCAAAGCCACAAGCTTGGGGAAGCTATGTTTGATGAATATGATATATTTTGTCCCCCAAGCTTTAATGAGTAAATTTAATTTGATGATAGCATGCCTCCTATTTATGATGATTATATTGATGAAAGTGGGTTTGGAAGAGTGTCAACTTTAGAAAGTAGTGATCCCGCTATTTTGGAGGATGTTGATTCTTATTGTGATGAACATGAAAGTGGATTTGGAAGAGTGTCAACTTTATTTAGTGATGATTCCACTATTTCGGAAGAGGTTCCAATTGATTATGAGAACAAAGTTGCTATCTATGATGATTATTGTGATGACTTGTATGCTATTAGGAATAATGATAACCATGAAACTTGTCATCATGATTTTAGTTTTCAATTGGATTATGCCTCCCATGATAATTATTTTGTTGAGTTTGCTCCCACTACTCTTTATGAGAAGAATTTTGCTTATGTGGAGAGTAGTAAATTTTCTATGCAAGTAGATCATGAAAAGAATGTTTTAGGTGCTGGTTATATTGTTGAATTCATTCATGATGCTACTGAAAGTTATTATGAGGGAGGAATATATGCTTGTAGGAATTGCAATAATGTCAAGTTTCCTCTCTATGTGCTTAAATTCTTGAAGCTATGCTTGTTTTACCTTCCTATGCTTGTTGATTATTGTTCCCATAAGTTGTTTGCTCACAAAATCCCTATGCATAGGAAGTGGGTTAGGCTTAAATGTGCTAGTCATATGCTTCATGATGCTCCCGTTATGTTTCAATTCTTATCTTTTATGTGAGCATCATTGTCATCATCATGCCTAGCTAGAAAGGCATTAAAGAAAAGCTCTTGTTGGGAGACAACCCAATATTTATCCTTACTGTTTTTGTGTGTTTACATGATTATTCTACTGTAGTAATCATGTTTTATAGCTTTTGTTTCAATAAAGTGCCAAGTAAGACCTTTAGGATAGCTTATGGTGATAGTTGTGTTGATCCTGCTGAAAATCAGAAACTTTTGCACTCAGTAATTTAGTTTTGTTAATTCACAGAAACGTGACTCTGATCTGATTCTTTTTGCTCTGGATTGGTACACAAATTTCTTAGTACTTCCTAATTTGGTAGCATTGTTGGAGTTCCAGGAGTATACGTTTGATACAGATTACTAAAGACTGTTCTGTTTTTGACAGATTCTGTTTTCTATGTGTTGTTTGCTTATTTTGATGAACCTATGGCTAGTATTAAGTGGTATGAACCATAGATGAGTTGGAGTACATTAGATATTACACCAATATGAATTAAGAATGAGTTCATTACAGTACCTAAGTGGTGGTTTTATTTTCTTATACTAACGGAGCTTACGAGTTTTCTGTTGAGTTTTGTGTTGTGGAGTTTTCAAGTTTTGGGTAAGGATTCGATGGACTATGTAATAAGGAGTGGCAAGAGCCTAATCTTGGGGATGCCCAAGGCACCCCAAGATAATATTCAAGAATAGCCCAAAGCCTAAGCTTGGGGATGCCCCGGAAGGCATCCCCTCTTTTGTCTTCGTTCATCGGTAACTTTACTTAGAGCTATATTTTTATTCACCACATGATATGTGTTTTGCTTGGAGCGTCATTTACTTTTGTTTGTTTTTGCTTGCTGTTAGTTAGAATAATGTTTTGCATCTTTAGTTTCAATAAAAAAGTCAAGGATAGCCTTTGCCATGCTTATTTTGCTAGTATACATGTTGCTGTTTGAAAACAGAAAGTTTACCGTTGTTGCAAAAATTCCCTAGAAAAGTCAGAGAATGGTATAATGTTGAAACTTTTTGCATATTGAGATCTGATAAATTTAATACAGTGGGAATTTTATTTAATAATTTTTGGAGTTAGGGAAGTATTGATACTCTTGCATTCTTTACAGACTGTACTGTTTTGGCAGATTGATGTTATGTTTGCATTGTTTGCATATGTTTGCTTGTTTAATGATTCTATTTGAGGATAGGAGTATTAAATATGCAGAGGCATTTAGTATGAAATGTTGAATAATAATTTTAGTGATTTGTTACAGTAGAAAATGATAAGGTTTTGCATTGGTTTATACTAACCTATCTCACGAGTTCTTGTTGAGTTTGTTGTCAATGAAGCTTTTGATAAAAAGAAGAGAAACCATGATATGAGAGGAATTAAGGAGACATAAAAGTTCAAGCTTGGGGATGCCCAAGGCACCCCAAGATAATATTTCAATAAGTCTCAAGCATCTAAGCTTGGGGATGCCCCGTTAGGCATCCCACCTTTCTTCTTCAACAACTATCGGTTAGTATCGGTTGAGCCTAAGTTTTTGCTTCTTCATATGAGTTGTGCTATCCTTGCAATGTAATTTTATTTTGCTTTGCTTGCTGTTTGAATACAATACCAAGATCTTAAATTCTTTAATGTTAGAGAGTCTTCACATAGTTGCACAATTATTCGACTACTCATTGATCTTTACTTATATCTTTCGGAGTAGTTTGTCATTTTCTCTAGTGCATCACTTATATCTTTTAGAGCACGGCAGTGGTTATATTTTGTAGAAATTGCTAGTCTCTCATGCTTCACTTATATTATTTTGAGAGTCTTTTAGAACAGCATGGTATTTGCTATGGTTACAAAGTTGGTCCTAGAATGATGAGCATCCAAGTTGGGTATAATAAAAACTATCATAGGAAGTGAATTGGATGCTATGATCAAATTGATACTTGATAATTGTTTTGAGATATGGAGGTAGTGATATTAAAGTCATGCTAGTTGGGTGATTATGAATTTAAAGAATGCTTGTGTTGAAGTTAGCAAGTCCCATAGCATGCACGTATGGTTAAAGTTGTGTAACAAATTTGAAGCATGAAGTGTACCTGGCTTGTGCACCCTTATGAGTGGCGGTCGGGGAGGAGCGATGGTCTTTTCCTACCAATCTATCCCCCTAGGAGCATGCGCGTAGTACTTGATTTTTGATGACTTATAAATTTTTGCAATAAGTATATGAGTTCTTTTGACTAATGTTGAGTCCATGGATTATACGCACTTTTACCTTTCCACCATTGCTAGCCTCTTCGGTACCGTGCATTGCCCTTTCTCACCTTGAGAGTTGGTGCAAACTTCGCTGGTGCATCCAAACCCCGTGATACGATACGCTCTATCACACATAAACCTCCTTATATCTTCCTCAAAACAGCCACCATACCTACCAATTATGCATTTCCATAGCCATTTCGATATATATTGCCATGCAACTTTCCACCGTTCCGTTCATCATCATCATGACATACTTTACTTTTGTCATATTGCCATTGCATGGTCATGTAGTTGACATCGTATTTGTGGCAAAGCCACCATGGATTATTTTTCATACATGTCACTCTCTATTCATTGCACCATCCCGGTACACCGCCGGAGGCATTCATATAGAGTCATATCTTGTTCTAGTTTCGAGTTGTAATCCTTATGTTGTAATCAATAGAAGTGTGATGATCATCATTATTAGAACATTGCCCAAAGAAAAAAGAAGAAGAAAAGCCAAAAAAAGAAAAGAAAAAAGAAAGGCCCAAAAAAAGAAAAAAAGAATAAAAAGAATAAAAAAGAAAATAAATAAAAAGGGCAATGTTACTATCTCTTTTTCCACACTTGTGCTTCAAAGTAGCACTTTGTTCTTCATGTAGTGAGTCTCATATATTGTGCTTCAAAGTAGCACCATGTTTTTCATATAGTGAGTCTCATAAGTTGTCTTTTTCATACTAGTGGGAATTTTTCATTATAGAACTTGGCTTGTATATTCCTACGATGGGCTTCCTCAAATGCCCTAGGTCTTCGTGAGCAAGCAAGTTGGATGCACACCCACTAGTTTTCTTTTGTTGAGCATTCATTTATAGCTCTAGTGCATCTGTTGCATGGCAATGCCTACTCCTCATGTTGACATCAATTGATGGGCATCTCCATAGCCCGTTGATTATCCTCATCAATGTGAGACTTTCTCCTTTTTTTGTCTTCTCCACACAATCCCCATCATCATATTCTATTCCACCCATAGTGCTACATCCATGGCTCACGCTCATGTATTGCGTGAAGGTTGAAAAAGTTTGAGATTATTTAAGTATGAAACAATTGCTTGGCTTGTCATCGGGGGGATAGAAGTTGGGAACATCTTTGTGTGACGAAAATGAAGCATAGCCTAACTATATGATTTTGTAGGGATGAACTTTCTTTTGCCATGTTATTTTGAGAAGACATGCTTACTTTGATTAGTATGCTTGAAGTGTTACTATTTCTTATGTCAATATGAACTTTTATTTTAAATCATTTGGATTTGAGCATTCATGCCACAATAAAGAAAATTACATTGAGAATTATGCTAGGTAGCATTCCACATAAAAAATTCTGTTTTTATCATTTACCTACTCGAGGACGAGCGGGAATTAAGCTTGGGGATGCTTGATACGTCTCCAACGTATCTATAATTTTTGATTGTTCCATGCTATTATATTACCCCTTTTGGATGTTTATGGGCTTTATTTTACACATTTATATCATTTTTGGGACTAACCTACTAACTGGAGGCCCAGCCCATATTGCTGTTTTATTGCCTGTTTCAGTATTTCGAAGAAAAGGAATATCGAACGGAGTCCAAACGGAATGAAACCTTCGACAGCGTGATTTTTTGGAAGAATATGATCCTGGAGACTTCGAGTCCACGTCAGAAGATCCTCGAGGAGGCCACGAGATAGGAGGTCGCTCCCCCCTTATAGGGGCACGCCCCCCTGTCTCGTGGACCCCTCGAGCACCTCCCAGCCGACTTCTTTCGCCTATATATACCTACGTACCCTAAAACCATCAGAAATCAAGATAGATCAGGAGATCCGCCACCACAAGCCTCTGTAGCCACCAAAAACCTCTCGGGAGCCCGTTCCGGCACCCTGCCGGAGGGGGAATCCATCACCGGTGGCCATCTTCATCATCCCGACGCTCTCCATGACGAGGAGGAAGTAGTTCACTCTCGGGGCTGAGGGTATGTACTAGTAGCTATGTGTTTGATCTCTCTCTCTCTCGTGTTCTCTCTATGGCACGATCTTGATGTATCGCGAGCTTTGCTATTATAGTTGGATCTTATGATGTTTCTCCCCCTCTACTCTCTTGTGATGAATTGAGTTTCCCTCTTGAAGTTATCTTATCGGATTGAGTCTTTACTTTGAGAACACTTGATGTATGTCTTGCCGTGTTTATCTGTGGTGACAATGGGATATCACGTGCCACTTGATGTATGTTTTGGTGACCAACTTGCGGGTTCCGCCCATGAACCTATGCATAGGGGTTGGCACACGTTTCTTGACTCTCCGGTAGAAACTTTGGGGCACTCTTTGAAGTACTTTGTGTTGGTTGGATGAATCTGAGATTGTGTGATGCATATCGTATAATCATGCCCATGGATACTTGAGGTGACAATGGAGTATCTAGGTGACATTAGGGTTTTGGTTGATTTGTGTCTTAAGGTGTTATTCTAGTACGAACTCTTTATAGATTGATCCGAAAGAATAACTTTGAGGTGGTTTCGTACCCTACCATAATCTCTACATTTGTTCTCCGCTATTAGTGGCTTTGGAGTGACTCTTTGTTGCATGTTGAGGGCTTGTTATATGATCTATCTATGTTATTATTGTTGAGAGAACTTGCACTAGTGAAAGTATGAACCCTAGGCCTTGTTTCCTATCATTGCAATACCGTTTACGCTCACTTTTACCATTAGTTACCTTGTTGTTTTTATTATTTCAGATTACAAATACCTTTATCTACCATCCATATTGCACTTGTATCACCATCTCTTCGCTGAACTAGTGCACCTATACAATTTACCATTGTATTGGGTGTGTTGGGGACACAAGAGACTCTTTGTTATTTGGTTGTAGGGTTGCTTGAGAGAGACCATCTTCATCCTACGCCTCCCACGGATTGATAAACCTTAGGTCATCCACTTGAGGGAAATTTGCTACTGTCCTACAAACCTATGCACTTGTAGGCCCAACAATGTCTACAAGAAGGTTGGGTAGTAGACATCAATGACCACAATCACCTGCATGAATTTCTTGTAGGATTTCACGGCCTTCTTCAGGAGAAACACAATGTTGGACATGCCGGTCACACTACATCTATGTAACTCGCCATTGACAATACTCATGGACTTAGACCGCCTTGTGATCTGTCGTGCCAGATTTTCATCTTCAGGTAACTCACCCTGAGTTGGGTAAGCCAGATAAGGCATTGTCCAGTCAGGGGTAGCACAAAGAGCCGGCACCAACTGTCCCTCTAGATCAGGAATAGCAAGATCCTCCTCTGAAGGCAACTTAACCGAAGGATTGTGCAACACATCAAGGAACACATTGGGGGGCACAGGCTTACGCTGAGACCCAAGCCGGGATAGTGCATCATGTGCCTCGTTTTTCCACCGGTCTATGTGATCCACCTGATAACCTTTAAAGTAACCAGAAATATTATTCACTTCTTGACGATAAGCCGCCATGAGCGGGTCTTTAGAATCTCACTTTCCTGAAACTTGCTGTGCCATAAAGTCTGAGTCGCCCAAACATCTAACCTGGCTTAGGCTCATCTCCTTAGCCATTCGAAGCCCATGGAGTAAAGCTTCATACTCAGCTGCATTATTAGTACAAGGAACATGAGCCTTAAGACATAACTAAATTTATCACCGTGTGGAGATTCTAAAGTAACTCCAGACACCGAGCCTTCCAATTGCCTGGACCCATCAAAGTGTGTAAGGGCATCTTCTGCCTTAGAGTTTTTGTGACAATGACAACACTCGTGTGGACTAATCGTGCGCCATAGTTTTCTCAGATACACATTGTGTGGCGCAGGACCTCCCACCTGCCTCTTGACTCTCTCAATCCTCCATTACTACCATTGAAGCTTACTTGTCTGATCTCTCTCTCTAGCCACTCAAATTTGTTGATTTGCTAGATTGAAGGAGGAGACCTAGATCCCACCAAAGGATATTTGATTCCCCCATACTTTCGTGTGTGGATTTTGTTACTCTTGGGTGCTTGGGCGTCCTAGACGGAAGAGGTCACTTCGGAGCCACATTCCATTGTGGTGAAGCTCCGGGGTTTCGTTGGGAGCCTCCAATTAAGTTGTGGAGAGAGCCCCAACCTTGTTTGTAAAGGTCCGGTTGCCGCCTTCAAGGGCACCAATAGTGGAATCACGGCATCTCGCATTGTGTGAGGGAGCGAGGAGAATACGGTGGCCCTAGTGGCTTCTTGGGGAGCATTGTGCCTCCACACCGCTCCAACGGAGACGTACTTCCCCTCAAAGGGAAGGAACTTCGGTAACACATCCTCGTCTCCATCGGTTCCACTCTTGGTTATCTCTTACCTTTACTTGTGCAATCTATATTGTGTTATATTCCTTGCTTGCTTGTGTGCTTGTTGTTGTTGCATCATATAGGTTGCTCACCTAGTTGCATATCTAGACAACCTACTTTGATGCCAAGTTTAATTTGGTAAAGAAAAGTTAAAAATTGTTAGTTGCCTATTCACCTTCCCCCCCCCTAGTCAACTATATCGATCCTTTCAATTGGTATCAGAGCCTCGTCTCTTAATTAAGGGCTTTACCGTCCTAAGAGTATGGTTGACACTATAGACGGTGAGGAGGAGCACCCCGGTGTGAATCCTTCTTCATCTATGGTCGATGGGGGATCCCCGGTCTCATGTGAGGATTTCAATATGGCTTTGGACAAATTGAAAACCTCCATGATGACCGAGGTCGAAGGCATGTTCAAAGAGTTCCTTGATGGTCTTAAATTATCCACCGCAACTTTGGAAGTGGTCGCTCCCACTAACAAGGTGGCGGATGCCAACTCCGATAAGGGGGAAGCTTCTAGTGATAAAGTTCCTTTGCCTGGTGGTAAAAGTGGAAATGACATCTATGCTCATGTTGAACGACATCTTACTTATGGAGGACCGGTTCCCTCCACTCATTTAAATCATGCGGGTTCTCCTCCCAAGATTGTGAAGAATGAGGATTTTGACTCTTGGGTTTATCGCTTTAAATATCATTTAAACCATGTTAATACTAATCTTTGGAGAATCATTGAGGAAGGTTTCTATCCGCATGATCGAAGCAACTTCACCCCTAGAGAAGTTGCGGATAATCAATTCAATGAGAATGCTCTCTTCGTCATCCAAGATGCAATTCCACCCGAAGATATTGCGCACCTCTGACCCTTCACTGTGGCCAAGGAAGCATGACACCATGTTGTTTCCCTTTACAAGGGAAGCGTAAGCATTCAACACTCCAACTATGAAGTGGTGCAAGATGAAGCTGATGAGTTTGCAATGAATGAAGATGAAGAACCTCGTGAGCTTTACCGGAGATTAACTACTCTCGCGGTCTCACTCCGAGATCATGGGAGCAAGGATACGGATGACAATTGGATCAAGCGAAAGTTTCTCAAGGCCATGATGCCTTACCACAAGGCCATGTCCTCCATCATCCGTCAAAGGCCGGACTTCCACACCTTGTCCTCAAGTGAAGTGTTGGATGAGTTTGTGGCAATGAGGATCTTGGACAAGACCGCCGATAATGTGGTGCTGCGTTCTCAAAGAGCAAAGAAGCCAACCTTGCCTTGAAGGCCAAGGTTAGTGAGGAAGAATAGAAGGAAGAGGAAGATGAGGAGAGCAACCCCGAAGATACGAAATATGATTACCATGAGCACATGGCTCTTGCTTAAAGGCTATTTTGGAGCAAGAAGAACTCAAGGCCCAATTTCAACAAGAACAACTCTAGTGGCTTCAAGGGCAAGCAACATGTGAGAACATGTTACAATTGTGGCAATGTGAGCCACTTCGTTGCGGAGTGCCCTTACGAGAAGAGGGAAGACAATGGTGGCAAGATCATCCAAAAAGACAAAGCCAATTCCTTCCCTAACAAGAACAACTTCACCAAGAAGACTCCAACCAAAGGGTTGGTGGCTAAAGAAGAATACCATGAGGATGATGATGATGATGAAGATAGTGAAGCCATGGCCATGGCCTCCGTTGCCATTGCCACAACTCCACGAGTGTCTCTCTTCGATTCACCCAACAAGAACATCACCGCCAAGTGCCTCATGGGCAAAGCCACCAACAAGGTAACCCCCAACATCAAAACTACCATCATTACTAATCCTTCCTTGACTGCTTGCATTGATTAAAGTGAGGGGTCTAATGAGGAAGTAAATGAATTTGAGTCTTTTATTAGTAAGCTCAAGGGCAAATCCGAGAAGCACTTCGTTGCTCTCTTGGAACAACTTGGTGAAGCCAATGACATGATCGAGGCTCATGAAGAAACCATCTCTAAGATGGAAGGTCATAGTCGTGACTATGCCGACGAGATATCGGACCTCTCTAATGCACTTGAGGAAGAGCGTGTTCATTGTTTGGCTCTTGAGAAGTCACACAACGATGACGATGCTAAATTAAAGAAAGATCTTGATCATGCTCTTGTTGTATCTCGTGTGCTCAATTCCGAGAAGGCTAAACTTGGGGTTGACCATGCTAGACTCAAAGAGGAGTTTGACATACTTGACAAGGCTCACAAGGCCTTGAAGGGTGCTCATGCTAGCCTCAAGGAGTCTCATGATCAACTCCAAGTGAAGCTAACCAAGGAGAAAGCCACTTTTCCTCATATGGTCTTAATTGATAATGCAAATGCTACTAACCCGTGCTGTGAGCATGTGCATCTTGTGGAGGAAAATGTCAAGTTGAAGGAGCAACTTGAGAAAGGCCTTGTCTCTTGCATACAAGGTGAGAAGAATCTCAATGACCTTTTGAGTGATCAAAAGGAAGTTGCGGCCAAGGAGGGAGTTGGGTTCGCACCCATGTCCAAGAACAAGAAGAAGAATGACAAGACCAAATGACCTCCTCCTCTCAAGCAAACGTTTGTGAAGGAGGGAGAGGGTGCTTCAAAGGAGAAGAAGAACAATGTGAAGGGTGGTGATGTCAAAAAGGGCAATGCCACCCCTTCCAACAAAGCCGATGACTTTAACCCTTCTTATGTGTTGTGCCGTTCTAGTGATGGGCATGTTTATGCTAAATTTGTTGGTTCTCCTTATGAGTAAATCGAATGGTCTATTTGGGTTCCTAAGACCCTTATTACTAACATCAAAGGACCCATTAAAAAATGAGTACCTAAAACCAAGCATTGATCTCTTGTAGGTGTTTGCTTCCGGTGGGGGATCATGGTTGCTCGATAGTGGAGCCACAAATCATATGACCGGAAGCAAGGACTTGGCGGTGGACGTGCACAATATCCCATCTATTCCCACCAACGTCGAGTGGGGTGATGCCTCGTCTTCTAAGGTATTGGGTCTCGGCAAGGTTGTCATTTCTCATGATCTCACGATCAAGAAAGTCATGCTTGTTGAGTCCCTTGCATGCAATTTATTTCCTGTTCGTCAACTTGCACTCATGGATTTTGCCACTTTCTTTGATATTGATACCATGGCCCTCTTGTGGAGCAAGACTCTTAAAGTAGCCTTTTTGGGCATGTCGAGAATGGTCTTTATGTGATTAACTTTTTGGAGCGGCCCACTAAGACCGCGACATGCCTAATGGCTAAAGTTGATGTGGGGTGGCTTTGGCATCGCCGTTTAGCCCATGTCAATATGAGATCTTTGCAAAGTCTTCTCAAGGGGGACCATGTCTGTGGACTAACAAATGTGAGCGTTTCCAAAGATCGTGCTTGCAGTGCTTGTATTGAAGGAAAGTTACATGAGAAGGCTCACCCTCCCACGACTATCATCTACTCGAAGAGGCCCTTGGATCTCCTTCACATGGATCTCCTTGGGCCTCCATCCTTTGATAGTCTTAGGGGTAGAAAGTATTGCTTGGTGATTGTCGATGATTACTCAAGGTACACTTGGGTATATTTCTTCAAGAGGAAGAGTGAAACTCAACAAACTGTCATCGACTTTGCAAATGAAGCTCAAAGTCAACGCGATGCAAAGATCTTGACAATAAGAAGTGACAATGGCACCGAGTTCAAGAACTACACCTTGGATGAGTTTTTTAGTGATGAGGGGATCAAGCATCAATATTCCGCACCATACACCCTGATACGTCTCCAACGTATCTATAATTTTTGATTGCTCCATGCTACTTTATCTACTGTTTTGGACTATATTGGGCTTTATTTTCCACTTTTATATTATTTTAGGGACTAACCTATTAACCGGAGGCCCAGCCCAGAATTGCTGTTTTTTTGCCTATTTCAGTGTTTCGAAGAAACGGAATATCAAATGGAGTCCAAACAGAATGAAACCTTCGGGAACGTGATCTTCTCACCGAACGTGATCCAGGAGACTTGGACCCTACTCCAAGAAGCTTCCGAGGAGGTCACGAGGGTGGAGGGCGCCCCCCTGGGCGCGCCCCCCCTACCTCGTGGGCCCCTCGGAGCTCCACCGACGTACTCCTTCCTCCTATATATACCTACGTATCCCCAAACGATCAGAACAGGAGCCAAAAACCTAATTCCACCGCCGCAACCTTCTGTATCCACGAGATCCCATCTTGGGGCCTGTTCCGGAGCTCCACCGGAGGGGGCATCCACCATGGAAGGCTTCTACATCATCACCATAGCCCCTCCGATGAAGTGTGAGTAGTTTACTTCAGACCTTCAGGTCCATAGCTAGTAGCTAGATGGCTTCTTCTCTCTTTTTGGATCTCAATACAATGTTCTCCCCCTCTCTCATGGAGATCTATTCGATGTAATCTTCTTTTTGTGGTGTGTTTGTTGAGATCAATGAATTGTGGGTTTATGATCCAGTATTATCTATGGAAAATATTTGATTCTTCTCTGAATTCTTTTATGTATGATTGAGTTATCTTTGCAAGTCTCTTCGAATTATCCGTTTGGTTTGGCCAACTAGATTGGTAGTTCTTGCAATGGGAGAAGTGCATGGCTTTGGGTTCAATCTTGCAGTGTCCTTACTCAGTGACAGAAAGAGTTGCAAGGCACGTATTGTATTGTTGCCATCGAGGATAACAAGATGGGGTTTTTATCATATTGCATGAATTTATCCCTCTACATCATGTCATCTTGCTTAAGGCGTTACTCTGTTTTTAACTTAATACTCTAGATGCATGCTGGATAGTGGTCGATGAGTGGAGTAATAGTAGTAGATGCAGAATCGTTTCGATCTAATTGTCATGGACGTGATGCCTATATACATGATCATTGCCTAGATATACTCATAACTATGCTCAGTTCTGTCAATTGCTCAACAGTAATTTGTTCACCCACCGTAGAATACTTATGCTCTTGAGAGAAGCCACTAGTGAAACCTATGGCCCCCGGGTCTATTCTCATCATATCAATCTATATCACTTTATTTACTTGCTTTGTTTTTACTTTGCCTTTACTTTTTTACTTTGCATCTATCTATCAAAAATACCAAAAATATTATCTCTATCAGATCTCACTCTCGTAAGTGACCGTGAAAGGATTGACAACCCCTAAGTGTTGGTTGCGAGTTGCTATCGTGTTGTGCAGGTACGAGGGACTTGCGCGTGACCTCCTACTGGATTGATACCTTGGTTCTCAAAAACTGAGGGAAATACTTACGCTACTGTGCTGCATCATCCTCTCCTCTTCGGGAAAACCAAGCAAGCTCGAGACGTAGCAAGAAGAATTTCTGGCGCCGTTGCCGGGGAGGCTTACGCAAAAGTCAACATACCAAGTACCCATCGCAATCCCTATCTCTCGCATTACATTATTTGCCTCTTGTTTTCCTCTCCCCCACTTCACCCTTGCTGTTTTATTCGCCCTCTCTTTCCCAATCTCCTCCTCTCTTTCCTTTGCCTTTTTTTCTTGCCTTTCTGCTTGCTTGTGTGTTGGATTACTTGTTGCCATGGCGCAAGATAATACCAAATTGTGTGATTTCTCGAATACCAATAATAATGATTTCCTTAGTACTCCGATTGCTCCTCTTAATAATGATGAGTCTTGTGAAATCAATACCGCTTTGCTGAATCTTGTTGTGAAAGATCAATTCGCCGGCCTTCCTAGTGAAGATGCCGCTACTCATCTAAACAATTTTGTTGATTTGTGTGATATGCAAAAGAAGAAAGATACGGATAACAATATTGTCAAATTGAAGGTATTTCCGTTTTCACTTAGAGATCGTGCTAAAGTTTGGTTTTCGTCTTTGCCTAAAAATAGTATTGGTTCTTGGAACAAGTGCAAAGATGCTTTTATCTCTAAGTATTTTCCTCCCGCTAAGATTATCACTCTTAGGAATGATATCATGAATTTTAAACAACTTGATCATGAGCATGTTGCCCAATCTTGGGAAAGAATGAAATTAATGCTTCGCAATTGTCCTACTCATGGTTTGAATTTATGGATGATCCTACAAATGTTTTATGCCGGATTGAATTTTGCTTCTAGAAATCTTTTAGATTCGTCCGCGGGAGGCACTTTTATGGAAATTACATTAGGGGATGCTACCAAATTGCTCGATAATATTATGGCTAATTATTCTCAATGGCACACCGAAAGATCTTCTAGTAAAAAAGCGCATGCTATAGAAGAAATCAATGTTTTGAGTGAAAAGATGGATGAACTTATGAAGATGTTTGCTCCTAAAAATACTCCTCTTGATCCCAATGATATGCCTTTATCTACTTTGCTTGAGAATAATAATGAATCTATGGATGTGAATTTTGTTGGTAGGAATAGTTTTGGAAACAATGCTTATAGAGGGAATTTTAATCCTAGGCCTTATCCTAGCAATCAAATTCCTACAACAACTCTTATGGAAACTTTAATAAGATGCCCTCTGAATTTGAGAGTAGTGTTAAAGAGTTTATGAATTCACAAAATAATTTCAATGCTTTGCTTGAAGAGAAATTGCTTAAAGTTGATGATTTGGCTAGGAATGTTGATAGAATTTCTCTTGAGATTGATTCTTTAAAGCTTAGATCTATTCCTCCTAAGCATGATATCAATGAGTCTCTCAAAGCCATGAGAATTTCCATTGATGAGTGCAAAGAAAGAACCGCTAGGATGCGTGCCTCCAAAGATGCCTTTATTAAAGCGTGTTCTTCTAATCCCTATGAAAATCAAGATGAAGATCTAAAAGTTATTGATGTGTCACCTATCAAATCTTTGTTTTGCAACATGAATCTTGATGAATCTGAATATGATCTTCCTTTACCTAGAAGGCGTTCTAAGAATTCGGAGTTTCTAGATCTTGATAATGAAATTGATAAAAGTGGGATTGAATTAAATAAAAACCGTGATGTTGCTAAACCCACTATTTTGGATCTCAAGGAATTTAATTATGAAAATTTCTCTTTGATTGGTTGTATTTCCTTGTTGCAATCCGTGCTAGAATCTCCTCATGCTTATAGTCAAAATAAGGCCTTTACTGAACACATTGTTGATGCTTTGATGCAATCTTATGAAGAAAAACTTGAGATGAAAGTTTCTATCCCTAGAAAACTCTATGATGAGTGGGAACCTACTATTAAAATTAAAATTAAAGACTTTGAGTTTCATGCTTTATGTGATTTGGGTGCTAGTGTCTCTACTATTCCCAAAACTTTATGTGATTTGCTAGATTTCCGTGATTTCGATGATTGCTCTCTAAACTTGCATCTTGCGGATTCCACTATTAAAAAACCTATGGGAAGAATTAATGATGTTCTTATTGTTGCAAATAGGAATTATGTGCCCGTAGATTTTATCGTTCTTGATATAGATTGCAATCCTTCATGTCCTATTATTCTTGGTAGACCTTTCCTTAGAACGATTGGTGCAATTATTGATATGAAGGAAGGGAATATTAGATTCCAATTTCACTTAAAGAAGGGCATGGAACACTTTCCTAGAAAGAATATAAAATTACCATATGAATCTATCATGAGAGCCACTTATGGATTGCCTACCAAAGATGGCAACACCTAGATCTATCCTTGCTTTTATGCCTAGCTAGGGGCGTTAAACGATAGCGCTTGTTGGGAGGCAACCCAATTTTATTTTGTGTTTTTTGTTTTCGCTTCTGTTTAGGAATAAATAATCCATCTACCTTCTGTTTCGATGTGGTTTTTTGTTTTAATTAGTGTTTGTGCCAAGTAGGACCTATAGGATAACCTACGATGATAGTTGATTTGATTCTGCTGAAAAACAGAAACTTTAGCGCTGACGAGATTAGCTGCCATTTTTTACTGGAGAGTGCTTTTGCGTTGATTCTTTTTGCTTCTGATCAATAAACAAATTGTCCAGGACTTACTATTTTGGTAGAATTTTTTAGAGTTCCAGAAGTTTGCGTTAGTTACAGATTACTACAGACTGTTCTGTTTTTGACAGATTCTGTTTTTCGTGTGTTGTTTGCTTATTTTGATGAATCTATGGCTAGTAAATTAGCTTATAAACCATAGAGAAGTTGAAATACAGTAGGTTTAACATCAATACAAATAAAGAATGAGTTCATTACACTACCTTGAAGTAGTCTTTTGCTTTCTTTCTCTAACGAGCTCACGAGATTTCTGTTGAGTTTTGTGTTGTGAAGTTTTCAAGTTTTGGGTGAATTCTTTTGATGGATTATGGAACAAGGAGTGGCAAGAGCCTAAGCTTGGGGATGCCCATGGCACCCCCAAGATAATCCCAAGGACACCAAAAAGTCAAAGCTTGGGGATGCCCCGGAAGGCATCCCCTCTTTCGTCCACTTCCATCGGTAATTTACTTGGAGCTATATTTTTATTCACCAACATGATATGTGTTTTGCTTGGACCGTCTTGTATTATTTGTTTCTTTGCTTGTTAGTCTACCACAATCATCCTTGCTGTACACACCTTTTGAGAGAGCCATACATGATTTGGAATTTATTAGAATACTCTATGTGCTTCACTTATATCTTTTTGAGCTTGATAGTTTTGCTCATAGTGCTTCACTTATATCTTTTTTAGCGTGATAATTTTTGCTCTAGTGCTTCACTTAGATCTTTTAGAGCATGGTGGTGGATTTGTTTTAAAGAAACTTGATCTCTCATGCTTCACTTAGATTATTTTGAGAGTCATTAATAGCATGGTAATTTGCTTAATGTTAATATACTTAGTGATCAAGATATGCGAAACTTTCTTTTGAGTGAATTGAATACTAAGATAAATTTAATGCTTAATAATTGTTTTGGGATATGGAGGTAATAAAATCAAAGTCGTGCTAGTTGAGTAGTTGTGAATTTAAGAAATACTTGTGTTGAAGTTTGCAAGTCCCGTAGCATGCACGTATGGGTAAAGTTGTGTAACAAATTTGAAGCATGAAGTGTACCTGGCTTGTGCATCCTTATGAGTGGCGGTCGGGAACGAGCGATGTTCTTTTCCTACCAATCTATCCCCCTAGGAGCATTGTGCGTAGTACTTGATTTTTGATGACTTCTAAATTTTTGCAATAAGTATATGAGTTCTTTTGACTAATGTTGAGTCCATGGATTATACGCACTCTTACCTTTCCGCATTTGCTAGCCTCTTCGGTACCGTGCATTGCCCTTTCTCACCTTGAGAGTGTTGGAAATATGCCCTAGAGGCAATAATAAATTGATTATTATTATATTTCCCTGTTCATGATAATCGTTTATTATCCATGCTAGAATTGTATTGATAGGAAACTCAGATACATGTCTGGATACATAGACAACACCATGTCCCTAGTAAGCCTCTAGTTGACTAGCTCGTTAATCAATAGATGGTTATGGTTTCCTGACCATGGACATTGGATGTCGTTGATAACGGGATCACATCATTAGGAGAATGATGTGATGGACAAGACCCAATCCTAAGCCTAGCACAAGATCATGTAGTTCGTATGCTAAAGCTTTTCTAATGTCAAGTATCATTTCCTTAGACCATGAGATTGTGCAACTCCCGGATACCGTAGGAGTGCTTTGGGTGTGCCAAACATCACAACGTAACTGGGTGGCTATAAAGGTACACTACGGGTATCTCTGAAAGTGTCTGTTGGGTTGGCACGAATCGAGATTGGGATTTTGTCACTCCGTGTAAACGGAGAGGTATCTCTGGGCCCACTCGGTAGGACATCATCATAATGTGCACAATGTGACCAAGGGGTTGATCACGGGATGATGTGTTACGGAACGAGTAAAGAGACTTGCCGGTAACGAGATTGAACAAGGTATCGGTATACCGACGATCGAATCTCGGGCAAGTACCATACCGCTAGACAAAGGGAATTGTATACGGGATTGATTGAGTCCTTGACATCGTGGTTCATCCGATGAGATCATCGTGGAACATGTGGCAGCCAACATGGGTATCCAGATCCCGCTGTTGGTTATTGACCGGAGAACATCTCGGTCATGACTACATGTCTCCCGAACCCGTAAGGTCTACACACTTAAGGTTCGATGACGCTAGGGTTATAAAGGAAGTTTGTATGTGGTTACCGAATGTTGTTCGGAGTCCCGGATGAGATCCCGGACGTCACTAGGAGTTCCGGAATGGTCCGGAGGTAAAGATTTATATATAGGAAGTCCTGTTTCGGCCATCGGGACAAGTTTCGGGGTCATCGGTATTGTATTGGGACCACCGGAAGGGTCCCGGGGGCCCACCGGGTGGGGCCACCTGCCCCGGGGGGCCACATGGGCTGTAGGGGGTGCGCCTTGGCCTACATGGGCCAAGGGCACCAGCCCCAAGAGGCCCATGCGCCTAGGGAACCCTAGAGGGAAGAGTCCTCAAGGGGGAAGGCACCTCCGAGGTGCCTTGGGGAGGATGGACTCCTCCCCCCCTCTTGGCCGCACCCCTTTCTTGGAGTAGGGGGCAAGGCTGCGCCTCTCCCCTCTCCCCTGCCCCTATATATAGTGGAGGGGAGGGAGGGCATCCATACCTGAGCCCTTGGCGCCTCCCTCCCTCCCGTGACACCTCCTCCTCTCCCGTAGGTGCTTGGCGAAGCCCTGCAGGATTGCCACGCTCCTCCATCACCACCACGCCGTTGTGCTGCTGCTGGATGGAGTCTTCCTCAACCTCTCCCTCTCTCCTTGCTGGATCAAGGCGTGGGAGACATCGTCGAGCTGTACGTGTGTTGAACGCGGAGGTGCCGTCCGTTCGGCACTAGGATCATCGGTGATCTGAATCACGACGAGTACGACTCCATCAACCCCGTTCACTTGAACGCTTCCGCTTAGCGATCTACAAGGGTATGTAGATGCACTCTCTTTCTACTCGTTGCTGGTCTCTCCATAGATAGATCTTGGTGATTCGTAGGAAAATTTTTGAATTTCTGCTACGTTCCCCAACAGTGGCATCATGAGCTAGGTCTATTGCGTAGATTCTTTGCACGAGTAGAACACAAAGTAGTTGTGGGTGTTGATGTTGTTCAATATGCTTACCGTTACTAGTCCAATCTTGTTTCGACGGTATTGTGGGATGAAGCGGCCCGGACCGACCTTACACGTACTCTTACGTGAGACAGGTTCCACCGATTGACATGCACTTGGTGCATAAGGTGGCTAGCGGGTGCCAGTCTCTCCCACTTTAGTCGGAACGGATTCGATGAAAAGGGTCCTTATGAAAGGTAAATAGCAATTGGCATATCACGTTGTGGTCTTGCGTAGGTAAGAAACGTTCTTGCTAGAAACCCATAGCAGCCACGTAAAATATGCAAACAACAATTAGAGGACGTCTAACTTGTTTTTGCAGGGTATGCTATGTGATGTGATATGGCCAAAAAGGATGTGATGTATGAGATTGATCATGTTCTTGTAATAGGAATCACGACTTGCATGTCGATGAGTATGACAACCGGCAGGAGCCATAGGAGTTGTCTTTATTTATTTGTGACCTGCGTGTCAACTTAAACGTCATGTAATTACTTTACTTTATTGCTAACCGTTAGCCATAGTAGTAGAAGTAATAGTTGGCGAGGCAACTTCATGAAGACACGATGATGGAGATCATGATGATGGAGATCATGGTGTCATGCCAGTGACGATGATGATCATGGAGCCCCGAAGATGGAGATCAAAAGGAGCAAAGTGATGATGGCCATATCATGTCACTATTTGATTGCATGTGATGTTTATCATGTTTATACATCTTATTTGCTTAGAACGACGGTAGTAAATAAGATGATCCCTTACAACAATTTCAAGAAGTGTTCTCCCCTAACTGTGCACCGTTGCGACAGTTCGCTGTTCCAAAACATCACGTGATGATCGGGTGTTTTATTCAGACGTTCAAATACAAGGGGTGTTGACGAGCCTAGCATGTACAGACATGGCCTCGGAACACATGCAAAACACTTAGGGTTAACTTGACGAGCCTAGCATGTACAGACATGGCCTCGGAACACGGAGACCGAAAGGTCGAACATGAGTCGTATAGAAGATACGATCAACATGAAGATGTTCACCGATGATGACTAGTCCGTCTCACGTGATGATCGGACACGGCCTAGTTTGACTCGGATCATGTAATCACTTAGATGACTAGAGGGATGTCTATCTGAGTGGGAGTTCATAAGATGAACTTAATTATCCTGAACATAGTCAAAAGGTTTTTGCAAATTATGTCGTAGCTCACGCTGTAGTTCTACTGTTTAGATATGTTCCTAGAGAAAAATTAGTTGAAAGTTAATAGTAGCAATTATGCGTACTAGGTCCGTAAACTGAGGATTGTCCTCATTGCTTCATAGAAGGCTTATGTCCTTAATGCACCGCTCAGTGTGCTGAACCTCGAACGTTGTCTGTGGTTGTTGCGAACATATGACATAGACGTTTTGATAACTACGTGATAGTTCAGTTAAACGGTTTAGAGTTGAGGCACCAAAGACGTTTTTGAAACATCGCGAAACATATGAGATGTTTTGAGGGCTGAAATTGGGATTTCAGGCTCGTGCCCACGTCAAGAGGTAAGAGACCTCCGACTATTTTCTTAACCTGCAAACTAAGGAGAAAAGCTCAATTGTTGAGCTTGTGCTCAGATTGTCTGAGTACAACAATCATTTGAATCGAGTGGGAGTTGATCTTCCAGATAAGACAGTGATGGTTCTCCAAAGTCATTGCCAGCAAGCTATTAGAGCTTCGTGATGAACTATAACATATCAGGGATAGATATGATGATCCTTGAGGTATTCGCAATGTTTGACACCGCGAAAGTAGAAATCAAGAAGGAGCATCAATTGTTGATGGTTGGTGAAACCACTAGTTTCAAGAAGGGCAAGGGCAAGAAGGGATACTTCATGAAACGGCAAATCAGCAGCTGCTGTAGTGAAGAAACCCAAGGTAAAACCCAAACCCGAGACTAAGTGCTTCTGTAATAAGGGGAACAACCACTAGAGCAGAATTACCCTAGATACTTGGTAGATAAGAAGGCTGGCAAGGTCGATAGAAGTATATTGGATATACATTGTGTTAATGTGTACTTTGCTAGTACTCCTAGTAGCACCAGGGTATTAGATACCGGTTCGGTTGCTAAGTGTTAGTAACTCGAAACAAAAGGCTACGGAATAAACGGAGACTAGCTAAAGGTGAGCTAACGATATGTGTTGGAAGTTTTTCCAAGCTTGATATGATCAAGCATCGCACGCTCCCTCTACCAAAGAGATTGGTGTTAAACCTAAATAATTGTTATTTGGTGTTTGCGTTGAGCATAGACATGATTGGATTACGTCTATCGCAATACGGTTATTCATTTAAGGAGAATAATGGTTACTCTGTTTATTTGAATAATACCTTCAATGGTCTTACACCTAAAATGAATGGTTTATTAAATCTCGATCGTAGTGATACACATGTTCATGCCAAAAGATAGTAATGATAGTACCACCTACTTGTGGCACTGCCACGTAAGTCATATCGGTATAAAACGCATGAAGAAGCTCCATATTGATGGATCTTTGGGCTCACTCGTTTTTGAAAAGTTTGAGACATGCGAACCATGTCTATTGGTGTATATGCATGAAGAAACTCCATGCAAATGGACCGTTTTGACTCACTTGATTTTGAATCACTTGGGACATGCAAATCATACCACATGGGCAAGATGACTGAAAAGCCTCGTTTTCAGTAAGATGGAACAAGATAGCAACTTGTTGGAAGCAACACATTTTGATGTGTGCAGTCCAATGAGTGCTGAGGCATGCAGTGAATATCGTTATGTTCTTACTTCACAGATGATTCGAGTAGATGTTGAGAATATTTACTTGATGAAACACAAGTCTGAATTATTGAATGGTTCAAGTAATTTCAGAGTGAAGTAGAAGATCATTGTGACAAGGGGATAAAATGTCTATGATATGATCATAGAGATGAGTATCTGAGTTACGAGTTTTGGCACACAATTAAGACATTGTGGAAATTGTTTCACAATTAATACCGCCTGGAACACCATAGTGTGATGGTGTGTCCGAACATCATAGTTGCACCCTATTGGATATGATGCATACCATGATGTCTCTTATCGAGTTACCACTATCGTTCATGGGTTAGGCATTAGAGACAACCACATTCACTTTAAATAGGGCACCACGTAATTCCGATGAGATGACACCGTATGAATTATGGTTTAGAGAAACCTAAGTTGTCGTTTTTTAAAGGTTTGGGGCTGCGACGCTTATGTGAAAAAGTTTCAGGATTAAGCTCGAACCCAAAGCGGATAAAGTACATCTTCATAGGACACCCAAAACAGTTGGGTATACCTCCTAATTCAGACCCGAAAGCAATATGAATTGTTTCTAGAATTGGGTCCTTTCTCGAGGAAAGGTTTCTCTCGAAAGAATTGAGTGGGAGGATGGTGGAGACTTGATGAGGTTATTGAACCATCACTTCAACCAGTGTGTAGCAGGGCACAGGAAGTTGTTCCTGTGGCACCTACACCAATTGAAGTAGAAGCTTATGATAGTGATCATGAAACTTCAGATCAAATCACTCCCAAACCTCGTAGGGTGACAAGGATACATACTACTTCAGAGTGGTACAGTAATCCTGTCTTGGAAGTCATGTTGCTAGACAACAATGAACCTATGAGCTATGGAGAAGCGATGGTGGGCCCGGATTCCGATAAATGGCTCGAGGCCATAAAATCCGAGATAGGATCCATGTATGAAAACAAAGTGTAGACTTTGACAGAATAGCTCGATGGTCATAAGGTTGTTGAGTGCAGATGGATTTTAAAAGGAAGACGGACAATGATGGTAAATGTCACCATTAAGAAAGCTCGACTTGTCGTTAAGATGTTTTCCGACAAGTTCAAGGAGTTGACTACGATGAGACTTTCTCACTCGTAGCGATGCTAAGAGTCTATTGGAATTATATTAGCGATTACTGCATTATTTATGAAATCTTGCAGATAGGATGTCAAATCATTGTTTCCTCAATGATTTTCTAGAGGAAAGGTTGTATGTGATACAACCGAAAGGTTTTGTCGATCCTAAGGATGTTAAAAGGTATGCAAAGCTCCAGCAATCCTTCTGAGGACTGGAGTGAGCATCTCGGAGTTGGAATGTATGCTTTGATGATGATCAAAGATTTTGGGTGTATACAAAGTTTATGAGAAACTTGTATTTCCAAAGAAGTGAGTGGGAGCACTATAGAATTTCTGATGAGTATATGTTGTTGACATATTAATGATCAGAAATGACGTAGAATTTCTGGAAAGCATATAGGGTTATTTGGAAAGTGTTTTCAATGGAAAACCTGGATTAAGCTACTTGAACATTGAGCATCAAGATCTATAAGGATAGATCAAAACGCTTAATAGTACTTTCAAATGAGCACATGCCTTGACGTGATCTTGAAGGTGTTCAAGATGGATCAGTCAAAGAAGGAGTTCTTGCCTGAGTTGTAAGGTATGAAGTTAAGACTTAAAGCTCGACCATGGCAGAATAGAGAGAAAGGAACGAAGGTCGTCCCCTATGCTTAAGACATAGGCTCTACAGTATGCTATGCTGTGTACCGCACCTGAAGTGTGCTTTACCATGAGTCAGTCAAGGGGTACAAGAGTGATCCAAGAATGGATCACAGGACAGCGGTCAAAGTTATCCTTAGTAACTAGTGGACTAAGGAATTTTCTCAATTATGGAGGTGGTAAAAGAGTTCGTCGTAAAGGGTTACGTCGATGCAAGCTTAACACCTATCCGGATAGCTCTGAGTAGAGATACCGGATACGTATAATGGAGCAACAATTTAGAATAGCTCCAAGTAGAACATTTATTTGGAATAGCTCCAAATAGAACGTGGTAGCTGCATCTAGGAGATGACATAGAGATTTGTAAAGCACACACGGATCTGAAAGGTTCAGACCCGTTGACTATAACCTCTCTCACAAGCATAACATGATCAAACCCAGAACTCATCGAGTGTTAATCACATGGTAAATGTGAACTAGATTATTGACTCTAGTAAACTCTTTGGGTGTTAGTCACATGGGGATGTGACCTTGAGTGTTAATCACATATCGATGTGAACTAGATTATTGACTCTAGTGCAAGTGGGAGACTGTTGGAAATATGCCCTAGAGGCAATAATAAATTGATTATTATTATATTTCCTTGTTCATGATAATCGTTTATTATCCATGCTAGAATTGTATTGATAGGAAACTCAGATACATGTGTGGATACATAGACAACACCATGTCCCTAGTAAGCCTCTAGTTGACTAGCTCGTTAATCAATAGATGGTTATGGTTTCCTGACCATGGCCATTGGATGTCGTTGATAACGGGATCACATCATTAGGAGAATGATGTGATGGACAAGACCCAATCCTAAGCCTAGCACAAGATCATGTAGTTCGTATGCTAAAGCTTTTCTAATGTCAAGTATCATTTCCTTAGACCATGAGATTGTGCAACTCCCGGATACCGTAGGAGTGCTTTGGGTGTGCCAAACGTCACAACGTAACTGGGTGGCTATAAAGGTACACTACGGGTATCTCTGAAAGTGTCTGTTGGGTTGGCACGAATCGAGATTGGGATTTTGTCACTCCGTGTAAACGGAGAGGTATCTCTGGGCCCACTCGGTAGGACATCATCATAATGTGCACAATGTGACCAAGGGGTTGATCACGGGATGATGTGTTACGAAACGAGTAAAGAGACTTGCCGGTAACGAGATTGAACAAGGTATCGGTATACCAACGATCGAATCTCGGGCAAGTACCATACCGCTAGACAAAGGGAATTGTATACGGGATTGATTGAGTCCTTGACATTGTGGTTCATCCGATGAGATCATCGTGGAACATGTGGGAGCCAACATGGGTATCCAGATCCCGCTGTTGGTTATTGAACGGAGAACATCTCGGTCATGACTACATGTCTCCCGAACCCGTAGGGTCTACACACTTAAGGTTCGATGACGCTAGGGTTATAAAGGAAGTTTGTATGTGGTTACCGAATGTTGTTCGGAGTCCCGGATGAGATCCCGGATGTCACGAGGAGTTCCGGAATGGTCCGGAGGTAAAGATTTATATATAGGAAGTCCTGTTTCGGCCATCGGGACAAGTTTCGGGGTCATCGGTATTGTACCGGGACCACCGGAAGGGTCCCGGGGGCCCACCGGGTGGGGCCACCTGCCCCGGGGGGCCACATGGGCTGTAGGGGGTGCGCCTTGGCCTACATGGGCCAAGGGCACCAGCCCCAAGAGGCCCATGCGCCTAGGGAACCCTAGAGGGAAGAGTCCTCAAGGGGGAAGGCACCTCCGAGGTGCCTTGGGGAGGATGGACTCCTCCCCCCCCCTCTTGGCTGCACCCCTTTCTTGGAGTAGGGGGCAAGGCTGCGCCTCTCCCCTCTCCCCTCTCCCCTGCCCCTATATATAGTGGAGGGGAGGGAGGGCATCCATACCTGAGCCCTTGGCGCCTCCCTCCCTCCCGTGACACCTCCTCCTCTCCCGTAGGTGCTTGGCGAAGCCCTGCAGGATTGCCACGCTCCTCCATCACCACCACGCCGTTGTGCTGCTGCTGGATGGAGTCTTCCTCAACCTCTCCCTCTCTCCTTGCTGGATCAAGGCGTGGGAGACATCGTCGAGCTGTACGTGTGTTGAACGCGGAGGTGCCGTCCGTTCGGCACTAGGATCATCGGTGATCTGAATCACGACGAGTACGACTCCATCAACCCCGTTCACTTGAACGCTTCCGCTTAGCGATCTACAAGGGTATGTAGATGCACTCTCTTTCTACTCGTTGCTGGTCTCTCCATAGATAGATCTTGGTGATTCGTAGGAAAATTTTTGAATTTCTGCTACGTTCCCCAACAGAGAGTTGGTGCAAACTTCGCTGGTGCATCCAAACCCCGTGATACGATACGCTCTATCACACATAAACCTCCTTATATCTTCCTCAAAACAACCACCATACCTACCAATTATGCATTTCCATAGCCATTTCGATATATATTGCCATGCAACTTTCCACCGTTCCGTTCATCATCATCATGACATACTTTACTTTTGTCATATTGCCATTGCATGGTCATGTAGTTGACATCGTATTTGTGGCAAAGCCACCATGCATTATTTTTCATACATGTCACTCTCGATTCATTGCACCATCCCGGTACACCGCCGGAGGCATTCATATAGAGTCATATCTTGTTCTAGTTTTGAGTTGTAATATCAAGTTGTTGTAATAAAAGTGTGATGATCATCATTATTAGAGCATTGCCCCAGTGAGGAAAAGGATGATGGAGACTATGATTCCCCCACAAGTCGGGATGAGACTCCGGACGAAAAAAAGGAGAAAGGCCAAATGAAAAAAAGGCCCAAAAAATGAGAGAAAAAGAGAGAAGGGGCAATGTTACTATCCTTTTACCACACTTGTGCTTCAAAGTAGCACCTTGTTCTTCATGTAGTGAGTCTCATATATTTGTGCTTCAAAGTAGCACCTTGCTCTTCATGTAGTGAGTCTCATATATTTGTGCTTCAAAGTAGCACCTTGTTCTTCATATAGAGAGTCTCATAAGTTGTCTTATTTATACTAGTGGGAATTTTTCATTATAGAACTTGGCTTGTATATTCCTACAATGGGCTTCCTCAAAATGCCCTAGGTCTTGATGAGCAAGCAAGTTGGATGCACACCCACTAGTTTTCTTTTGTTGAGCATTCATAGCTCTAGTGCATCCGTTGCATGGCAATCCCTACTCCTTGCATTAACATCAATCGATGGGCATCTCCATAGCTCATTGATTAGCCTCATTGATGTGAGACTTTCTCCTTTTTTGTCTTCTCCACACAATCCCCATCATCATATTCTATTCCACCCATACTGCTATATCCATGGCTCACGCTCATGTATTGCGTGAAGGTTGAAAAGGTTTGAGATTATTTAAGTATGAAACAATTGCTTGGCTTGTCATCGGGGGTATAGAAGTTGGGAACATCTTTGTGTGACGAAAATGAAGCATAGCCTAACTATATGATTTTGTAGGGATGAACTTTCTTTTGCCATGTTATTTTGAGAAGACATGATTGCTTTGATTAGTATGCTTGAAGTATTATTATTTTTATGTCAACATGAACTTTTATCTTGAATCTTTCAGATCTGAATATTCATACCATGATTAAGAAGATTTACATTGAAATTATGCCAAAGTATCACTCTGCATCAAAAATTCTTTTTTTATCATTTACCTACTCGAGGACGAGCAGGAATTAAGCTTGGGGATGCTTGATACGTCTCCAACGTATCTACAATTTTTGATTGCTCCATGCTACTTTATCTACTGTTTTGGACTATATTGGGCTTTATTTTCCACTTTTATATTATTTTTGGGACTAACCTATTAACCGGAGGCCCAGCCCAGAATTGCTGTTTTTTTGCCTATTTCAGTGTTTCGAAGAAACGGAATATCAAACGGAGTCCAAACGGAATGAAACCTTCGGGAACGTGATCTTCTCACCGAACATGATCCAGGAGACTTGGACCCTACTCCAAGAAGCTTCCGAGGAGGTCACGAGGGTGGAGGGCGCCCCCCCTGGGCGCGCCCCCTACCTCGTGGGCCCCTCGGAGCTCCACTGACGTACTCCTTCCTCCTATATATACCTACGTATCCCCAAACGATCAGAACAGGAGCCAAAAACCTAATTCCACCGCCGCAACCTTCTGTATCCATGAGATCCCATCTTGGGGCCTGTTCCGGAGCTCCACCGGAGGGGGCATCCACCATGGAAGGCTTCTACATCATCACCATAGCCCCTCCGATGAAGTGTGAGTAGTTTACTTCAGACCTTCAGGTCCATAGCTAGTAGCTAGATGGCTTCTTCTCTCTTTTTGGATCTCAATACAATGTTCTCCCCCTCTCTCATGGAGATCTATTCGATGTAATCTTCTTTTTGTGGTGTGTTTGTTGAGATCGATGAATTGTGGGTTTATGATCTAGTATTATCTATGGAAAATATTTGATTCTTCTCTGAATTCTTTTATGTATGATTGAGTTATCTTTGCAAGTCTCTTCGAATTATCTGTTTGGTTTGGCCAACTAGATTGGTAGTTCTTGCAATGGGAGAAGTGCATGGCTTTGGGTTCAATCTTGCGGTGTCCTTACTCAGTGACAGAAAGAGTTGCAAGACATGTATTGTATTGTCGTCATCGAGGATAACAAGATGGGGTTTTTATCATATTGCATGAATTTATCCCTCTACATCATGTCATCTTGCTTAAGGCGTTACTCTGTTTTTAACTTAATACTCTAGATGCATGCTGGATAGCGATCGATGAGTGGAGTAATAGTAGTAGATGCAGAATCGTTTCGATCTACTTGTCACGGACGTGATGCCTATATACATGATCATTGCCTAGATATACTCATAACTATGCTCAGTTCTGTCAATTGCTCAACAGTAATTTGTTCACCCACCGTAGAATACTTATGCTCTTGAGAGAAGCCACTAGTGAAACATATGGCCCCCGGGTCTATTCTCATCATATCAATCTATATCACTTTATTTACTTGCTTTGTTTTTACTTTGCCTTTACTTTTTACTTTGCATCTATCTATCAAAAATACCAAAAATATTATCTCTATCAGATCTCACTCTCGTAAGTGACCGTGAAGGGATTGACAACCCCTAAGCATTGGTTGTGAGTTGCTATCGTGTTGTGCAGGTACGAGGGACTTGCGCGTGACCTCCTACTGGATTGATACCTTGGTTCTCAAAAACTGAGGGAAATACTTACGCTACTGTGCTGCATCATCCTCTCCTCTTCGGGGAAAATCAACGCAAGCTTGAGACGTAGCACACCCCTCAACAAAATGGTGTTGTGGAGAGGAAGAATCGGACGTTGATGGATGCGACAAGGACCATGATGGCGGAGTTCAAGTCCCCTTACAACTTTTGGGCCGAAGCCATCAACGCCGCGTGTCATGCATCCAATCGGTTATATCTCCACAAAGGCTTGAACAAGACTCCATATGAAATTCTCACCGGTAACAAGCCCAACCTCAAGTACTTTCGGGTGTTTGGTTGTAAGTGTTTCATTCTCAAGAAAGGTGTTAGTTTGTCTAAATTTGAGGCTAGAGCTCATGAGGGCATATTTGTTGGTTATGCTACAAACTCTCATGCTTACAGTGTCCTCAACAAGTCCACGGGACTCATTGAGGAGACGTGTAACATGGAGTTTGACGAGAATAACGGCTCCCAAGTGGAGCAAAGTGGTACTTGTGATGTAGGTGATGAAATTCCTCCCCAAGCCATAAGAAGAATGGGTGTTAGTCATATCCTACCCATTGAGAACCTTGTGGCTGAAGGAGAAGGACAATGCTCCACTCAAGTGGAGCCATCACCGACCCAAGACCCACACGCTTCCGAAGAACAAAGTGAAGGCCCTCAACCACGTGAACAAGATCAAGGGCAAGATCAACCTCAAGATGGTGGTGAGCCACCAAGTGATGCCCAAGGTTAAGTTCTCCCTTCTGAGCAAGTTCAAGATCAAGAGCAAGCTCAAGATCAAGAACAAGCTCAAGACGACGCTCAAGATGATCAAGTCTCCGCTCCTCTTTTCACACATGAGGAGGAATTGGAGCGTCATGCCGCTAAGATTGCGTCCAAGCTCACAACCAAAGGTCATCTCATGGAGAATGTGGTCTATGAGGCGCTCGAGGATCCGGATTGGCTCAATGTCATGCATGAAGAACTCAACAACTTCAAGCACAACCAAGTGTGGAGATTGGTGCCAAGGCCAACGGGGAATCATAATGTCATTGGAACCAAGTGTATATTCAAGAACAAGCAAGATGCTAATGGGATTATTGTTCGCAACAAGGCTCGTTTGGTGGCACAAGGCTACTCCCAAGTCGAGGGTATCGACTACGGTGAAACCTTTGCTCCCGTTGCTCGCGTTGAATCTATTTGTTTGTTGATTTCTTATGCTTCTCATCATAATTTCAAGTTGCAACAAATGGATGTGAAGAGTGCTTTTCTTAATGGTCCTATTAATGAGTTGGTGTATGTCAAACAACCCCCAAGGTTCAAGGATCCCTATTTCCCCGATCATGTGTACCAACTCGACAAGGCACTCTATGGACTTAAACAAGCCCCACGTGCATGGTATGAGCATCTTACCGAATTGTTGCAAGATCGCGGGTTCGAAATTGGGAAAATCGACCCCACTCTTTTTACTAAGAAGGTCAAAGGGGAGTTGTTTGTATGCCAACTATATGTTGATGATATTATCTTTGATTCCCCTAACAAAGCTTTCAATGAAGAATTTTCTGCTTTCATGACCTCAAAGTTCAAGATGCATATGATGGGAGAGTTGAAGTTTTTTCTCGGGTTCGAAATCAAGCAAAGAAGAGAAGGAACCTTCATCAACCAAGCCAAATACACTCAAGACATGCTCAAGAGATTCAAGCTAAGTGATGTCAAGCCGGCTTCCACTCCAATGCCCGTCAAATGCCAATTTGACATAGATTCCAATGGTAAAGCGGTGGATTAAAAGGTATATCGCTCCATGATTGGCTCCCTGCTTTACCTTTGTGCATCTAGACCGGATATCATGTTGAGTGTGGGAATTTGTGCACGGTTTCAAGCCGCACCTAAGGAAAGCCACTTTGTGGCGGTCAAGCGAATCTTTCGATATTTGGCTCATACCCCAAACTTTGGCTTATGGTGCCCAAGAGGAGCCAACTTCGATCTTTTGGGCTATACAAACTCAGATTGGGCGGGAGACAAAGTGGATAGGAAGTCCACCTCCGGAGGGTGCCAATTGCTTGGTTGCTCTTTAGTGAGTTGGTCTTCTAATAAGCAAAGTTGTGTATCTCTCTCGTCCACCGAAGCGGAGTATGTGGCTGCTGGTAGTTGTTGTGCTCAACTTCTATGGATGAGGCAAACTTTGAAGGATTACTGTGTCACTTGTGATGAAGTGCCTCTTTGGTGTGACAATGAAAGTGCCATCAAGATCTCTCCCAACCGGGTGCAACACTTCAAGACGAAGCATATTGAGATTCGGTATCACTTCATCCGGGATCATATTAGGCGAGGGGAGATCAAGCTCAAGTATGTCAACACTCATGATAACCTTGCATATATTTTCACGAAGCCCTTGGATGAAGCAAGATTTCGCGAGTTAAGACATGAGCTAAATATCATTGATTCGAGCAATGTGGCTTGAACCCTTGCACACCCCACCATATTCTTCATGATGTATTGTTTAGATGTAGGCATGGACATAGGGGGAGTGTTGTTCTCTCAATGAACTCTCCCTCCCCCCATTATGCATAAATTGATCGAGTCTTTCACATTAGCCATTTTTATGGTACTTGTGCTTCAAAGACGAGTTTGTTCATGGGCCCAAGGATAATTCTTCGCGGCGCCATACCATTTGCTCAAACATAGGTGTCCCTGGCCACCGCCCTTGTGCAAAAGTAGTTTCTTTTGTGTGTTTCCTTTTGCCTTGTTTTTTGGTTCTCCTAGATTTTTGAATTCTCTAAAGAGTGGCTTTTATTGGTTGCTTCTTGCACTCTTGAGAGTCTTCATCATCATAATACAACGTCGTGCTTCCATCCTAAGCCTTCTCATCCCAAGCCATCTTTTCCAATGTACACAAGTTTGATCTCTTTGTGCATGGGCTGTTACAACTTGGCGGTACAACCAGTGATCTGAGCGGTTCTACCGTTCTGTCACTATGTTGTGTAGTCCCAGCGGTACTTCTAGTCGGGTACGAGCGGTTCTACCGCTCCTACCTGCACCTGTACCACTGGCCGGTACTACCGGTATTTGTAAGAGGTACTACCGCTACTTCTGGAGCGGAAGTACCGCTCTCAAACACCGACTAGTTACAGGAGCGGTACTACCACTCTTCGGAGTGGTACTACCGGCTGACATCTGGGTGCATATATAAGGGGCGTGTGCTAAAGGGGTTTTCTATTTCCCCTTCATGCTCGTCCCCCATCTGAACCCTAGCCGTCGGTTGCTATGCCCGTTGCCCCGGAGCGCCCTTAGGCCCTCCGGATCGGTGGTCCGTTCATTGGATCCGCTCCGTTGAGGTCGCCTCCTCTTTGACCTCCTCCCATGGATACCGGTAATGCCCTGTTCTTCTCGTTCTTAGGGTTCCTCTTGTTGAATCCATTTCTCTAGGGCATTGCTTGTACTCCGGCATTTTTGGCCAAATGTTTGGTGGGAGAGATCCATATAAACTCCTCCTGTTTCCTGTGCGTAGCTAGGAGTAGGAATAATGCATCTAGATTCGAGATAGGGTTGTCCCTGTTCTTCCTCTCGGCAGATCCGCTCTCAGTGGTACTATCGCTCCTTGCGAGCGGTCTACCGCTCGAGCGGTTCTATCGTTCGAACAACCGGAACAACCGCCTTCTCTGAGCCCATCTGCACTATTCCTCTTCTATTTACATACATGAGATGTATTCCTCTGATCTTGTGTACATTCTTCTCATCTTTGCTAGGGTTTCTGTGTGCTCTCTGTGTGCGTTTGCAGGTGGCTCTAGCTCTCGTCCTGCTCAAAAGCCTCGGAACACCAAGAAGAGGGCCCATAGGGGCAAACCGTCGGATGACAATGAGGATGCTCATGAGGTGGTCCTCCCTACCAAAGCCACTCGTCGGGAGAAGTCTGTTGCTGCCAAGCAACGTGCTATGATGCCAATGCACAAGTGGAAGATGACGGACTGACAAAAGGCTCGTTTTCAGGATCCCTACTCTGCAACACCGACTCCTCGTTGGAACAACCCTCAGTTCCGGAATGATTTTCAGATGAGGACTGTGTCAGAAAATTTCGAGCATCACAAGAACAAGTTCACCCGGATGTGGTCCATTGACATTGATCATTGAAGGAACAACCTTGACTACTTTGGAGAATCTCTAGAGATTTGTGAGGAGTTTGACTTGATCAAGCTCATGACCGTGAATTGTGACTTCGATGTGCAGCTCATCCATCAGTTCCATGCTATAGTCCACTTCGGCTCTGATGTTGAGCGCCACCTTTCCTTCATGTGCCGTGATGAATTCTTTCATGTCCCGTGGAGAGCTTTTTGCAATGCTCTTGGTTATGAGGATACCGGGGTGGAGGGTCAAGGTGGCCTCCGTCCTCACGACCGACCTCATCCCATGGATAAGGTGAAGCTTGCCCCTCTATACATTCCTGGACATGGTATTGTGGGTAACTCCAGTGATCTTCTGCCCGTCTATGACATTATGCATCGTGTGTTCCGCCGTGTGCTGCTTCCCAAGGTTGGGAATCAAGATGATATTTATGGTTATCTGGTGGATTTAATTGTGGACATGAAGACCAAGAGGGGATCCGGTGCCACGTTTGATGTTTCCAAGTGGATGTGGGAGGAGATGTACAATATGGTGTGGTACCGCAAGGTACCGATCTATGCTCCTTTTGTGATGCAATTTCTGAACACCGTTTGGGCAGTCCGTAGGCCAGGAGAGTCTCACTCCACTCCTGCAAACCTCACAGAGCATGAGGTTAAGGTTATGAGGAAGAAGAAGCATAAGACTCCTTGTTTTTCTATGGGCAATCAAGAGGATGTGTATGCTACCTTGGACGACGATGACTTTGAGTTGGAGGTTGGGGCCCAACCCACTTGGGTTGAGAAGCTGACTTCCAAGATCAAGAAGACCTTTTGCTTACAGACTCATATTCATAAGAAGCTCTACAAGGCCCATGTTGCTGAGAAGATGGCGCGTCGCAGGCAGATTCAGTTGATGAGGCACCTCAATGTGCCAGATGTGAAGAGTGGCTCTGAGAAGACCATCACTCCTGAGGATACGTGGTGCTTGGAGAACTGCCAGTGGTCTGATGAAGCGCCTGCTACCTCTTCTGTCCGTGGCCCTGAGGTGACTATAGTGGGGTCTGAGGAGGCTGAGGAGCCTGACGATGCTGCTGCTGATAATGATGCTTCTGACAGCTCTGCGGCATCTGGCGAGGAGATCTACTGAGCCCCGGGTGCTAGCTTTGCTCTTTTCCTTTTTGGTGTCTTGATGCCAAAGGGGGAGAGAGCTCCATTAGGTCACGAGAGTTGCATGGGGGGTTCATTTGCAGTTGGTCTTGTGCGTTCCTTTGTAGTTGTTCTTTCTAGTGTCTTGTGAACTTGTCCTATGTTGTGACTTTGTGCATGGTGTAAGACATGCATTCCTTATCTAATTATCTATGCACTCGTCTGTCAGTAAAGCTTGCATGCTAATGTTATGCTATTATGTGCTTTATCATTGGTATTGTGTTTCGCTATCACTGTTGGTCTATAAAATCTAGGGGGAGCATTGACCCTAGTGTGAGCATTTGCAATCTCAAAGCAAACTCTAAACAGTGCTCACACTCAGGGGGAGCCCCGTCTATATTTTCTAGAACTCCCTGCTTTTCGTGTGGTTGTCATCATCCACCAAAAGGGGGAGATTGCAAGGGCATCTTCTGCCTTAGAGTTTTGGTGATGATGACAACACTCGTGTGGAATAATCGTGCACCATAGTTTTCTCAGGTACACATTGTGTGGCACGAGACGGTTAGGCCTTCCCTCTATGCGGAAAAGATCGAAGACGGAGTTTCCGATGTTTTATTAATTTGGTCGTAGGATATCCGTACTATTAAGAGGGAATCCACATCGGATGGTATTGGGTGAATCATTTCACGTACACGTTCTCTGCACCCACCATATACCCTCCGTTCGAGGAGAGAGGGGTTCCCCAAAGTCCTCTGTTCTGTGCAGTTCTACCCATGGCGGTAGTACCGCTCCATTGAGCGGTTGTACCGCTGGCTGGTAGTTCCGGTCTTACCACCGCACCAAGTACCGCTCAGGGGTGACTCCCTTCTGTACTGGGTACGGTGGTAGAGCGGTAGTGGAACAAAAGTTTCGGTTTATCTTGACAAACCGGTATTATCGGTGTTTCGGGCGGTAGTACCGCCTCGAACTCCACTACTCAGGAACTGCTGGCCTAGTGGTAGCTCCGGCCCAACCACCGCTCTAACTACCGGCCTGGGGTCATTTCGTTCTGTTGGTGCGGCAGTAGTCAGGTGGTGGTGGGACGGTAGTTCCGGTATGTTCCGATATACTGGTACTACCGGTTGCCTCACCGGAAGTACCGCCCTGGTGCCCTCGCAGGGGTTTCCCGCATTCACCGGTTGTACCGGTGCGTATTGCGGAAGTACCGCTCCTGTGCATTTCTGCGCATAAAGGTTGGATCTGAGGGGACCCTATTTAAGGAGGTGCTTCTCCCACCTCCCACCTACCACTTGACTCTCTCTCTCCTCCATTACTGCCATTGAAGCTTACTTGCCCGATCTCTCTCTCTAGCCACTCAAACTTGTTGATTTGCTAGGGATTGAAGGAGGAGACCTAGATCTACACTTCCACCAAAGGATATTTGATTCCCCCATACTTTCGTGTATGGATTTTGTTACTCTTGGGTGCTTGGGCGCCCTAGACGGAAGAGGTCACTTCGGAGCCACATTCCATTGTGGTGAAGCTCTGGGGTTTCGTCGGGAGCCTCCAATTAAGTTGTGGAGAGAGAGCCCCAGCCTTGTTTGTAAAGGTCCAGTTGCCGCCTTCAAGGGAACCAATAGTGGAATCACGACATCTCGCATTGTGTGAGGGCGTGAGGAGAATACGGTGGCCCTAGTGGCTTCTTGGGGAGCATTGTGCCTCCACACCGCTCCAATGGAGACGTACTTCCCCTCGAAGGGAAGGAACTTCGGTAACACATCCTCGTCTCCATCGGTTCCACTCTTGGTTATCTCTTACCTTTACTTGTGCAATCTATCTTGTGTTATATTCCTTGCTTGCTTGTGTGCTTGTTGTTATTGCATCATATAGGTTGCTCACCTAGTTGCATATCTAGACAACCTACTTTGATGCAAAGTTTAATTTGGTTAAGAAAAGTTAAAAATTGTTAGTTGCCTATTCACCCCCCTCTAGTCAACTATATCGATCCTTTCAAAGTGTATCGTCCAATATGTATTGTCAGGCTTCTCCTCAGGCGTTTGCAGCTCTGTCCAATCATTTATAAAATCCACCAAAGCTTGATACTTGATGGCTTTTCTGGGCACATATTTACGATGATGCGGCCCAAGCTCAATCGACCACTTAGCAACCCGGCCGGTAGCCTCTCTGTTTTTAATTATGTCGCCAAGTGGAGTAGAACTGACTACCGTGATTGGATGTGCAAGGAAATAATGCTTAAGTTTGCGGCTGGCCATGAACACTCCAAACACCAACTTCTGCCAATGCGGGTATCTTATATAATAACATAGGGAAGTGTCACTCAGAACTCGAAACACACGAACGACGCCACCACCTCCTCCTCACTTTCTCTAGCACACGAGCTTGGTTGCGCAAACATGGGCAACGTCCTGCCACTGCCACACACGTCCAGGGAAACCAGGGTGGTGGACACCACCATCGCCGCCGGTGCCAGGAGGGTGAAGAGGAAGGAGCGGCCAGCAGTGGCCAAGGACATCGTTGAGGAAAAGGAGGTGGCATGGCCAGAGTGCCGCGTGGAGGACGGCGGGATGCGGTTGAAGGTGCTGATGACGAGGAGGGAGGCGGCGGAGTTCATGGCGAGGCTGGAGGAGCAGGCCGCAGTGGAGAGTAAATCCAGGACGGGCGAGATCCTCGTCGGCGGTGACGGTGTGATGAGCCCGTGCGAGGTTGCATGGAGGCCCCGTCTCGCAACCATACCGGAGACGTACTAGCTTCCTCTATCTCGGCCTCTGCACGCATGACTTGACTTGACCACGTCGGGCGTTTTGTTCTGATATTTGTTGGCAATGTGGTCCAGCATCTCATCAACCTTGTCATCATCACATATCTCTTCCAAACCTGCTATTCCCAACCCAGCACCCCTCACATTATACATGTAGTCCTTAGATCCATATCCTGCTGATTCTATGAGTGTTAAAAGATTGAGAATGTGATGTCTGAAACACACATAGTCCTTCCCAAATTATCCCTATCATGAAAGTGAAGTCTAACTTCCCAAAGATCATCGGACAAAATACAAACAAAGACACTATACAATAATTAAATGGTCCATATCAACTACTTAAATTTCTAATAATTAATTACAGTGCATAACTACTACGAACAAAAATAGTGAACAACTTAAATATACTATCTAATCGACAGTGTACACTATGTAATTATACTGTCTAAATTAGACTATCTAATTTGATGGGTACACTATCTAATTATATTAGACTGTCTACTAAACAGGGTACAAAGTGTATTTCAAATTATACCGTCCACTAAATTTCTTCAAACACAGTGGAGGTTAAACTAGACTAAATAAGTTTTCAAACCGAAAAACCTAACAACCAAATAGAATCTCACAGTAGTAAGCTGCAAAATCCCCAATTTGTATTAAACCCTAACCTGTCCTCGGTTCGGAAATGGAGTGCTTGGCCAAGCAAAAACCCCTAATTTGGTTTAGAACCCTAACCCTAGAATCGACGCCGGGGGGGGGGGGGACTTACTCCACACCGCCGAATGCCGATGCCCACTAGTGGCTCCCCGTCGGAGTCGCCTACACATCACAGGCGAGAGCGCAGGCGGCACGGTACTCGAGCGACGACACTCTCATCTGGGGCCTGGCTAGGGTTAGAGCCGCCGCAGACCTCCTCCAGTGGCTTCGGATCTCCACACCGAGCAACCCTCCTGCGGCATCGCCGCTGGATTCATCCACTTCGTCACCGGCGTCAGGGCTCGCCGTAGCCATGGACGAGGCAGAGAGACAGAAGAGAGCAGGGAAAGGGGGGAATGAAAAGATGGAGGGAAAAAAGAAACATGAGCCGGTTATGACCTAGCTACACCGTTTTACGTCGTCAGATCGCATCCATTACGCCACGTCATGAAAAAGGGCCCCACATGTCATAATCGAGGTTAAATTGCCTAAAGCGATGGGTCAATGCTTTCCGGAAAAGACTAAGCTGAAAATCAGTGTTTTCCGGCAGAAATTCAAAGAACGGTGTTTTCTGTAAACCTAGGCTTCAATGTAGTGATTTTCTGCAATTCACTATGTTAGAATAACACCACAATACAGTTGGAAACCGAAAACTAAGCCCAATTGCAAACGATTAAAAGCTAGTCGCAATCTGAATTTGTTATCGCAGAGGGGCGAGAATGAGTTGTATTTGTCCGCCGAGAGCAGGGTGCAGGCTCCCTATATGATCTCATAAGAGAATTCTAATTTTAGTGTCGTATATTGGTGATGCCAAACCAATCAACAATGGTAGCAATAAGTACTCTAATTGCCAAGCTTGACGAGCAACAAGGAGCTGGAAGCCTGAAACGATGGCATGGCATCAGTCAGTGCAGCGGCTCGAAGACCTGGGAGCAGGGCGACAGGATGGCGTCCTGCACCATTTTCCTCGGATCGCCTGGATCGGGCCCCCACCTCACCTCGCTCATGTTGGGTGTCTCGATGAACGTCATGGTGAACTCACCCACCTTCTCCGTGCGTCCTCGCTTACCCGCCCGCAGGAAGAGCTTGTTGCCCCTATGGTAGGAGAAGATGCCGCTCGTGAGCCGCAGGATGTCCCCAGGCTCCAAGGCGTCGCACTCGGTGCCCCATAGCAGGAAATGCACCGCCGCCGTCTCGTCGGCCACCACTGACAGGCATGTCTCCTCCCTGCCATGCGCGTTTCCATGGGCTGGACGGGTCACCTTGTCGACCACGATGAACGTCGTGTTCACGGTGTTGGTCGATGGGACAAGGTCCTTGAGCTTCACCTCCATCCTGCCACCGCCAATAGTTGCTTCGGCCTGCAACATGTTGTTAACACCCAGAGTAAGCGCACCATGAACCATAACTAAATTTGCAATGCAAAATCCTGGTTTCGCTGCGTTGGATCCATGCTCAGTGTTGTCGATGAGCATCGTTAGGTCTGCACCGGGCATTTTAAAGAACACGTTAGTGGAGGAGGTAGGATTGGAGTTAAAACCGGGCCAAATTCCTTTTCTGACAACATGAAAGAACTACTTCTACAACTACCCATGTGAAAACATAGTAGTACCAAATATGGTTCAGTTGCTCAATAATTTTATAATTTATTTGCTACTCCTTTCTACCGTGGATACAAATATGAAATCTGTGCCTCCCAAAATATAATTATCATTGGTACAAATATGAAAACTTAGCAGCATCTCTTCATCTTCTATTTCTACAAACAACAGATGGTATCAAAATGCAACAATTCGAGCTCGATCAATACATAAACGCAGTTCTATTTCAGTTCAGTTTCAACTGGCCATGGTTTGTCCGTTCAAAAAAAAAAAAACTGGCCATGGTTTAGAAATAGAAATTACCCTGTCCTCTGTCCGGCTGTGAGCACTCCTCTCCTCCCTATCCGAAAATTCAGAAACAGCAGCTACTACCTGTGCGAGTCGGCGAGCAACAAGCAGGCGGGGGAGCAGTCAAGCAGGGTAGGGTGGCGGGCCAGCTGGCCGGCGGCGCAGCAGAGGTGGCGGCCGCCGCCGGGGAGCACCGCCGTGCGATGGGGGCCTGGGTGGGAGCAACGGAGCGGGGGCAGGGCGGTGGGGCGCGCCTGGGCGTCTGCTCCCGGCTTTGGTTGGGTCGGAAGTCGGAACCCGTTTCGTCCGATCGGGCCGGGTCCGTCAGAGTCAGACGAACCGCGTCCCGCTTCCACGGCTCCACCCAGTCTAGCCCGAGACACGACTCCCCACCTTGCTCCACCCCTCCGCAACTCCGTCCACCACCGCCTTCGCCGCCGACCGCCGACCGCCGCAGCTGCAGCCGCCCTCCGTCGGAGATCTGGGCTCATCCGGTATATATTCATCACCTCACCTCTCTCCCCTAAACCTCAGCCGATCCGTGCGATCCCGCGCTATCCTTGCGCCCTCGCGCACGACTAGATCGGGCGCGGGCGATCGGAAACGAAACCGACGTGGACAGTGATGTTTAGAATTTCGATAGGGTAGCTCTTGCTTAGCATTCGGTGGTGGTTGGGAAATGACAAGATGGACGGATGAGTTTTGCATAGCTGTAGATGATTTCATTCGTAACTCGCTTACTTAGCTTTGCAGATCGAATGCATAGACTAAATGAATGTCAGCTCAGTTCAGTTGGATGCTGCCTGAGCAAACCACCATAGTCATAGGCACAGATCCCATTGGAGCTTGAATGAACCATGCTGAATTCTGATCATCTTCGAAAAATTCCTTTTCCCCTTGCTCGGATGTTGACTAATCAACCGCCGGCAGTTTGTAAAGATCGATGCTGATTCACTTGGAGCTCCCATCTTGCTGTCATTCTTAAGCTGGCGCTCTTTAATTTTGTAGCAGGAGTGCTCAGCTGATTTCACGAGGATAATCATAGGGGACAAATTACAATAGAGTGCATGGTTGTTTCTAGCAATGAAGCGCTTTGTCTACATAAATGACGAATCGTACCAGAATGACTACTGTGATAATCAGATTTCTAACACAAAGTATACCTTATGGAACTTCCTGCCCAAGAATCTATGGGAGCAATTCAGGTTCGTATTTTATATTAGCATTCATTCTGTAATGACTTCAGAAATGTGAGTACATTTCTGGCTTTCTTGGTGGAGAAGCCCTGACTGAAGTTGTGTTGCCTGTACTTTGTAGAACTAATGCTTGATTTGGTGTTTCAGGCGTTTCATGAATCAATATTTCCTATTGATAGCATGTCTCCAACTGTGGTCACTTATTACTCCTGTAAATCCTGCAAGCACATGGGGCCCACTTATAGTAATTTTCGCCGTTTCGGCAACCAAAGAGGCCTGGGATGACTACAATAGGTACATTTCAGACAAGCAAGCGAATGAGAAGAAAGTGTGGATTGTAAAGAATGGTGCACGCAAACATGTATGTTTTTCTTGGAGACTTTTTTTGGTTACATTGTAAGCATAAAATTATTACAAATACCACTTGGATAGCCAGGGAATGCTTCCTTAGGGGTAGAACATGAGACTAGAGCTATGGATGAACCTGCTTATTCTTAGTTTTTCTTAATGCCAAGTATTGCAGTAGGCCTTATTATAAAGATGGCTCGCCTGAAAGATTTAGTAAGACCAGTCTAATAATAACTTACCTAACTAATAGATAAGATAGCAACTAAAGAGATAAGATGCTAACTAATGCAATCTCAACTTGGTTACAGAGTGGCTGCTCCCGCTGGCCCTAGCCAGTGCAGTTGTGGGTGACATATATCATGAAGCGTTTAATTGTATTATACAAATAGTGTAGGAATGGTGTATGTGTATCCAAATTTGAAAATAATTTGTTTGAGATGTCTGATATTCTTGCAAACTCAATACTTGTTTTGGTTCACATTGTTTAACAGTATAGATGTAGATCAAGATGCATACCTATTTGTCAATAACCACTACTTTATGTTTACTTTTTGTTGTCATTTCCAAGTGTATGGACTGGGTACTATTTTGAAACTTGCACCTGTGAATATGGTTTCTCCAATTCTTTTATGTAGATTCAAGCACAAGATATCCGTGTTGGTAACATAGTATGGATTCGAGAGAATGAAGAAGTTCCATGTGACCTTGTTTTAACAGGAACTTCTGAACCTCAAGGCATTTGTCATGTTGAGGTAAAACACGGTGAAGCCAACAGTGCTTAAATTCCACCTCCCACCTTTGTTTTATGATTAACCTTTAACTGCATTCAACTTTTGGACTTGAGTAACCTAAATGCATTTTGCTTAAAAAAAGGGAATTCTGTTGTGTATGCGAACTGATATGCATGCTATATGTCCAACTCGATATTCCAATGTGAAGTGCTGTCCATGTCTAACTTAGTCTGTACGAGAATAGTGGGTATTCTCTCAGCTGAGGTGAAGCACCTCAAGTTGTTCAGTGAATTTTTTTGATGTACAAATGATGACTGATGCTTGTGAATTCCACTATCATAATGTGTTTGGTAAGTTTTTGTTTTCAATTGCCCTCATGTTAGATCAGCATTTTTATCTGGTTTTTACCAGGATAAGAAACGCATCCATTTTGGGTTATGTAGGTGTTCAACCACTTTTGACGGGAAAATTGTAGGGGAGGCCTCTGCAGTATATATTCTATTTACAATAAAGGAGCATGTTTACAAGAGTATCTACAAACAGGCAGCAAGAATAGCCAGTGCCTACAAAGAATCAGGGCAAAAGATATACAATAGATTTGCTCTAGAGAGTCTATCTAGAAAAAGGAAAGGAGTCCTAGACTCCTAAACCATAGAACTGGATGTTTGCATAGCTTTTATTTCTGTTTCGTGAAATAGTCTTCATGTAACTCGAGATAAATAGTTTATAGTTCAATTCAAATTTTACAGTGTATTGGTTGAACACACTCTGATCATGTTCAGCCTATACATTGTTAGAATAATCCTGCAGTGTTGCTTTTTGTTTGAGTTTAAATGGTAGCTTGGATTTTGCTTTCTATGATGTGCAATCTGACTGACCCAACGTTGTTCTTGATATAACCGAGGTTAATTTGATGAACAATATTAGCCCTTCCTGTATATTTTGTGGTAGCCACATTTTAAACTTCATTTGTGATATCCTGAATTCCTGATGATTTTATTCCTTGTCTAATACCTAGCTATGTTTCAAATCTTGTTGTGTACAAAATAAAACACAGTAGATGAATGTCTATTGTAAACCTAACACTCTTGAGTTTTGTTTATTTTGTAGACAGCTGCCCTTGACGGGGAAATTGACTTGAAAACAAGAGTAATTCCAACAACATGTGTAGGACTGGACTCTGAACAATTGCACAAAATAAAGGTTCTGGCATTTTTGTTTCTGCATGCCTATGATTCTGCTTTTATTTATTATTCCTCACTACCTGCATGCATTAATTGAACACAGGGTGTCATTGAGTGCCCAATCCCAGACAAAGACATAAGAAGATTCGATGCAAACATCAGGCTGTTTCCTCCATTTATTGATAACGATATTTGTCCATTGACTATTAATAACACATTACTACAATCGTGCTACTTGAGAAATACAGAATGGGCTTGTGGAGTGGCAGTTTATACAGGTAAGTTTTGAATTATTTTGTCATGACCTTGTCTACCACTACACCAAACCAGATTGTAGTTCAAACATGTAGTATGTTTTTCTTACACTTTTGCGTCAGTGTTAGTATCGGTTCACTTTCATAGTTCATACTCAGTTCTCTCTGGAGGGCGAACATGTTGACAATGTATGTTTGAAGGAAAGACTGTGTCTACTAGATAACACCCTGCGCGTAGCTGTGGAAATTTATAGCAATGAAATTATCAAAATAACAATAAGTAGAATACATGAAAATAATACCGCACCATGTTCTCACCATATGAACGGTAACAAACCTAGAGGTAACTAGATTGTGGATGCATGTTATATTGCCTTGTGACATTCAAGTTCAGTTATTTGTTACTGAAAAAATAAAAAATAAAAAATGATGATGTGGAGGGCTTGCATGTGCTTGATGATGTAGAGGGCTTGCATATGATGGAAAGTGGAAATTGAACAGTGAAAGGGTTGCATGTGCTTGATGATGCAGATGACTTGCAAGTGGTGGGAAGTGAAAAGTGAAAAGTGGTGCATGCTCTTGATGATGTGGATGGCTTGCATGTGCATTTAAATGGGATCATTTACTTAGATATATAGGAATCGTTTACTTAGATATATAGGATTAGTAAGATAGAGTTTAACACTAATTACATAGGTATGAACGTGGAACCAGGTGGACAGTTTTCTATTCTAATCCTGACTGATCCATATGACAATATTTGAGAAAGTTTATCTTATCTTGATATTTTATTTCTCTTGAGATTATAAGCCCAACCGTTTATTTATCTCAACTTTGCAGGCAATGAGACTAAGTTGGGGATGAGTAGGGGAGTCCCAGAACCCAAGCTTACTGCCATGGATGCAATGATTGATAAGCTTACTGGTGCGATATTCTTATTTCAACTTGCAGTTGTTGTCGTTCTTGGATCTGCAGGCAATGTTTGGAAGGACACTGAAGCTCGGAAGGTAAATTTGCTGTCAATCTCAGCTTCCATATTTCTACTGTTAATATATATATTACTATTTCCTAGGAACCTATGATGAATTATCTTGCATAATGCAAGTATCTTCTCACAAACATGTAGCAGAAGTCATGTCTGTGTGCAAGCCTAAGAAACACCTCTTTCCACATGCTCTACGCTTTAGGACCTGAGGATTATAAGCAACTTTTCAGATTTTCTTTTGTAACTATTCAAGAACATGCACATTCCATATTCCTTAACTGGGGCTTTTTCTATGTTTTAGTGCACTTTCACGGGGGACGCCAACCTGAGTACACTTTTCTCTGCATGGTTCATAACCAACCAAAACATTCCAGGCTGTATCATAGAAAAGAAAAGATTTTTAGATTGGCCTTGACATGTATCTGCATTCTAGTTCTGTAAGCCTGGCACTATGATTATTGTTGAAGCAATTGGGCTTTCTATTTTCATGGGTTTCTGTAATGGTTTATATGCTTTTAATCATTGAGTTAATGCTTTGTGTTCTGGATTGGACTGATTCCTAATCACCATTGCCCTTAGCCGAACAATCATTTTCATTAGTATTCCTCTTCTTCTTTTCGTCCTTTCTAGAAATTAGCATAACAACAGTCTTGATCTTAAGCAGCACTAGCACACTAGTCACTAACTAGCAATAGAATCTGCACATTCAAGACAATTTATTTTTTTGTTCCTGAAAACCTTTAGCTCAACCGTTATAGTGCAGCAATGCAGATCTAAGAAATGATCACTAACCCAGTTCTGTACATATCCTCCCCCATCACCACCTTCCAGATTAGAGCTAAAACCCGCATGAAGAGTCTCTAACCCAAACCTCCTAGCGGGAATCAAACACATGGCTTCATTTATTATTCTGTAAGCTCCATATATCTTCATGAATAATATGAGCCTTCTGTTTTCCTTTTCTGCTCCTCTGCACCTGTTAGCCTGTCCTTTTGGCGATCATGTGCCAGTTACAGTTATACACTTTTTTATATGATCATCTGACAATGCTTCGCATCATTTCTTAGCAATGGTATGTCAAGTATGACGATGATGAACCATGGTATCAGATTTTGGTTATCCCTTTGCGGTTTGAGCTATTGTGTTCAATTATGATTCCCATTTCAATAAAGGTATTACTCTGCCAGTCCATCTAATTCTGATATAATTCCTTCTCTTCTGTTATGTGATTATGCAACTATTTTCTGTCTCATGTTAATAATTTCGTGGTTTAATATTTGCACCATCAAGTTAGTCAAATAAACAAGTCCACCTTTGAAACACAGCTGAATGCGTGGGGTAAACCATAATTTAAATTTGAATCAAGCAATGGAATAGTCGGAAGACAAACTAAATCCCCATAGCCTCTTAACCATGGAGTCATAGATAAGGGCAAGTTCCCTATCTTTGGACCCTTACCAACGGCAGCACATGACATTTTTGTTTTAGTAGAGTAAAACGGACCTCCACCGAGGTTGATGTCTCCCCCTGTTGAATCAAAAGCACTGATACCGAACTTTGTTAGAGTATGCTATATACTCCCTCTGTCCCGAATTACTTGTCTCGGATTTGTTTTAGTGTTAGATACATCTGTATCTAGAAAAATCTAAGACAAGTAATTTGGGATGGAGGTAATAGTATATTGCACTGGGTACTAGCAAAGAAGCAAGCATATGAAGATAACAGGACCCTATCCGTTTTTGCTAGTTGTACTAGTGTTTGAAATCCCATGGTGCTAATGAGTCATGAATTCCCAACCCAGATTATGATCTCAAAGCAAGTTTATTCAGTGAAAAATAGAAGAAATTTGAACTGAAATACATATATTTGGGGTTCTGCTAGGGACTTTTTCTTGAGTCAAATTTGAGTCTAGTTCAGAAACCAATGAAGTCCTTGTTTGTTCTAGCATAAGCTGGGGTCTACTTAATTTCTGCTAAATGCTTCCTCAAAGTAGTAATACATAGTTGTAAATGCTAATATTTCTTTTAAGTTTTTAAAGGAAGTTTTGACAGCAAGTTTTTAAAGGAACTTTCTATGTGTCATGTAGGTTTCACTGGACTTTGTTAAAAGTATGTATGCAAAGTTCATAGATTGGGACGAGGAGATGTACGACCAGGAAACAGATACACCTGCTCACGCAGCAAAGTAAGTGAACATCTGCATTTTTCTTGTAAAGTAAAATGTTTTCCCTTTTTTTGTTTTCTAAATCTAATCATCTCACATTAACTTTCAGCACAGCAATTAGTGAAGACTTGGGACAAGTTGAGTATATTTTGACAGATAAAACTGGGACTCTGACTGAGAACAAAATGATCTTCAGAAGGTGCTGTATTGCAGGCACCTTGTATGGGAATGAAAGTGGAGACGCGCTTAAAGGTCATATTTAATCCTCTTATAAAGATTTCTTCTTGATTCTGCCAGTAAAAATCTCATAAAAGTAGGGCCCTGATCATGTTTATTAAAATGATTGTCTTTTGAAGTATGATTTCATTAGTGAGCTTAGCATTGAATTCAAGGGGTTGTGAATAGTAGGGCGTGTTTATTCTGATCACTAAGTCTCTAAAGGTCTTGTTATTAACTAGTAAATCGCTAACCATGTCTTATAAATTACTTTTCTGCTGAATTTGGTTAATTGCACCCATCCTCTTAAAAGCATTATTGATGTAACCACTGTGTACTGATGTCATTTTCTCTCTGTAGATGTTGAACTGCTGAATGCTGTTGCCGATAATTCGCCCCATGTCATTAAATTCTTGACAGTCATGGCACTTTGCAATACAGTTATTCCTATAAAAAGGTTATATCTTTGCCTGTGCGATAGTGACACTCCACAATCCTTCTTCCTTCCGTTTACCTTACCTTTACCTGTTTTTTGCACTTCAGTCCTAGCGGAACAATATCATATAAAGCTCAGTCCCAGGATGAAGATGCTCTTGTTAATGCAGCATCTAATTTGCATGTGGTGCTTGTCAGCAAAAATGGAAATAATGCTGGTAATTTCTGTACATTTCACCATGATCTCCTGACTTGTAATTGTTTGTTTCTTGTCCTTGTGGTTGTTATGGATAAATAATAAGGAATGCTTTAAGCAGAAATTCACTTCAACAGACGGGTGATTCAATATGAGATACTTGACATTCTAGAATTCACCTCTGATCGGAAAAGAATGTCTGTTGTAATATCGGATAGTCAAAGTGGCAAGATTTTCCTCTTGTCCAAAGGCGCAGATGAGGCTATTCTTCCTTTGGCTTATTCTGGTAATCACCCTTTTTTGTTCTTTATTCATTGACTTGGTTTCTTACTCTGCATATGGATGCTAATCCATTCTGTCTTGACTCTTTGCCTCTGTAGAAGCATATAACATAGAAAACTACATAGCTTTGTCAGCAACTCAATCATTTCCACATGCGTTGACCATTAGATTTAATGATCTTAATTTTTCAGGACAACAAATAAAGACATTTGTTGACGCGGTTGACAAATATGCTCAGCTGGGATTACGCACACTCTGCTTGGGATGGCGTGAGCTAAGTTTGGAGGAGTACCTAGAATGGTCTCGGTTATTTAAGGAGGCCAACAGCGCGTTAGTTGACCGGGAGGTAATTATCATACTCCCTCCGATCCATATTAATCGTCGCTGGTTTAGTACAACCTTAGTTCAAAGCTGAGACACTTTTTTCCGCTCGGAGGGAGTAGTAGTTATTTTCTTTATTTACATACGTTTATACTGAAACTAAAAACAGTAATGCTTCTTTTTCGCAGTGGAAAGTTGCTGAGGTTTGCCAGAAATTAGAGCACACCTTGGATATACTTGGTATCAGTGCGATAGAGGATCGGCTCCAGGTGTTACCTCTGCTTTGATTTCCTCTCTTGTGAAGTATGCTAATATCGTTCATTTGTTTTTGGCATTTTCTTACCCTGTGTCCCTGTCTTCTGGCTTGTTCTGACTATAGGATGGTGTGCCAGAAACTATTGAAATACTGAGACAGTCAGGAATCAATTTTTGGATGTTAACTGGAGATAAACAAAGCACTGCTATTCAAATAGCTCTTTTGTGCAATTTAATTTCTTCAGGTAGCTGTCCTTTACTGAATAGTTTCACTACCTAGAAGGTTCTTTGGGCTCATCACTTAATAGTTTACTGTTTATTTGGGTGTTGCACTGGTGGTATTAGGTGGAACTTGCCAACCCACTGCACAATTATGAACTATCTCTGCCTATTGGTTTGAAATTTTGTGTGATGAAGCCTCTCTATTACTTGACATGTGACATTCTAATTTTGTGTGTGACTAAGCCCATATATTAGATCAAGAAGTAAAACATGACATTAATAAGATTCAAATCATATAAATTGTCTGATGGCACAAATTTCAGGTAGATTATTGATTCCACGAAATTGCTCTGTGTGGGTGTGTGTGTGTGTGGGCGAAGGTGTGTGTGCATGCGTGGGTGGGTAAAGCAGCACAAGGTTGTGGAGGAGCAATTCCACCTTGCTGCTACGAAGTGTACAGCACAATTGGTGAAGGAACTACTTCAGCGTGCTGCGCTAGATATCGCTCGAGGCAAATATAGACCGATATGGCAGCAGGAGTTCACAATCCAGAACTCCTAGTGCACAAGATCTAGTCCAAGATCTTAGATAAGGACACCAAGTTCTGTTATAGGTAGTGGGGTACATAGTCTGGTTACAAACTAGCGGTGGGGACCTTTATTTATAGGCTCTGGAAGCCTTCACATCTCAACTTCTACTTATAGCTAGAACACTCTAGAAAACATTACTTAACATACAATATTCCACCCATAGCTAGAAGACTCTAGAGAACAGTAGCTGAAGCTAAGAAAACAAGCTAGTACTAGATTGGAGTAGAAGTATCTAGAGGTAGTCAAATGGATTTCACTTCTGATTTTATTTTTATTTTCCTTCTCTATTGTTCCTCATCAGTGGGGCGATTGCGCTAGTTTAGGTGCAATAACTCAGTTTGAACGAGGGTCCTTAAATCCAAAAAAAATCATGTCGAAGGGAACTAATAAAAGACGAAACTGTTGCGTGACTTTTGTTCCATTGTCTTAGAGCCCAAGGGTCAACTCTTGTATATCAATGGGAAAACCGAAGATGAAGTTGCCAGGAGCTTGGAAAGAGTTCTACTCACTATGCGGATAACTTCTTCTGAACCTAAGGTTAGTTAACTTGTTGTAGGTAAAAATAATTAGTACCCTGAATGTCTTTCGGTGAAATAACACCCTGAAGAAATTTATTATATTCCCTTCATGTCACAATTCATGTCGTTTTGGATGTTGGCAGGGTCTCCAAGGCTACACTTTGCCCATCGGTTTCTGTTAAATTTGTTCCTTCAAATAAAATTATTTTTACAGTATGAAAGTATATTTTATGGTGGTTCTAGTCTTATCAATTTGGTATTGGAGATGTTGGCAAAACTTTCTATTTGATGGTCAAACACTCAATATGTTTACCTAATGACATGTATGTGACACGGAGGGGGTATTCATCTTGTGTTTAATTTGTTGACAAACACTCGATATGTTTAACTAATGACATGTATGTGACACGGATGGGGTATTCATCTTTTGTTTAATTTGTTGATGTAGTTTTTTGCTTGGAGCAGGAGTTAGCGTTTGTTGTGGATGGATGGGCTCTTGAAATTATTCTAACACGCTACAAGGAAGCTTTTACGGAACTAGCAGTTCTTTCAAAGACAGCAATATGCTGTCGTGTTACACCTTCACAGAAAGCACAGGTAATTTTTTGCTGCTGGAATTTTCATGTTTACCTGAGCCAGATATATAATCACTATTGGCCATTTGACTAATAGACCTAATAAGTAAAAAAAATGCAATATATCAATTGTGTCATGTCCTTTCTAAATGAAAAATGGAAAAGAAGAGAGAGAGAATCAACTGGTGGATCTCCATGTCTTTGTTTTGAGGAGGAGGCTACGCAATTACCTCCTTATTGTCTAGCACTGAGCAATTATTTCATGTGTTCTAGTATATCACCCACAGCCAGTAATTTGTTCTGTAAGAAGCAGATCAATGTGCACGATCACTCATAATATATCCATCTGTAATCTACCTGGGCCCTATTTTTCCTATTCAATATTCTGCATATTCGCCCAGATTTTTTCTCCATGTGTTGATCATCTTTCATTTCTGGGTAGCTTGTCAAGCTCCTAAAGTCATGTGACTATCGAACTTTGGCAATTGGCGATGGTGGGAATGATGTCAGGATGATACAGCAGGCTCACATCGGTGTAGGGATTAGTGGTAGAGAAGGTCTTCAAGCAGCAAGGGCTGCTGACTATAGCATCGGCAGTAAGTCGTCTTCATATTTGACCTTCATGTTCTCACTATTTTTACATTGATTACATTATTGCTTTGTAGAATTTTCACCTCATCTCGTTTCTATACAAAAAACAATCTACCATGTGTCGTCATTTTTTCTTCATTCTTCTGGATAATAAATTGATTCAACAAATGCACTAACCAAATGCCATTGGACCTTGGTGTTGTGATTGTGCCCATTATGTCCACTTTTTAAATTTTTGTCCATGCAAGTAATGAAATGAGTCCTACATGCAAATTAATAATGAAATGAGCCCCCCGCGGCCGTTTTTCGAGCATTTCGTATTGGCTGTCTTGCGTTTCTAATAAGTTGTTTAACCCCCCCCCCCCTCTCTTCCATTCTTTCTCTCCCGTGATACCTACTCCCGTTCTTCCTTGCCGGTGTCTCTCCCTTGACTGCTGGATGTTTGGTTGCGGTCTTGCGGAAGTGGGACATGGGAACATTCGCTTCTGTGCTGGAGCTTCAAATCGATGGGTGTTAACCAGTTGGTAGTACTGACTATTGTGATGCGAGCAATTTGGGTAGAAGTTGGCTCGAGTGGCTTCACAGTGGAGGGGGTGCATGATTGTCTTCGTACTCAGCGGCGATGAAAACATGAGCGAGAATGGGGTCGGAAGAAGAGCTGTAGCATCAGCGAGATGAGGAAAGGCTGTTGTTATTGGTTAAAACGTACTCCCTCCGTTCCAAAATAATAGAAGTTCTAGGACCTAAGTCAAGCTTTTAGAAATTTGATCAAGTCTATAAACAATCTACAAAGATCTACAATATCAAATATATATATAATTTTAAAATATATTTCGTATAATAGATCTAATGAAGCAAATTTGGTGTTGTAGATGTTGATATATTTTTATGTAGACTTGGTTAAAATTACTGAAGTTTGAGTTAGGTCAAATTACAGCGGAAGCCGCCCTCTGGGCTGGGGCTGGGGCCTCAGGCCTTCGGCTGGTACTCCCAGCCACCTGGGACGTCCATTAAAACCTTTGCAATGCTCTCTGTAAACCGTCGCCTAGGAGGCATGTTACTTTTTCCCTACCTTTTCAATGAAAAGAAACACAAAGTCTTTGTGTTTTGTTGAAAAAAGAACTTCAATTATTTCGGAACGGAGAGAGTAGCAGTTTGATGGTCTCGCACCATGCGATCTAGTCATGGACGTCTGCGGCAAAATCTTAGAGGTGCGTTTGACTGGTAGATTAAGCACAGCCGAAGGAAGAGGAAGGCTATTTGGTGGCAGATGGGACCTATTGTTTTTGTAGCAAGAGCAGGGGTATTTGCCTGCTCCCAAGTGTACATGGCAAGTTTGTACTGGACAGGCCTGGGTTAAATGTCCTTACAAACCACCTAAGGGGGTTAAGGGGACAGAAATCAATACTTCAGGAGGGATAATAGATGGTTTCATTCCTGGGAGTTGTGTATGCCCTCTCCTTAAATTATCACTGGGCCATGTTTTAGTTTCTTGAGATGTTTCACATGTAAACGGAGCTAACAGAAGATTTAGCAAAGCCAAAATTATATCCTAAGCTGTGTTGAACGTCTGAGCTGTCACAAAAAAACAGGTATGAATAGGTATTTGATGCGGAGTAAATAGCAAAAGCAATCTCTGCTGCCCGGTGTATCCTAAGGAAAAGGTTGCATCAATGAAACTCTCAAGTATACTTATGAGGGTATGTAGGCAATACCTTTCTAAAGGCAAGAAATTACAAGCAACCCTACTACTCCCTCTGTCCCATAATATAAGAGCGTTTTGTGTTAAAAAAACGCTCTTATATTATGGGACGGAGGGAGTACTAAATAAAGATAACATGCTATGAGGCATGTATATGAACCCTGTATCTAAAGAATACGTCTGAAGGGTTTAAAAGAATAATCAGAAAGTATTGGACACTTTAACACGATGATGTGCATAACAATGAGAGCTTCCCCTGAAATTTTCAAAATACAATCGAAGTTGTGGGCAAGAGTTTGATAATATGGTGTCCCTAGATAATTTTCGTGTTTTATGAAATTTCTCGACTGATGGTCTCATAATTTGACTACATAATGGTTGGTACACTGAAATTTCTGATGGCTTTCTACTTCTGCTTTTCCTTCTTGGCAGAGTTCAGGTTCTTGAAAAGGCTCATTCTTGTCCATGGACGATACTCATACAACCGTACTGCCTTTCTTTCGCAGTATTCGTTCTACAAGTCATTGTTAATTTGCTTTATTCAGATACTGTAAGTCACGATGAAACATCATTTTGGTCGCCTTCTTATTTTACCTTCAGCTCTTATATAATATCTTTCTCATATTCCATTTCTCGTTAAAAGCATACTGATAATAGTTGCTCTTGTCAGCATTCTCATATTATATGCGTGCAGTTTTTCTTTTGTTTCAGGTATTGCCGGAACAAGTTTATTCAATTCAGTTAGTTTAATGGCCTATAATGTCTTCTACACAAGCATTCCTGTTTTAACTACTGTTCTGGACAAGGATTTATCTGAAAAGACAGTGACACAAAACCCAGAAATTTTACTATACTGCCAGGCTGGAAGGTAAATTTATACCTCCTTTCATTTGTTGTTGACGGCTTCCACAAGTTCTATATGTCCTGTTAGTATATGCAATAAATTATCTGTAAATTTTTAGATGTTCAAAAAAAAAAGTTTGTGTTGCTTCACTAATATGTACATATTTTTTAGGCTTTTGAATCCAAGTACTTTTGCTGGTTGGTTTGGTCGATCGTTATATCATGTGAGTACATCTTTGTCCCCCCATGCTATGCTTCTAGTCTGCAAATGCCAGTTGCAAAAAACATGAAAAAAAATTCATGCATTGCACTAGAATTTGTAATGCCCATGCACAGGTGTTGACGTGCCTGATGAGAGCATCTTTTCTTGGTTGATTTCAGGCAATTGTTGTTTTCTTAATCACCATTCATGCTTATGCCAATGAAAAAAGTGAGATGGAGGAGTTGTCAATGGTTGCTCTCTCAGGAAGTATTTGGTTGCAGGCTTTTGTCGTGACACTGGAGATGAGGTGAGAAATCAAAACTTGAATCATAATGCTTATAACAACGTCTACATTGTACACTGTACTTGTTCTGATCTGTCTTTCCATTTTTCAGTTCTTTCACTTTTCTGCAGTTTCTGGCAATATGGGGAAACTTCGCTGCTTTCTACGTCATAAATCTCTGTATCAGCACCATACCAACTGCTGGGATGTACACCATCATGTTCCGCCTTTGTAGACAGCCGTCATACTGGATAACAATGCTGGTAAGCATTACTGTAATGTTCTTTTGCTTGGTTTATTATTGCACACACGATCCTCACGACGATGCGATATCAATGTTTCAGCTAATCAGTGGAGTTGGCATGGGTCCTGTATTAGCTCTGAAATATTTCAGATACACATACAGTCCGAGTGCGATTAACATTCTTCAGAAGGCTGAGCGATCTCGTGGGCCAATGTACACCCTGGTAAATCTGGAATCTCAACTCAGATCAGAGAAAGACAATTCGACCAACGCCAGTTTGACAGCGCCAGTCAAGAATAAGAATTCAGTTTACGAGCCCCTACTGTCTGATTCTCCTATGGCATCCAGGAGATCACTAGCATCGTCATCATTTGACATCTTTCAGCCAGCTCAATCAAGGGTACCTGCTGCTTATCCCAGAAATATCAAAACCAGTTAACCTTTGGTTGTCATTGTAGCACAGGTTACATATACCCTCGACAAAGAAAAATGGAATGACAAATAATAGAGGTCAGTTGAATTAGATGTGTTGTATAGCCAGTAGAAAAAAAAGGTTGTGTTGTATACTTGTATAGCACCGTTAAGGACTTACTATATATTGCCCAGAATATAAATGTGAAACTGATTAAATCTACCTACGTTTTACTCAAAATGATAAAAAAGATTTCTTGCAAAGACGAGGCTAATGATACTAATATGGCTTCATATATAATAATTAATTTTCTCCTGGATAAACTGGGTTAAAGATTCAGAAGTTTGACTTTCCAAAAAACTAATGCACCTTATATTTTTTTACTTTGAAATGGAGGGAGTAATAATTTGTTGGGAAGAGAAAATTATCTAAGTTGCATGATTCATTACCTTTCAAAAAGTTGTTTGAGTGGATGCAAACAATATAGGAGGGTCACACTTGTGCATGTAAAAAAAAGCCTGAAGATAAAATGACTGATTATGATATGTGCACTTTCTTGAACTAAAACCATGACATTTATTCTGGGACGCAGGGAGTAGATGCCCCCAAGAATGTTGTTCAAAAAAAATTAAAAACGAGACCATTCAAGACTACTTTTATAGAAGAAAATCTCTAAGCACCCTGTTCTCAATGTTGTTTGAAATCACTTCACATCAATTGGTTGTATCCATTCGTGGACTATGTAAATAAATTCTTGAGATTGCAAATTTGAGATGTCTTGGAATAGATTTGTGGGCTGGCTCAAACTAATAATGAAACAGTAAAGGACCCGCATCGTGTCCGATGGATTAACTTGCTACGATGACGCTCATGGTTTGTTAGCAGTTTGTGTGTATGGTGTGCCACCTGTGACGGCAGCGGGCTGGCCGGAGAAGCTGCACGGCCGTCCTAAGCCATGACAGGTTCACGGTTAGGCGAAGCTGGCGTCGAGATCGTCGGTCGTTCCCCTGTCATTATTCCTCACGGGCACGGCACGGGCACCGCCACCGCACCACCGGCCATATGGCTGTGCGGCGTTAACTCTGCCTTGGTACCACTTGGAGATTTGGTCATTTTTGTGCACTGGTTTAATCACTTTAATGTAATTATCTTAATTCAAGTACTCCCATGGACATAGAGCGGACCACTGGAAGGAAAAGGGCAAAACAAAAAAAGCTTGAGCATCGTAGGTAGGCTGCTGGTGGATCGATCCATGCAGGGATTAAAAGCCTTGTCTGGTCATGGCCGGCTTTCAATCGCAGAGTACACGGCGGCAATGAATACGAACACGACTAATGATGCAGACCAACTGTTATGGGATCACCGATTTTTTGGAGGCCATCATCCGCATTCAGTCATGGCGTTAATGGTGCCAGCAAGCCCAGCATGGGTCGTCTCTCCTCCTTAAATTCTTTTGGGAGTACTATGAACCGGGGCACAACATCTTTTCGTAGGATCAAAGAAAATATGTAATCAAGGGCAATGATTTGGTCGAAATGATTACCCTAAAAAAATGGTCGGAAGGAGGGTTCTGCTGAGGGCATAACTCAACAAGTCCTAAAGGAAGAGCAAACACATACAGACGGTGACACGGGCTTCAACAAGGCTAATCCGGCTTGGGGGTGGTGGAGGGAGCAGTGGCGCCAAGCGGAGGGCCATCAAGCGAAGGTCGGCGATGATAGTGTTGATGGTGCCTTGGTCCTAAGAGAGGCTAAGCGGCCGCCAAAGATGCAGGTAGCCACACATTTTAAACACAGCGCGAGTGGCACGTCAAAAAGGAATACGCTGAATCGCAAGCTTATTGCGGACTGTCCAGAGAGCCCATGCGAGCACCCTAATGGTCAACCACCAAAGGTGGCGGGTCGAATTGGGGGAGGTATGAATCTCTGCAAAGAGGTTGGGGAAGTTTGTGTGCGTGTGTGTGTGCGCGCGCGGTGAACATTTGTCGGATATTGTGCCCTGATGGTTTGCTTTATATAAATAAAGCGGGGCGAAAGCCTTCTTCGGTAAAGAAAACGGTCGGAATGATATACCATCATGTTTATAATTAAGTAAAGACCCCAATAGCCAGCGAACTTTTGCTGTGAGGGAGATGCAATTGCGAATGGTTTAGATGCCAAGTTTAATTGCACGAGAGTGGCAATTCTTTTGGAAACGCATGATAATTTCTGAAAAGAAAGAAAATTGCGGGGAAAAAGACAGGATTTGCCATTACCTACGTACTTGCCAAAAAAGCGTTCGCTTGCCATCTCGTTCGTTCGTTAGTTATCATTTTCGTTTAATTAAAGACGGAACATGCGTCGTCTATCTGTCAGCTGCGACAGCCTCACGCTTGAATGCCCTTTCGTTCGTGGCATGTTTGGTTAGGCGTGGCAATGGCACATGACGTACTGCCGGCGTTATCGGTCATCATGTGCCGTGTACAATACAATGATGCCCTTCCATGCTTACAGTTACCGTCCTTGCGGAACGTCGCTGTCCCTATGCCATCCTCTGGCAAACTTGATCAGTGTCTGCAAATGATTAGGGTGGATTCACGGCTTCACAGACTACTTTTTTTTTTGCGAGTGGCTTCACAGACTACTAACCACAAAAATACTCCAAGGACGACATACATGCATGCATGTTTGAAGCTTGGAATTATACCCAAAAAGTCGATCGGTATAGGACTGACAGTAGATATCTCTGTGTCAGCTTAGGGCACGGTCACCGCGGCACCCACCACCCTACTTACTAACCAACGGAATCAACAGATTTGTCAACGGAATCAAAAACCGTTGCCAACTCGCACGCACGATTACTTAGCAAGGAAGTCTCAAACCACAAACAATATATCAACCCTAGTGCATGCACGAGAGGAGAGGAAACGGTTTTTGCAAAAGCCAAGTGTGAGCCAGGCATTAATGTCATGACAGTCGCCTGGCTGACATGCCCTGCTGCCTATCCATCACCTAATTAAGTCTCCAAACCAACCTCTGCCTGGCAACCTACGCCCCGTCCTTGTCCTCCTACCGCCCCAACCCATACCTTTTCCTCTCCAAACAGACACCCAAACGGCCATAGTTGTTGGCAGTGGCAGGGGAACAAGTTGAACAACAACGCGTGCAGCCGACCAAGTTTTCGATCAGTTCCGTTGGGCTCGATCTTTTCTGGGTGGATTCTAGTCTAGGATCAAAACTCCATCGTGTGTGGTCACGCTGTTGCACGTCAACGTGCAAGCAACGTGAGCCGTCAATGGATGTCTGTGCGTAACCACACAATGGTGAAAGGTTTCCTCTCGGATGCGATGGACGGACTAGCCTGCTATATATTCATGCTGCTCTCGAGGAGAATAAGATGAAAGCTATCACGGTGAAAGTGAACGTTAGGAAGCATTCGCCTCAAAAAAATTCTACTGTAGTAAGAACAGGAACATACTGCAGTAGTAATACGATCCGCTTGGCGCCACGGATCTGGGAGACCGACTCGGACCACACGACGCTCTGCGGCGGGGTTAAACCGAAGCAGTGGTCTGTGCCTGCCTGTTTTTGTCTACCCCGTGCGTACGTATGCTTGCTGCGTCGCACACAGCAGAGAGCAGACTTAGTCAAGAAGCATACGCTTGGCAGGGACGACATTATGGCCACCCCTAACCGCCACCTTCCCCACCACCGTGAGCGCCATCAATGCCGTCCTCGCCCGGCCTTAAATCCCTCCTCCTACCTCCGTCCATCCATCACAGATCACACCGCCCGCACATTGCCTGCTTACTGGCTCCCCGCCATTGCTGACCAGTGACCGCAACCACCACCTTCCTGCCACTATATATATACCCCGCGCGCGCGCTGACGCAGTGACAAATCGCACGGGCGGCGCGCGGCTTAGCTGTATTGCACTGTCCACCACCACCAGCATCAAATATCTCCGGCGAGAGCTTCAGCGATATTTGTTTCTGGAGAGCTTGCCGGGAAGGAGGAGGAGGAGGAGGAGCGGCGGCGGCATGGTGTTCTTCTGCTTCCTGGTGGACCAGCGGCGGAAGGTGCGGAGCAGCAAGCCGGCGGCGGGGATCTGCTCGCGGTGCGGCGGCTGCGCCAGCGTGGCGGACATGGAGACGGCCACGCGGCTCTGCTACCTCCTCACCGTGCACCGCGTCACCTGGCGCGCCATCATCTGCACCTTCTGCGGCGCCATGCTCAAGTCCTACCGCCACTACAGGCTCTACTAGACCGGCGATTGATCTGCGCGCGCGACGGACGTCTCCACCCGCGTCCCGTTTCCTGACGGCCGGTGGACTGGAGCCTGCATGTATGTGCTAGCTAGTTTTGTTTGCTCGATCTGCTTATTAATTTGTGTTTCAGGCATGCTCTCTAGCTTGAGCTTGGAGATTGTTGCACTGGATTCTTGTGGTCTTATGTACATATACGGGGTAGTATTCTGCAAGGTGGCAAGTCTTGATTAGTTATTTAATTTCCTCCGAAGGTTGCATTGCCTTGTCTTCTCACTCTCCGTCGAGACTGTAAAAACTGAGAAAGGGTTTTGCTCCTATTGCATACAATAGGTGCCGGCTCCTCTGTTTATATATGCACATAGCAACGAGGTTGTTGCGTCCACAATCAGGAGCTAACAACCAGATTACAACAAACAGAATCTTATGGCTTTACAACTTGATACGCAACTGAATCATATGCGCAAGTCTACATCATTAGTATCTGCACAACATATGCACGTATCTTAACAGACCCATAGGATTTGTTAGTAGGATCTCATGCAAGAGAGAAGGGGGAAGTGTCAGAATCTTGTTATCCATCACTAATTAGCTCCTCTTGTAATTGTAATAGTAGTAGCATGGCTGCTCATACATTTCCCCTCTCCTCTTCACGGCATTAACGTGTGATTCCTCACACTTTTCATCTTTCTTTTCTGGTGAGAAATCACACCTTTCATCTGACAAGGCCCTATTGTCTACTACTACTACTACGGGATATTATTTCGAAATAAACTAGGACGGGAGATATTTGTGTGGCGTTGTTGTTCAAATTTGTTCTGTCAATTCCTGCGATCTTTTTTATTCTGTTAAAACTTTGGTCCGCTGGAGGGGAAAGCAACAGTATTTGAAAATTGAAACCCCATGGCAGGCCGACCACCAGCAGGCAGCAGATGGGCATTAACTAATGTGCATGGCATACGAGGACATATGGCACATGGATGTGGACAGCCCATACCAAACTATACTCCTACTCTGGTGTAAATTTCGTTGGCCCACGATGGAGTACAATGTTTGCTCCAGCTGGTGTCTGCGGAAGGAAGTGATTTACAACTGTCGCCATAGCGCAGATGCTGTCCACAGGCCATTTCTACGGTCATGGTAATTAAGCACTCGGCACAGTGCACATGTGCAATTAATAATGTACAACTATTGTCCAGCAACTATTCAGCAAGTACTTCTTCATAAACCCCGCAAGGTCATTTTTGGTGAGCTGAGAACGCGTCACCCGTCACGTGACGCGCTCCGACACTTTCTTCGAATTTTATTTTTTTTGTTTTTCTGTACTTGTTTTTGGCTTTTCGGATTTGGCAAAAAAAACATGAAAATTCGTGTATATTTTTCTTCTGCGGGAAGCACAGATTTACTTTTCGTGGAGGCACGGATTTTCTTTCATGGTCGAAAAAGGAAAAAACATGTTTTCTTTTTCTTCCACAAGAGACACAGATTTACTTCTCGTGAAGGTACGGATTTGCTTCCACAAGAGGTGTAGTCGTGCCACTCGAAAAACAAAAAAAAATATTTTTTTTCTTCCGTGAGAGGCACAGATTTACTTCTCATTTGCTTCCACAGGAGGACAGTCGTGCCTTTCGGAAAAAGGAAAAATCAGATTTTTTTTCCTTTCATGAGAGGCACATATCTATTTCTCGTGGAAGCGTGGATTTACAGTCGTGCCTCTCGAAAAAGAAAAAAAGGTTTTTCTTTTTTCGTGAGTGGTGTGCCTCTCGGAAAAAGAAAAAAACATGTTTTTTTATTCTGTGAGAGGCACCGATTTACTTCTCATGGAGGCAGATATTTATTCCATGCCTTTTGAAAAAAGGAGATAACATCCTTTTTTTCTGCGAGAGGCACAAATCTATTTCTCATGGAGGCATGTATTTGCAGTCCTGCCTCTCAAAAAAGGAGAAAAACATGTTTTTTTTTTGCAAAGGCGTGCATCTCAGAAAAGAAAAAAAATATGTTTTTTTATTCCGTGAGAGACACAGATTTACTTCTCATGGAGGCACGGATTTGGTTCCGCGAGAGGCACAGTCATGCCTCTCGGAAAAAAAAGAAAAAAATGTGTTTTTTCTCTTTTTTTCCCATGAGAGGCACGGATTTGCTTCTCATCCAGGCATAGATTTGCTTCCGCGAGAGACACAGTTGTGGCTTTTCAGATAGGGGGAAAATGTGCTCTTGGTCCGGGTTCTCTCGTGAATAAAGTTCTCCCACCCCGCTACCGCTACTGCTCGAAAGCCTTCGGATCCCCTACATGACTGTCATGAGCCCCTACAAGGAATCAAAATAAAAGCCGAAACCAGATGCAGGAAGTATTGACCAATCGAAATCTATCAACATGGGATCTAGTTTTGAAAATTTTGATGCGAAGAATCCAATGGTGAAAATGGTTTTAGATTTGGACGCACGGTTTAAGAGAACATTTTGAATAAATGAATCTATGAAAAAAGAGAAACTCCCGGATTAGTGATCTTCAAAGTACCCCGGGGAGGTGGGAGTGATCTTTGCAAAGAGCCAAATAGTACCCCTTAATTAATGATTTGGTTATTGTCCAACATTCTATGTATAGTGCTATGATCTAGTCAGAGGTGCCGATTGATAACAACAAGAAGATTTGGAAGATGAAGATACCACTTAAGAATAAAATCTTTGCGTGGTATCTTCGTCGATGAGTCATTCTTATCAAAGATAATTTTATTAAGAGGAATTGGCATGAAAGTACGCAATGTATGTTTTGTCATCACGACAAGACGATAAAACACTTGCTTTTTCAATGCAAGTTGGCTCATTCTATATGGTCAGTCATCCAAATAGCTTCTGGCTTGTATCCTCCATGTAGTGTTGTCAATATATTCGGCAATTGGTTACATGGGGTAGAATACAGGTTTAGAGCTCTTCTCAGGGTGGGAGCGCTTGCCGTTATTTGGTCACTTTCGCCATGTAGAAATGATAAGATTTTTAACGATAAAAATACTTCTCTTATGCAGGTTATTTATAGATGTACCGGTACGCTCCGTTTATGGTCGTCTCTACAGCGTATGGAGTACCGACACATGTTTACGGAGGTGTGTGCACGCTTGAAGGCCACTGCGAAAGATACTTTTACCTAACATGGATGGCCGCATGATCTTCGGATTGGCCCTCCTACGTCTTAGGCGTTATACAGACTTCATTTGATTAAGTGTATTTCGCCTTTTTCTGCTTTTTTGGAACTTGAACTTGGATATGGCTATGTGCATCTTAGTTATGCAGAGGCCGGATGTAACGCTTAAATCCTTCTAGTAATAAAGTGCCCTTTATCAAAAAAATTGTCCAACGTAAAAAAGCAAACCTACCCATTGTGATCGGGTGTTTCTCTGGCTGCGAGCAATACAGCCCGCGTCGCCTGTAGCCCGCGTTCGATCGCTAGCATGGGGCCAGCCCATTAGGGAGCCGCGCTCGCTAGCTGTTGTTGTCGCTCACCTACAAGGACCTTCAATGATGGGACCTCCTATACGCTGCTCTTTGCGGCAGATTGTCACCCGCACGCATAGACGGGTCTCCGACTGGGCCGGCTCATGAAGCTATCAAAAAAACTAGCCAACACGTAGAATCGAACCGAGGATCTCATGATATAGGCGGCATGCTACTACCAGTTCAGGTAGGGAGAGTCCTTTTATTTGCAGCAGCGCAAAGCTTTAAAGATAACACCAACGCAGACACAAATATTTTTTCTAAACTTCAAACGCAAAACATTGTTTTTTTAATGAATGTTTTATGAATCGCAAACCCGGTTCAGATTTGTGTTTTCTCTTAAGAAAATGGAAACACTTTTTGAAATCATGAACAATTTTTAAAATGCACACATTTTTTGAAAATCATGACAATTTTTCAAATGCGAAAACTTTTTCATAATTAAAAAATAAAGAAAATGTAGAAATATGAACATTTGAAACCCTCAAATGTTTTAAAAAACAAACATTTTTAAAATGTGTGAGCAATTTTTAAATAGGAACAAAACATGAATATTTTTTTAAAAAATTGATCAATTTCTGAAAATGGGAACATTGTTTGAAACTGCCAAACCAAATTTGAAGACACAAATATTTTTTGAAATCCTAAACATTTTTCTAAAATTTCCGAAATATTTGAACAAAGTCATTCTGAACAATTTTTGGAAAATACAAACATTTTCTGAAATTCCCAAATAAATTTTGAAACATGCGAACATTTTTGGATTTTATGAACAAAATTTCAAAATACATTTTTTTAAAAAAATTCTGAATATTTTTCACAAAGTCGAACATTTATTTGAAAAAAAACTTGAAAAGCAAAATGAAACTAAGAACAACAAAATGAAAAGGATAAAATAAGAAAAATAAGAGAAAAAGGAAACAGAAAAGGGAAAATGTAACTAAAAACCGGTTCGAGACCCTTCTAGAAAGTCCCAAAACCAGGAAAACAAATCCTACCTGGGAACCCTCCGAAGGGGTTTCCAAAACTGTAATGTGAAAGCTTTAGATGGGAATACCCAAAATCAGTCGCTCCAGTCGCTCGTGTGTGCGTTTCTCCAACGTTTTGATGTGGAATGCGTCAAATAGGAAAGTTGTTCAGTGATACTTCTTTCGTTCCATATTAGTTGTCGCTGAGTACTAAATTAGCGACAACTAATATGGAATGGAGGGAGTAGTTCTTAGTGCATTACTTCCCCCACAATTCTTGAGGCTCTAGCTTGCAGGAGGCATTGTCACTTGTCGAGGACTTGGGCCTGCAGAAACTTTGGATCGCCTCAGATTGTCAATCTGTCATGAAGGATATCACATAATGCCCCGGGGAAGACATGGTGCATTGTACATGAAATAATGGAGCGTAGGGAGGCATTTGAATCCTTTTATTTTTGAACATACGAACTTTAATTTTGAAGCTCGCAATCTCGCCAAGTTTGCATGTGACTTAGATATAGGTCGTCATGTTTGTTTAGGGAACACTTATGATCCAAACCTTGTTCCTATGAATATTTTGATGAATTAAAAAAGTTCAACGAGAATTCTAAAAAAACCCTGCACAATTATGTTTTTTGTTTTATTTCGTAAATTTTTTTTGGTTCTTTTCCTTCCGTTCATGAATTTAAAAAAAATCGTAAATTCAAACAATATTCATAAATTTGGAAAACTCAAGAAATGTGAATATTTTTTGAAAACACGGAAATGTGAACAAAATCTGAAAAAAATGAAATTATACATTTCTCTAAATTCCGAATGAGTTTTTAAAAACAAAACAATTATATGAAATTCCCGAAACATTTTGTGAAAACATGAAGTTTTTTTGTTTGAAATCCAAAAAGAATTTTGAAACTTCGAACAACTTTTGAGAATGCAAATACTTTCTGTATATGAGGACAAATTTTGAAAATGGGACATTTTTTTAGAACACCGAGATTTTCGAAACTTGGAACAAACTTTGAGAATGCAATCTTTTTGGGTATATGAGGACAAATTTTGAAAATTGGAACATTTTTTGCGTGCGACCAATTTTAGAAATTAATTATTTTTGAAACTCTGAACAAATATTGAGAATGTGAATTTTGTGTATATGAGATTTTTTTTTGAAAATGGGAACATTTTATGGAATTCTGAACAAATTTAAAATGTGTTTTTTTTACATTTTTGAAACACAAATATTTTGACAATGCCTGAAGAAATTTCAAAATTTGGATTATTATTTTTGAAATTTTTGAAAAAAAGAAACAGACTAAAAAAAAGGAAGAGGGAAAATCTGGAAAAAGAAAAGAAAACAACAAAAAACAGGAAAGGGAAAACTTGCTTAAGGAACCGTCTAGAAGGTTCCCAAAACAATTCAGGAAGCTTCTAGAAGGTTCTTTTTTAGGGGTTCTAGTAGGTTCCATTTTTCTTAAGAAATCCCCAGAAGGTTCCTAAAACTAGTCCTCAAGCTCACTTCGCTTTGGTTCTAATGGGTGATCACAGCCTCAATGCTCGCAATGGGCGATACACAACATTTGTGGCTGGCACTGGTCTCGGGCGGTAGAAACCTGGGAGGAGATGCTATTTGCCATGCCACCTGAAGTACTGGGACCGGCAACTGGTGCCACCCATTAAAAATTTAAAATGTAAGTTTTCCTTTTTTTATATTCCTCAAAGTTTCTCTAATAATTAGTAATTTAGTTTTCAAATAGGGAAATCAAAAAAATCATGTTACAAAAAAGGAAGCATTTTATAACAAAAATACTGATATGTTTTTATATTTTAATAAGTTTTTACTAAAATCAATTTAACAACAGAGTATATATAAAACTTAAAATGTTCACATACGTATCTAGAAAGAATTTTTTAATATATATATGTATATAAAAACTGTGTAATATATACGAGGATAGTTGCTATACATGTGACATATATGTTCATAAAATTTTGAAAAAGAATGACAGATATTTCCGAAAAAAGCGAAATGGAAGACAAAGCAAAAAAAAAAGTAACCAAAAAGGAAAAATGTTCGTGTGTCACATATATAAAAGAAATGTTCACATGCATTTAGAAATTGTCGGCCACATACAGAAAAATATTCATGTATTTAAAAAATCATGCATTTGAAGTAGTTATTGATGTGCTATAGAATATATGATCCAATGACCATGTACTTTTAAAAATATGGTTACATATTTTCCCAAAATAAAAGTAAATAAGAAAATGAATAGGAAAATACAAAAAAGAAACAAAAAATATCCCATCGAGGACGACGGGGACTCTCTGGGTTGGGATCCGCTTGCCGACACCTTGATGATTAGGACAAAGACTCTTCGACGGCACCCCGGTGATGCTGATGGATGCTCCCTTGGCCGAGGTCTGCTTAGCAACACATGAGTAATCCAAGCGGAGTGTCGTCAACGAAGGCTGCTTGACGACATCCCGGATGACAAGGACGAAGAGACTCCATCGAAACCCGCTTGGTGGAACTTCCATGACGGAGACATGGGTCCTTGACAAATGACAAAAGCTACCCATGATGTTCAACAAGTAACTATCTCTTAGGCATTAACAAGTAATTAGCCATGATAAGAAGATTTTCATGATAAATCACTTCAGTCGGACATAAAGGAAGACCGAAGTTCAGCAAATCCTTTGCTTCTTACTTACTCATCTCAAGGATAACGTCAACAATAATAAATAATAATGATTTTGAAAGGACATAGATGTCGCCTAAAGGGAGGAATGAATAGGCGTTTTAAAACAAGATTGACTTTATTCTAATGTGGAATTAAACTAAACAAATATTTTTCAAGCACAAAATCCTAATATGCCCGGCTCAACTAAGTGCATCAATACTCTATGCTCAATGAGATAGGCACTTAAAGTAAATGAGTAAGCACAAACTATATCACAAGATGTGGAATGGAACAATACAACTAAGCAATTCAAACTAGCATAAGATACATCAATGCGAGCAAGTATGAATTGCATAAAGTAAAGGGAGCAAGGGACAACTGATGTTTTCCCGAAGTTCAAGTATCCACTGATACTGTACTCTCTGTTGGAGAGGTGCCGAAGTCAAAGCTCCGGAGCGTCACCAAGTGGCTCACCTTATTCTCCCTTTGACCACTCCCAAGGTATGAGCCTCCCCAACGGAAAGATCTCATCCACTATGGTTAGCTTCTTCCTTCACTCCGGAGACGGCAAGCTCCAACCCACTTCATAAGACCACCTATAGTAAAACTCTGTATTGATGCCACGTCACCTTCGTTACTGTTGCTAATCTTTCATTAGTTCAAAACCGGTCCAAAAATCAAAATTCAAAATATGACAAACAACAAAAGTTTTCAAACATCAAAACAAAAATGTTCGGGCAGTGCCAAATATTGCATAGATAATTATGGTGAAGTAAACACATTTTTAGAAATGACTAAATACTTTAAAATGAAATAAAACAGAAAAGAAAAATAAAGAAAAAAAAAGAAAGAGAAAGGAAACCCCCCAACCCCCCTGGGCCAACTGGCCCAGCTAAACCAGCCTGGTCGGCCCAGCCGGCCCAGCTCCCCGCACCGTACCCCCTTCCCGTTCCTCGGTCGCGCGCCGCTATAGGGCGCGGTCGCCACCAGACCCGCTCGCCAGCGTCGAGGTGGATAAGGACGCCGACGCCGCGCCCCCTCGGTCTCTCCTCCCACTCGCCCCCTGCTCGCCCTCGGTTCTTGTGCCACTCCCCCTCCCCTCAGATCCACCTCGCTCTCCCCCTCATTCCCCACCACGACCGAACGCTGCCATGGACCCGCCGTCGTGAATCGCGTGGCCACAGTCATCGCCTCGCCGCGCCTGCGTGTCCGTCATCTCCGTCGTCGACCGGTGGCCACAGCTGGAGCTCGGAGGCGCTGCTGCAACGCCCCCCTTCTTCCACATCTCCGGTCGCCGCTGTTCTTCCCCAACTCCGGCGACATCCCTCTGCTGCTACTAAGCTACCACGGGCCATCTTGCGTGCAGCACGGTGAGCTCCCCCACCTCCTACTCCTCCTCGTTAAGCCCCTCACGCCCCGTAGCTACCTCGTCGCCGCTGCCGAGAACCCGTTGCCGCGGATCGCCTCACCGCTGAGGCCATGCTCTCCGTCGTGCTCGCCTGAGCACGGCATCGTGTTCCTGGCGCGTCCAGGGACCGAACGCACCCGCGCATGCGCTTCCATATGGCCCCTATGCCCTTGCGCGTTGAGCGCCCGAACGCGTTGCTGCTTGCGCTCGTCGCCGGCGTGCCTCCGGTGACCAAATGGTCACGGGACAGCGCCCGTTGAATTCGCCACCTGACGCATGTCTCGCCCGGCCTCTCAGTTCACTCGCTAGCGTGCCGCGTCGCCGTTTCCTCTCGCGTCCGACTCCGGTCGTCCGCCGATGAGCTCGCCGCGCTCGACTCTGGCCACCTCGGCCTCCGCAACCACCACCGTTCGCTCCGCCATCGCCTTGCCGTTCGAATGCGACCGGTCCCGCCCGTTTTGGTGGCCTACAGGCGAAACCCGACACTCGCCCACGCCGCGCCGCCGTGAATACAAACTCGCCGGCGTCTAAACGCCGGCCAGCTAACGTGGCATGCATGGGGTCCACTCCTGGGTCACTGCCAGTGGGTCCCCGGGGCCCAGTTGACCTGTTGACTAAGTCAACTTGCTGACTGGGCTGGTCCCAACAGCTGACCAGTGGCCCCCCCGTCTTTAAGCTAATTAAATTAGTTAATCTAATTAATCTGGGCTAATTAGTCACTGACTAATGGGGCCCACACTTAGTTAATTCTAAATTAGTTTAAAACAAATCCTGTTTCACCTCTGTCTCAATGACAGGTGGGTCCCACTGGACCTATAGTCAGTTTTGACTCTAGTCAACCACACTGTTGACTGCTGGCATCACACATACGTCATGCTGACGTCATCCCATACTATTCTGGATAATGTTGATTTAAATTAATTAAATAAATTCCAGAAAATGATTAAATCTTTAGAAAATCATATCTTTTAATCCGTAACTCGGATGAAAATACTTTCTACATGAAAGTTGCTCAGAACGACGAGACGAACCCGGATACGCAGCCCGTTCGTCCGCCACGCACTCCTAACATATCAAACTCGCAACTTTCCCCCCTCCGGCTCCTCTGCCCAAAAACGTGAAACACCGGGGATACTTTCCCGGTTGTTTCCCCCCTTCACCGGGATAACCTCATACCGCGTTAGGGCACACCTAGCATCGTTACTTGTCATGTCATGCATCGATATGCATCTGTTTGCATGGTATTCATTGTTTCTTCCCCCTCTTCTCTCCGGTAGACTACGAGACCGACGCTGCTGCTGCCCAGTTCGACTACGGAGTTGACGACCCCTCCTTCTTGCCAAAGCAACCAGGCAAGCCCCCCCTTGATCACCAGATATCGCATATTCTTCTCTATACTGCTTGCATTAGAGTAGTGTAGCATGTTACTATTCGGTTACTCCTATTCTGTTGCATAGCCTGTCATTGTTGCTACAGTCATTGATACCTTACCCGCAATCCTAAATGCTTAGTATAGGATGCTAGTTTATCATCATTGGCCCTACACTCTTGTCAGTATGCCTTGCTATCTATCGGGCTGTGATCACTTGGGAGGTGATCACGGGTATATACTATACATACATACATACTATACAGATGGTGACTAAAGTCGGATCAGCTCGTTGAGTACCCGCAAGTGATTCCGATGTGGGGGCTGAAAGGACAGGTGGCTCCATCCCGGTAGAGGTGGGCCTGGGTTCCCGACGGCCCCCGACTATTACTTTGTGGTGGAGCGACAGGGCAGGTTGAGACCGCCTAGGAGAGAGGTGGGCCTGGCCCTGTTCGGCGTTCGCGGATACTTAACACACTTAACAAGATCTTGGTATTTGATCTGAGTCTGGCTACTGGCCTATACGCATTAACCAACTACGCGGGAACAGTTATGGGCACTCGACGTCGTGGTATCAGCCGAAGTCTTCTTGACGTCAGTGACGGAGCGGCGCACGCCGGATTGGACTGCGTTAACGCAACTTCCTTTGTAATGGAGGTTGCTAGGTCTGCTTCCGGCCGCCCACGCAACATGCAGGTGTGCAATGGGCGATGGGCCCAGACCCCTGCGCGCATAGGATTTAGACCGGCGGGCTGACCTCTCTGTTGTGCCTAGGTGGGGATGCGACGTGTTGATCTTCCGAGGCCGGGCATGACCCAGGAAAATGTGTCCGACCAAATGGGATCGAGCGTGTTGGGTTATGTGGTGCACCCCTGCAGGGAAGTTAATCTATTCGAATAGCTGTGATCTTCGGTAACAGGACGACTTGGAGTTGTACCTTGACCTTATGACAACTAGAACCGGATACTTAATAAAACACACCCTTCCAAGTTCCACAGACAACCCGGTGATCGCTCTCTAACAGGGCGACGGGGAGAGGATCGCCGGGTAGGATTATGCTATGCGATGCTACTGGAGATGCTACTTGGAGATGCTACTTGGAGGACTTTAATCTACTCTCTTCTACACGCTGCAAGACGGAGGCTGCCAGAAGCGTAGTCTTCGACAGGATTAGCTATCCCCCTCTTATTCTGGCATTCTGCAGTTCAGTCCACCGATATGGCCCTTTACACATATACCCATGCTATGTAGTGTAGATCCTTGCTTGCGAGTACTTTGGATGAGTACTCACGGTTGCTTTCTCCCCCCTTTTTTCCCCCTTTCCTTTCTTTCTGGTTGTCGCAACCAGATGCTGGAGCCCAGGAGCCAGACGCCACCGTCGATGACGACTACTACACTGGAGGTGCCTACTACTACGTGCAGCCCGCTGACGACGACTAGGAGTAGTTTAGGAGGATCCCAGGCAGGAGGCCTGCGCCTCTTTCGATCTGTATCCCAGTTTGTGCTAGCCTTCTTAAGGTAGACTTGTTTACTTATGTCTGTACTCAGATATTGTTGCTTCCGCTGACTCGTCTATGATCGAGAACTTGTATTCGAGCCCTCGAGGCCCCTGGCTTGTATTATGATGCTTGTATGACTTATTTATGTTTTTAGAGTTGTGTTGTGATATCTTCTCGTGAGTCCCTGATCTTGATCATACACGTTTGCGTGCATGATTAGTGTACGATTGAATCGGAGGCGTCACAAGTTGGTATCAGAGCCGACTGCCTGTAGGAATCCCCCTTCCACACTCCTTGGTCGAAGTCGAGTCTAGTCAATACAAAACTTTTACTAACTTGGCTGTGAGCCTTACGGGCCCACGTTGCCATTGGGTGGTATTAGGATCTTTTACTTCTCGACCTTTACTCCGGGGCTCTGAACTCTCTCCTACTCGGGTTAAACGAATTTACTAACTCTAACATTAGGATCCCGTTACCACGTTCACCCCAAAGTTGGATAAGCCATAGTTATTCTGTAGGATAGTATTTTGAATAGCACCCACATTTTCATTTGACTCCATTGAAACATCTTTGTTTTCAGATGGAACCCACGAGGCAGGTCGTGCGCCACACGGCGGCCATTGGTGCCTCAGGATCACCTGCTGTGCTAGCTGAGATGATGACCTATCTGGGTTATCGCTGGCACCCTGAGTACACCGTCTATGAGGAGTACCAGGACTTTAACTAGGAGCAGTACCGTGCCATCGTCCACCTCTACTCTCGGGAGTATGACTCCACTACTGTGTTGCACACTGCTCATGGTGTTGGAGTGACCATCGAGATGGCAGTTCACGATGCTGCCTATGCTGCTCTGACACGTCTTTGTGGAGAGTATTAGGCGTTGGACACTTCCCCTTTCAGGCACATTGCTATCGCATCCGATGTTGGTGCGGAGGGATACTACACTGCTGCCTACTCCACCGTCACTCGAGAGCCCTTCCACCATCAGAGCCTGGTTCTGCATGCTGATGGGTTGGACCGAGCTAACCGAGCTCTTCGCCACGAGTTGTACATCACTCGTCAGCACCTTTACAGGGCTCTGACGCTGTTGCACCCCTTTGTTCTATCTAGACAGCTACCACGTTCTGCGATCTACCCAGCCAGGACCGTGATGCCTGACGGTGTCGGTTGGCCAGAGGTGGGAGGCTACTCTCCCGCACTTGGTCCTCTTCTGCCACCTGAGCGTCGGGTTCTACACCAGAGTATCCGCGGCCCCCAGGCCGCTGACGTGGACTATTCGTTGCCTCACTACCAGTTGTCGGGCTACGACTACCTCCACAGTACCTCCTGGGACTGATGTAGTCTTGCTTATTAGTATGAGATGCATTCGCGAGCCTGCGTTCCACCCTTGATGACTTAGTCTATGTACTGAACTCTATGTACTGAACTCTATGTCTGACCCCTTTTGTAAGTTGTGCCGACTACTATGTGGTATCTGTCGTGCCCCTTTCATTATGCATGTTTCATCATAAATGATTCTTGTCTATGCAAATTTCTCAATGCTGAACTACCCCTGTTATATATTAGCAGGATGGTTAGACCAGCTGGTCGTGGTCGTGGCGACAATGCCCCACCACCGCTTGAGTACATGGCTGGTATGGTCCAACAGCTCGAGATGAATCGCCAGTTCATGGAGAATGTGATGGCTCAGTTCCCTCACCCCAATATGAACAAGCAACCAGCCCAAGTGACTCTGCAGGATTTCATGCGCCTCAACCCAACCGTGTACCGCAGCTCAACTCAGCCGCTGGATGCTGATGACTGGCTCCGTGACATCACCTATGAGATGGAGTCTGCTAAAGTAGCCCCTGCCCGCTATGTCACCTTCACTTCCTTCTTTCTGAAGGGACCCGCAGCTCAATGGTGGGACAGCCACAGGCATACTCTGCCCGTTGGGACAATCATCACCTGGCCAGACTTTCAAGCTGCCTTCCGTGCCCGCTTCATTCCTCAGGGGATCATGGACAGGAAGAAGTGTGAGTTCCGCAACCTCACCCAGGGCAACAAAACCGTGGAAGCTTATCAGCGGGAGTTTCTGGACTTGTCCCGCTATGCTGAAGAAGACATTGCAACTGATGCACGTAGACATGAGAAGTTCCGTGACGGCCTTCAAGCTGACATCAAGCTCACACTTCTGGTGCATGACTTTGCCGATTTCGCCACCTTGGTGAACAAGGCTATAAATGTCGAGACTGGTCTGCAGGAACACCAGAGCTCTCACAGGCGCAACCATGACACGGGCTCATCTTCGGGCCCGCCCTCGCAGAAGCGTAAGATATGGATCCCGAACAGCATGTACCGTCCAAATGCACCTGCCCCAAGGCAGACCTATGCTGCACGTCGTCTGCCTCCTCCACCGTCTAGGCAGCCAAGGCTTCCAGCTCCACCACCCGGAGCACCTGTTCCCACTCCCAATAATGGTTTGTGCTACAAGTGTGGTCAACCAGGTCACCTTGCCAGGAACTGCTATCAGAATTAGAACCAGAATCAACTGGCCCTTCCAGCAGCTGGCCGTGGAAACAACCAGGCCCGCAACAACAATGCCAAGTCCTATGGCCGTGTTCATGCCAACCACGTTGATCTGAACAAAGCTCAAGACCAGCCTGCTACCGTGATGGGTACTCTTCTCGTAAATTCAGTACCAGCATCCGTTTTATTTGATACAGGTGCATCGCATTCATTCATGTCAGAAGATTTTGCATGCTTGCACGACATTAAATGTGAGGACATGAACGCTTCGCTATTAGTGCACACCCCTGCGGGCCAATGTCGGACCTCCATGATTTGCAACGACGTCCCCGTTGAAATCGAAGGACTAGAATTCCTTGTCTCTCCCATCGTACTGAAGTCCTGTAGCATTGATCTCATTCTGGGAATGAATTGGTTAAAAGCGCATACTGCTTCTATCGTTTGCGCCACCAAGACCGTCCATCTGCTACACCCTTTTGATGAAATAATAAGCTACAATGCTCGTCTGGTTCAGAATGCCGAGGCAAGGCTCTATGCATTGAATGCATTGAATGCCGCACCACTCGAGGGCATTGAAAACATTCCCTTCGTTCGTGACTTCCTCGACGTCTTTCCTGAAGAACTTCCAGGGATTCCCCCTGCTAGAGCTGTCGAATTCGTCATCGACTTGAAACCAGGCACCACTCCTATAGCCAAACGACCTTACAAGATGCCGCCGCATGAACTCCTTGAGCTTAAGGAGGAAATCGACAAATCTCTTCAAAGTGGTTTCATTCGCCCTAGTTGCTCTCCTTGGGGAGCACCTTCTCTCTTTGTCAAGAAGAAAGATGGGACAAACCGACTAGTCCAAGACTACCGACCTATAAACCAAGCTACCATTCAGAACAAATACCCTCTTCCTCGGATCAATGATCTATATGATCAACTGGTTGGTTCTTCAGTGTTCTCTAAACTCGACTTGAGGTTGGGTTACCACCAGATCCGTGTTCGTGAAGAGGATATCCCAAAGACTGCCTTCGTGACTCGTTATGGTTCATATGAGTACACCGTCATGTCTTTCAGCTTAACCAATGCTCCAGCCACCTTCTCTGGACTTATAAACTATATATTCATGGATTACCTCGACAAGTTCGTCGTGGTTTATCTGGATGATATCCTGGTATTTTCCAAGAATGAAGAAGAGCATGCTGAACATCTTCGTCTTGTGCTGGAAAAGCTACGAGAGCATCAGCTATATGCTAAGTTCTCCAAGTGTGAATTCTGGCTACCCGAAGTAACCTATCTCGGGCATGTCATCTCTAAGGATGGTATTGCCGTCAACCCTGAACGAGTCCATGCTATTCTTGATTGGACTCCTCCGAAGAACGTTAAGCAAGTCAGAAGTTTTCTCGGTCTCGCCAGCTATTGCCATCGATTCGTCGAGAACTTCTCCAAGATCGCCAGGCCTCTGACTAACCTGTTGCATAAGGGCGTCAAGTTCCAATGGAAAGACAAATGTCAGGAAAGCTTCCAGGCACTCAAAGACAAGTTGACTTCTGCCCCAGTACTAGCTCCACCTGATACTAAGAAGGACTTCGTCATTTACTGCGACGCTTCTCGTCAAGGATTAGGCTGTGTCCTAATGCAGGAGCGCAAAGTGATTGCCTATGCCTCTCGTCAATTGCGCCCTCATGAAGAGAACTACCCAGTTCACGACCTCGAGCTCGCTGCTGTTATCCATGCACTGAAATAGTGGCGACATTACCTTCTCGGTAATCGTTGCGAGATCTTCACCGACCACCAAAGTCTGAAGTATCTGTTTACTCAGCCAGACCTAAACCTCCGTCAGCAGAGGTGGATGGAGATTGTTGCAGACTTTGACTTGGGTATTTCCTATACACCAGGCAAGGCTAATGTAATGGCTGATGCCTTGAGCGCAAGTCTTACTGCAACCACCTCCAGATTCACAAAGTTTAGCCCTCACTTGTTGAAGAATTCAGAAAGCTGAACCTCCATATTGTTCCTCCGGGTGCACTCGCTCCCCCTCCTGAGGAGTTTCGCAAGATGAATCTCCGTGTTGTTTCCCAGGGTTCCCTCTATACCCTGGCTGTTGAACCCGATCTCGTGAGCTCCATCAAGACCATACAGGGATATGACTCTGAAGCCCACAAGATTAAGCGCGACCTCAAAGAAGGAAAGCCCTCTTTCTTCACTATTGCTGATGATGGCGCCTTGTACTTCAAAGGCCGCCTAGTGGTGCCGTGTAAGGAGGAAAACCTGAATATGACTCAGAAGGTTATGAAAGAAGCTCATGATACGCCTCTATGTATCCATCCTGGTAGTACAAAGATGTACCAGGACATTCGTCAAAGATTCTGGTGGTCTAACATGAAGCAAGACATTGCTCGCTATGTTGCTGAGTGTGACGTTTGCCGTCGTATCAAAGCAGAACATCAAAGGCCTGCTGGAACTCTGCAACCTATCTCTATTCCTGAATGGAAATGGACTTGGTCACTGGATTTCCCAAATCGCAAAAAGGTAATGATGCTATTCTTGTCGTCATTGACCGGCTTTCTAAAGTTGCACATTTTCTGGCTGTCAAGGAAACGATCACTGCTAGTCAGCTGGCAAACCTCTACATGTCCAGAATTGTCTCGCTTCACGGTATTCCATTAGTGATCAGTTCAGACCGTGGCAGCTTATTCACTTCAAGATTCTGGGCAAGTTTCCAAGAAGCTATGGGGACTCATTTATCTTTCAGTACTGCGTTTCATCCGCAGTCACAAGGGCAAGTTGAACGTGTCAACCAAGTTCTCGAAGACATGCTTCGAGCTTGTGTTATTTCCTTCGGCAAGAAATGGGAGGAATCTCTCCCGTATGCTGAGTTCTCTTATAACAATAGCTATCAAGCTAGTCTGAAGATGGCCCCCTTCGAAGTGTTATATGGACGAAAGTGCCGAACCCCTCTGAACTGGTCAGAAACTGGGGAACGTCCACTCTTCGGTCCGGATATTATCCAACATGCCGAAGAACAAGTCCGCATTATTCACAAGCATCTCAAGACTGCCCAGTCACGTCAGAAGAGTCAGTATGACCGTAAACATAAGGACATGGTCTATCAGCCTGGCGAAAAGGCCTATCTTCACGTTACACCAATGAAGGGTGCTCACCGCTTCGGGATCAAGGGAAAGCTAGCTCCTCGCTATATTGTCCCATTCACTATTCTGGAAAGGCGTGGAAAAGTGGCATATCAACTGGAGCTTCCGTCAAACCTTTCTCAAGTTCACGATGTGTTCGACGTGTCACAGCTCCGCCGATGCTTCAAGGACCCAATCCGAGGAGTGGATCATGAAGTGCTCAAATTACAACAGGACCTCTCCTATAAAGAGCATCCGGTCCGCATTCTTGACCAAGCTGAACGCCGCACCCGTCAGAAGGCGATCAAATTCCTCAAAGTTCAGTGGTCGCACCATTCTGTAGATGAAGCCACTTGGGAACGCGAGGATCGTCTGCGCGAAGAATACCCCGCACTGTTTCCTTCTACCTCTTAAAATCTCGGGACGAGATTTCTTGTAGTGGAGGAGATTTGTAACGCCCGGACAATTATGCTATAGTAAAACTCTGTATTGATGCCACGTCACCTTCGTTACTGTTGCTAATCTTTCATTAGTTCAAAACCGGTCCAAAAATCAAAATTCAAAATATGACAAACAAGAAAAGTTTTCAAACATCAAAACAAAAATGTTCGGGCAGTGCCAAATATTGCATAGATAATTATGGTGAAGTAAACACATTTTTAGAAATGACTAAATACTTTAAAATGAAATAAAACAGAAAAGAAAAATAAAGAAAAAAAAGAAAGAGAAAGGAAACCCCCCAACCCCCCTGGGCCAACTGGCCCAGCTAAACCAGCCTGGTTGGCCCAGCCGGCCCAGCTCCCCGCACCACACCCCCTTCCTGTTCCTCGGTCGCGCACCGCTACAGGGCGCGGTCGCCACCAGACCCGCTCGCCGGCGTCGAGGTGGATAAGGACGCCGACGCCGCGCCCTCTCGGTCTCTCCTCCCACTCGCCCCCTGCTCGCCCTCGGTTCCTGCGCCACTCCCCCTCCCCTCAGATCCACCTCGCTCTCCCCCTCGTTCCCCACCACGACCGAACGCTGCCATGGACCCGCCGTCGTGAATCGCGCGGCCACAGTCATCGCCTCGCCGCGCCTGCGTGTCCGTCATCTCCATCGTCGACCGGTGGCCACAGCTGGAGATCGGAGGCGCTGCTGCAACGCCCCCCTTCTTCCACATCTCCGGTCGCCGCTGTTCTTCCCCAACTCCGGCGACATCCCTCTGCTGCTACTAAGCTACCACGGGCCATCTTGCGTGCCGCACGGTGAGCTCCCCCGCCTCCTACTCCTCCTCGTTAAGCCCCTCACGCCCCGTAGCTACCTCGTCGCCGTTGCCGAGAGCCCGTTGCCACGGATCACCTCACCGCCGAGGCCATGCTCTCCGTCGTGCTCGCCTGAGCACGGCATCGTGTTCCTGGCGCGTCCAGGGACCGAACACACCCGCGCACGTGCTTCCACATGGCCCCTATGCCCTTGCGCGTTGAGCGCCCGAACGCGTTGCCGCCTGCGCTCGTCGCCGGCGTGCCTCCGGTGACCAAATGGTCACGGGACAGCGCCCGTTGCATTCGCCACCTGACACATGTCTCGCCCGGCCTCTCAGTTCACTCGCTAGCGTGCCGCGTCGCCGTTTCCTCTCGCGTCCGACTCCGGTCGTTCGCCGATGAGCTCACCGCGCTCGACTCTGGCCACCTCGGCCTCCGCAACCACCACCGTTCGCTCCGCCGTCGTCTTGCCGTTCGAATGCGACCAGTCCCGCCCGTTTTGGTGGCCTACAAGCGAAACCCGACACTCGCCCACGCCGCGCCGCCGCGAAAACGAACTCGCCGGCGTCTAAACGCCGGCCAGCTAACGTGGCATGCGTGGGGTCCACCCCTGGGTCACTGCCAGTGGGTCCCCGGGGCCCAGTTGACCTGTTGACTAAGTCAACTTGCTGACTGGGCTGGTCCCAACAGCTGACCAGTGGCCCCCCCGTCTTTAAGCTAATTAAATTAGTTAATCTAATTAATCTGGGCTAATTAGTCACTGACTAATGGGGCCCACACTTAGTTAATTCTAAATTAGTTTAAAACAAATCCTGTTTCACCTCTGTCTCAATGACAGGTGGGTCCCACTGGACCTCAGTCAGTTTTGACTCTAGTCAACCGCACTGTTGACTGCTGGCATCACACATACGTCATGCTGACGTCATCCCATACTATTCTGGATACTGTTGATTTAAATTAATTAAATAAATTCCAGAAAATGATTAAATCTTTAGAAAATCATATCTTTTAATCCGTAACTCGGATGAAAATACTTTCTACATGAAAGTTGCTCAGAACGACGAGACGAACCCGGATACGCAACCCGTTCGTCCGCCACGCACTCCTAACATATCAAACTCGCAACTTTCCCCCCTCCGGCTCCTCTGCCCGAAAACGCGAAACACCGGGGATACTTTCCCGGTTGTTTCCCCCCTTCACCGGTATAACCTCATACCGCGTTAGGGCACACCTAGCATCGTTACTTATCATGTCATGCATAGATATGCATCTGTTTGCATGGTATTCATTGTTTCTTCCCCCTCTTCTCTCCGGTAGACTACGAGACCGACGCTGCTGCTGCCCAGTTTGACTATGGAGTTGACGACCCCTCCTTCTTGCCAGAGCAACCAGGCAAGCCCCCCCCCCTTGATCACCAGATATCTCCTATTCTTCTCTATACTGCTTGCATTAGAGTAGTGTAGCATGTTACTATTCGGTTACTCCTATTCTGTTGCATAGCCTGTCATTGTTGCTACAGTCATTGATACCTTACCCGCAATCCTAAATGCTTAGTATAGGATGCTAGTTTATCATCATTGGCCCTACACTCTTGTTAGTCTGCCTTGCTATCTATCGGGCCGTGATCACTTGGGAGGTGATCACGGGTATATACTATACATACATACATACTATACAGATGGTGACTAAAGTCGGATCAGCTCGTTGAGTACCCGCAAGTGATTCCGATGTGGGGGCTGAAAGGACAGGTGGCTCCATCCCGGTAGAGGTGGGCCTGGGTTCCCGACGGCCCCCGACTGTTACTTTGTGGCGGAGCGACAGGGCAGGTTGAGACCGCCTAGGAGAGAGGTGGGCCTGGCCCTGTTCGGCGTTCGCGGATACTTAACACACTTAACGAGATCTTGGTATTTGATCCGAGTCTGGCTACTGGCCTATACGCACTAACCAACTACGCGGGAACAGTTATGGGCACTCGACGTCGTGGTATCAGCCGAAGCCTTCTTGACGTCAGCGACGGAGCGGCGCGCGCCGGATTGGACTGCGTTAACGCAACTTCCTTTGTAATGGAGGTTGCTAGGTCTGCTTCCGGCCGCCCACGCAACGTGCAGGTGTGCAATGGGCGATGGGCCCAGACCCCTGCGCGCATAGGATTTAGACCGGCGGGCTGACCTCTCTGTTGTGCCTAGGTGGGGATGCGACGTGTTGATCTTCCGAGGCCGGGCATGACCCAGGAAAGTGTGTCCGGCCAAATGGGATCGAGCGTGTTGGGTTATGTGGTGCACCCCTGCAGGGAAGTTAATCTATTCGAATAGCCGTGATCTTCGGTAACAGGACGACTTGGAGTTGTACCTTGACCTTATGACAACTAGAATCGAATACTTAATAAAACACACCCTTCCAAGTTCCACAGACAACCCGGTGATCGCTCTCTAACAGGGCGACGAGGAGAGGATCGCCGGGTAGGATTATGCTATGCGATGCTACTGGAGATGCTACTTGGAGATGCTACTTGGAGATGCTACTTGGAGGACTTTAATCTACTCTCTTCTACACGCTGCAAGACGGAGGCTGCCAGAAGCGTAGTCTTCGACAGGATTAGCTATCCCCCTCTTATTCTGGCATTCTGCAGTTCAGTCCACCGATATGGCCCTTTACACATATACCCATGCATATGTAGTGTAGATCCTTGCTTGCGAGTACTTTGGATGAGTACTCACGGTTGCTTTCTCCCCCCTTTTCCCCCCCTTTCCTTTCTTTCTGGTTGTCGCAACCAGATGCTGGAGCCCAGGAGCCAGACGCCACTGTCGATGACGACTACTACACTGGAGGTGCCTACTACTACGTGCAGCCCGCTGACAACGACCAGGAGTAGTTTAGGAGGATCCCAGGCAGGAGACCTGCGCCTCTTTCGATCTGTATCCCAGTTTGTGCTAGCCTTCTTAAGGCAGACTTGTTTACTTATGTCTGTACTCAGATATTGTTTCTTCCGCTGACTCGTCTATGATCGAGCACTTGTATTCGAGCCCTCGAGGCCCCTGGCTTGTATTATGATGCTTGTATGACTTATTTATGTTTTTAGAGTTGTGTCATGATATCTTCCCGTGAGTCCCTGATCTTGATCGTACACGTTTGCGTGCATGATTAGTGTACGATTGAATCGGGGGCGTCACAACTGTACTCTCTGTTGGAGAGGTGCCAAAGTCAAAGCTCCGGAGCGTCACTAAGTGGCTCACCTTATTCTCCCTTTGTCCACTCCCAAGGTATGAGCCTCCCCAACGGAAAGGTCTCATCCACTATGGTTAGCTTCTTCCTTCACTCCGGAGACGGCAAGCTCCAACCCACTTCATAAGACCACCTATACCTCTTCACAAACTTCTCTAAGAAATCACCAACTCAACACCACCAAACAGTCTAAGGCTCTGTTCGGTGTAGAGGTAGGAAAAAGAAAGGAAAAAATAAGTGCACGGGAATAGAACAGTGTGTGAACAAGAAACCTGTGGAGCCTTCAAATGTAGGAATCAGAAAAACTGGACCGTTCGGTTTGCAGGAAAAAGCGTCCTTGAAGCAGCTCAATGTGACACCGTTGAGTACTACTGTGGAGGATAGGCACATTCAGTGCTGATTAGCTGCTCTAGAATTTTCTATTGTTCAAGGGTGATGGCTCCCTTTCACAACTCTCCTAAGCAGCATTATTTTATTCGGCTAGACGGCTAGACTGTCCAAGCTCTGCGCTTAGCCTCGGGCCTCGACCGGAACATGAGGTTTCACTGGAGTTTTTGTTTCCTGTGCAAAGTACAGGCTAACATGACCTTCTGGTGGAACACACCTCCGAGATTCCTTCGAACCGAACGTACTACATGCAAAAATTCCTACGGAAACTGAGCCTCCAAAAGTTCCTCCGAAATTCCTGTATACCGAACATGCCCTAAGAATTGGTGACCACCAAGCGTAATAAACTCACGGACTCTCAATCACACAAATCGATGCGGGGAGCTCAAACCAATGCAACAAATACAAAGCAAGGTCAAGTATTGAATGCTCAACTCACTGTATCAATCTTCACAAGATGCAACTCAAGAAGGTAGGATTGAAGCGAGGGAACAATGAAGGAGATCAACAAAAGGCTCCAAGATCCATCCACCCCCCCCCCCCACACCCAGAGGGAGATAAGGATTTGCGGGGGAGGTGGTTTGTGGCTCGGAATAATGGTAGAAACATGTAAGATTTGCCGGCAAAAGCGATGGGGAAGAATGACCCTTGAATAGCCACCCCGTAAAAGTTAGTTGTTGGAGTCAAACGACACTTCGCTAGACGCCCTCCCGTGGGAACGGGACGTTCCGTGCATGAGAATAAGCTCTAAACACTCGGATAAAACTGTGGTGAACGTTAACCCTTCTGCATGAAAAGAAAAGGACATCACTAACCAGTGAACGTGCATTTTTAAGCAATCCCAGCGAACGCCTAGGGCTGCTAGATCCCGATCGAACGCATGACAATTATTCTGCGCAGCTTTGCAACTTTTCTGCCAATTTTCACACTGTCAATTTTCGCTTCAGAGCATAATAAATCTCTTACAACATCATGGCAATTTAATCTATTTTCACATGACAATTATGGGCTTGCGCTAGAATTTTATGTAAAAATACCGAAGCAAAACTCAAAAAATATAACATCGGTTTTTTAACAATTTCGAAAGGAAAATGTTTTGAAGCGGTTCTTGCCCGTCCATGATCTTTCATTTTTTTCCATTCGGAAGTCCTAAGCTTATTCATACTCGTACGATGACGGCGAAAACGGAGAATCCTAGTATTGCTACATATGGCGTTGCGTATGCTCATTTGTTATTTTCCGAAGAAGGCGACGTATAGTTCGGCAGGTTGTACCTTTCGGTGGCAACGCTGATGCGATTTGGATGCGACCAAAGCCAGTAGTAGTATGGTTTGAAGACAACCCCTCTTCTCGCATAAAATAGGGGCCTGGCGTGATCGCCTCAAGAGGGTCCGTCCAACTTGTCCAACGCAGAGCTCGCCACTGCTGACCAAGATTCCAGGTGCCATTGTGTCCACTCAAGTCCATCAATGACGTCTCGCCCAACCGTGGTGCTCATCCCGAGCTGGGGATCCGGCCACTTCATGTCCGCGCTCGAAGCCGGCAAGAGGCTTCTCGCCACCGGCCGGGGCGCCTTCACGCTGACCGTGCTCGTCATGCACGCGCCATCGGAAGCAATGGCGTCGGAGGTCCAGGGCCACGTGCGCCGGGAGGCAGCTTCCGGCCTCGACATCCGCTTCCTCCAGCTCCCCGCCGTCGAGCACCCCACCGGCTGCGTGGACCCTGTTGAATTCGCGTCCCGGTACGTCCAGCTCCACGCGCCCCACGTCAAGGCGGCCATCGCGGGCCTGGGGCCGTCGTCCCGGGTGGCCGCGGTCGTCGTCGACCTCTTCTTAACTGCCCTATTCGACGTTCTCCACGAGCTCGCCGTGCCCGCGTACGTGTACTTTTCCTCCCCCGCCGCGTTCCTGGCGCTCATGCTGCGCCTGCCGGCGCTCCGCGAGGATCTGACGGGTGCCGGGTTTGAGGCGATGGAGAGCACGGTGGACGTGCCCGGGCTGCCGCCGGTGCCGCCGTCTTACATGCCGGCATGCCTTGTGAAGGCGAAGATCCAGAGCTACGACTGGTTCGAGTACCACGGCCGCCGCTTCATGGAAGCCAGGGGCGTCATCGTGAACACCTCCGTCGAGCTCGAGGGCTCGATTCTCGCGGCGATCGCGGACGGCCGCTGCGTCCCCGGACACCCTGCTCCGGCTCTCCACGCGATCGGCCCGGTGATCTGGTTCGGCTCGACGGACGACGAGCAGCCCCACGAGTGCGTGCGGTGGCTCGACGCGCAGCCGCCGGCTTCGGTGGTTTTCCTCTGCTTCGGGAGCATGGGGTCCCTCGACGCGGCACAGGTGAGGGAGGTAGCCGTCGGCCTGGAGCGCAGCGGCCACCGCTTTCTGTGGGTGCTACGAGGCCCGCCCGTTGCCGGCACGCGGCTCCCGACGGACGCGAACCTGGACGAGGTGCTCCCGGAGGGGTTCCTGGAGGCGACCACGGGGAGGGGGCTGGTGTGGCCGGCGTGGGCGCCGCAGAGGGAGATCCTGTCCCACGCCGCCGTGGGTGGATTCGTGACGCACTGCGGGTGGAACTCCATCCTGGAGAGCCTGTGGTCGGGCGTGCCGATGATCCCGTGGCCGCTGTACGGGGAGCAGCACCTGAACGCGTTCGAGCTCGTGGCCGGCGTGGGCGCGGCGGTCGCGCTGGAGATGGACCGGAGGAAGGGATTCTTCGTGGAGGCGGGCGAGCTGGAGCGAGCGGTGCGGAGCCTGATGGGCGGCGCGTCGGAGGAGGGGAGGAAGGCGAGGAGGACGGCCGCGGAGACGAGCGCCGCGTGCAGGGAGGCCGTCGGCGAGGGCGGCTCGTCGTGCGCCGCGCTGCAGAGGCTCGTGGGCGAGATTTTGGTTTTGCCGACGGAGGGAGACGATTCCAGCTAGCTATGCAGCAAGTGCCGTGGTGCGCAGTGTATCCACAAAAATGCTACACGTACAGGCTCATTCTACAGGTTTTTACAGGTTAAGGACCATTCGCTCTTCTAATTGGCCCCCCCTGATTTTCACCGGTGGGCCCGTGCATCTTAATCAATCCTCGGCCAATCACTATTAAGCAACCTGTAAACCTCCTGTAAAACTCCGTACGTCTAGCAAAGCTCGTGTATCCATTCCGCGAGTCGCTTTCTTCTGTGGAACCATCATTCGGCTCCCCGGCTCCATTTGCATAGCAAGAAACCATAACGTTCAGATAAGATTCAGACCAGCCGGCGGCCAAAGCCAAAGGAAAATAGAAACATGCTATACAAACCTAAAAGTAACTCTAGCAGACCCTTTATATGGCCCTGGTCCGTAAAATAACCGCCAGTTTATGGTTTTGGACGTAAAAAACGACCCGAACAGAACCCTTATAAGCATCCGACCCTTCAAAAATTTTGAGGCCCGCACGGCGCGAATGTGGTTGTTCCTGAGTTGCCGTTGGCCCGATCGGCTCAACAAGTGGGCGGGTTGGTGGTAGCGCACGACAACGGGGGGCCCGCGAATCAGGCCACCCAGTCGCGGCTCCCCGAGGCGGTTCAGCAGGTGGGGTTGGTAGCTGCTGTGGGTGGGGCAGAGGAGACGGTAGAGGTGTCACCTCCGGATGCGAGACATCTGCAGTGTGTGGCGGAAGAGGTGCCGGCTCAATCATTGGCTTCGACTCGGGAGTTGGAGGCGTGCATGGTTGGCTTGGGCATAGAGGATCTGGGTAGTCGGTCGGTGCGGCAGGCCAATCCGCGGGCCCAGGAGATTGCGAGTGGAGACAAGGGGGCCTTGGGGGAGGAGCCATCCTCGGCGCCCCAGTTGCCAGTGGGGGACACCTCAATGATTGGGACAGAACCACCGGCATGCGTGGATGTGCAGCGACAAGTGGCTAGTTCGGAGGAGGGGGTGTTGGTGCAGCGACAAGTGGGAGCGCTCATGAGTTTGAGCCTGGGCAGCTGATTCCCGACGTTACTTCAGACATGCAATAGAGGGAGGAGATCAGGAATGGTATGACACCCCAGGAAGTTACTGCATTTGGCAAACTCAAGTGGTTTTGCAACGCTTTGGTGAGGAAGCTTGCACCACTGTTCCTTTTGGAGGTCCAATCTTCCCTCCGACCGGATGCGGAGCCGTACACACCACGACATGCTACGAGGAGTGCTAGGAGGGCACAGCCAGCCAAGACGAAGGCTTCACAAGCGGAGAATGTTCTAATGCGTGCGCTGGGTATCGTGCCAGAGGACTTGGAGGGCCATGATGACAATATCGCGGAGTTAGCAGAAATCTTTGAGTCACCACTCAGAGCGCAGCACATTCGGGTCATTGCGGCCCTGTTTGGCAAGGAGATGCCACCGGCGCATGAGAGGGGCGCCAGCGCGTCCGTGGTCTTGGGGGCGGCTTGAGTTGTCGCTGGCAAGATGGGTGTGTTCCTTGTCTCCTATGGATTGGAACCCACATGTACTCTCTTGGAATGTGAGGGGCCTTAATAACCCTGCAAAAAGAAATGTGGTTAGGGAGTTTGTAATAGATGCGAAGGTGAACTTGGTGTGTCTTCTAGAGACGAAGCTAGATGTACTCGATAAATATTTGGTGATGCAATGCATTGGGCCATCTTTTGATGGCTTTGCTTATCTGTCGGCGATCGATACGAGGGGTGGTATTTTGCTTGCTTGGGATAGTTCATACATGGAGATAGACAATCTAGTCTGGGACTCAAACTTCCTCATGGGGCACGTGTGTAACAAAGATGGATGGGATTGGTGGTTATCCGTGGTGTATGCCCCCCAAGGGGATGAGTTGAAGATCAATTTTCTGGTGGAGTTGCAACATAGAAGAGATATTTGCCCGGGACCATGGATGGTTCTTGGAGACTTTAATATGATCTTAAGAGCGGAAGAGAAGAATAACACCAATCTCAATAGATCCATGATGAGGAGATTCAAGGCATTTGTGGATAATAATGAGCTCAAAGAGCTATACATGCATGGAAGGAGGTTCATGTGGTCTAATGAGAGGGAGAACGTGGTGATGACCAAGATCGATTGTGTTCTTGTCTCGGTGGATTGGGAGCTCTACTATCCGGATGTTTTGCTGCAAGCTCTCTCCACGAACATCTCGGACCACGCCCCGTTAGACCTTTCTACGGCGGCCCCGTTTTGTGCTAAGAAGAGGTTTAGGTTTGAATTGTACTGGACTCGGCTAGAGGGGTTTGAGCAAGAAGTTCAGGAAGCCTGGGTGTGCGCTAAGGAGATCACTGACCCGTTTAAAAGATTGGATGCTTTGTTGAGGAATACGGCGGTGGCCCTACAAGCCTGGGGACAAAGGAAGACGGGGAACATAAAGATTCAAATTGCCATCACCAATTACGTCATCCTCGGACTTGACAAAGCTATGGAGACAAGAGTCCTGACTTGGTTGGAGAGATGGTTGAGGAGAACCTTAAAACACGCTATGTTAGGGCTGGCCTCTCTCCAACGTACGATTGAGAGGCAAAGATCGAGGCTTAAATGGATAAAAGAAGGTGATGCGAACACGAAACTCTTTCAAGTAGTGGCCAATGGACGGAGGTGTAAGAACTTTATAATCCACATTAGACATAACGGTGAGCTGATCACGGATCAAGGAAGGAAGGAGGAGATATTCTCGGAGGCTTATGAGCGGCTTCTTGGGCATGCCACTGCCCGGGAGGTGGAAGTTGATCTCGACTTTCTTGGCTTGGAAGGGATTGACTTGTCGGAGCTTGATGGTATATTTACGGATGAGGAAGTGTGGAACACGATTAAGGAGATGCCACCGGATCGGGCACCGGGACCAGATGGTTTTATCACGGCATTTTATCAAAAGGCTTGGCATATCATAAAGAAGGATGTGATGGCAGTGATTATGAAGCTCTACGTGGGGGATGGCCGTGGATTTGGCAAACTGAATCGAGCACACATCATGCTCATCCCAAAAAGCCCGAGGCGGAGGAGGTGGGAGGCTTCAGACCAATTAGCTTAACCCACAGCGCAGCCAAGTTGTTCGCAAAGATGCTTGCAAACCGTGCGCGGAGAAGAATGAAGGAGATCGTTGAATTTAACCAGTCCACATTTATATGTGGGAGACATCTACATGATAACTTTCTCCTGGTTCATCAAGTTGCCAGGAAAATTCATGCTTGAAAGGAAGCGGGTGTGTTCTTGAAGTTGGACATCTCTCAAGCATTTGACTCCCTTGCCTGGCTGTTCTTATTTGAGGTGATGCGAAGGAAAGGGTTTGGTAACAAGTGGTGCCAGTGGATTGCCATACTTTTGAGGACCGCAAGCACTAAAGTGATCATGAACGGGGTGCCAGGTAGAAGCTTTGTGCACGTGAAGGGTTTAAGGCAGGGGGATCCAGTTTTGCCTCTTCTCTTTGTGATAGCCATGGATGTTTTGTCGATGATGATGATGATACGTGCTGCGAGCATGGGAGTCTTGAATCCTTTCACTGGCATTGCTCCTCACCAAGCCGTGTCAATCTATGTTGATGATGTGGCTTTGTTTGTCAAGCAACGGGACCTGGATCTCTCACTCGTTCGGTCGGTGCTTACGGTGTTTGGGGAGGCATCGAGTTTGAAGGTGAACTATCACAAATCAATGGCATTTTGCTCCATGGTGATAATGCTGACAAGGATCGTGTGGAATCGGTGTTGCAGTACCGGGCTGCAATTGGCCATCAGGAAGCTCACACGGGCTGAGTGACAGGCCATGCTGGATCATGCGAAGAAGTTTGCGCCGGCTTGGCAAAGGGGGCTGATACATCGGCCGGGTCAGCTAGTGCTAGTCAAATTGGTTACTGCGGCCAAACCGATACACCACTTCATGGTTGCGGAGGCTCCTGGATGGGTGTTGGAAGAGATCGAGCAATGGATGAGGGGCTTCTTCTAGGCCGGTAAGGAAAAGGCCAATGGTGGGCAATGCCTGATCGCTTGGGACACGCTGTGTAAACCTACTTGTTTGGGTGGCCTAGGAGTTCGGAACCTGCAGATGCAAGGGCTAGCACTGCAGGTTAGATGGGAATGGTTACGAAGGATGGATCCAGAGAGGCCGTGGCAAGGGCTGCCGATGATGGAGGACAGAGATGCCCGCGCGGTGTTTGATAGCCTAGTTAACATCTCGGTGGGGGATGGCACCAATTTATTGTTTTGGCGGATCCATGGATCCATGGATTCTCGGCCAAGGATATTGCACCATTCATTCATGCCAAGGTGGAAACGAGGACGATAAACAGGAGAACGATGGCGGATGGCTTGGAGAATGGGAGGTGGCTATTAGACATATCGGGTGATCTCAGCTTTGGTGATCACATGCAACTCATTCATCTCAACTTAGCTATGAGCACGGTACAGCGTGACGCCTCTAGTCAGGATTCCTTCTCATGGCCTGCGGATCCGTCGGGCCTTTATACGGCTCGGTCGACATACCAATGACTTTTTCTCGGTGCAGTTACGGTGCCTTATGCCGCTTGCATCTGGAAAAGTTGGGCTTTGCTCAAGTGCAAAATCTTCACTTGGCTGGCGGTGCAACATTGTATTTGGACCTCGAATAGGCGAGCGAGGCATGGGCTGCAAGATCGGCCTTCGGCATGTTACACGTGTCTCCAAGAGGAGGATAATGCGGAGCACATCTTGGCCCTGTGCGTGTATGCAAGGGAAGTGTGGCATATCATGTTTGATACTTTGGGTCTATAGGCAACCATCCCAGACGCGCATGATCACCTGTTGGATTGGTGGTTGACGCAGCGAGCTAGATGGAGTAGGAGTTCCAAGAGGGGTTTTGATACGATCGCTATTGCAGTTATTTGGGCGCTATGGAAACAGCAAAATGCGAGAGTCTTCCACAGGACCAACCAGCAGTTGAACGGTCTGGACCTGGCTAGTGCCATTATTGGCGAGTTCAAGGAGTGGAAGGCGGCAGGCCTAGGAGGAGGAGGTTTTAGTGGTTTCTGTGAGAGAGCAGGCTTAGGCTAGCTAGGGGGTGTGTGGGTGTGTTTGCCTAGGGTGTTTGCTAGCATTCACCCCTAGGTTTCTTGTACATTGGCTATTCTGCTTTCTTCTATAAAATTAAGGCACGCTCTTGCCATGCTCTCGAAATTTTTTTTGAGGGGTGCGGTAAATCGACCCCTCTGACCCGCGAATATCCAGTCCCTCCCCCCACCCCGTCGGTGCCCTGCATCCCGCGGAAGCGGTTGGCGGGAGGGACATTTTAGCATGCGCGCTCCCCACTCACAGCTGCCCACCACCCTGCCTGCGATTCCGACTATTTTCTCCAGTGGAATCGCGCCGCCGGGCCGCACTACGCACGGGTCCACTCGCCGACGCCCCGGATCCGCCGAGCCGAGCCTATCCGCCGCCGGATCGACCACCACCCGAGTCGCCGCCCGCGTCGGATCCGCAGAGCCACCCCTGGTCGTCGCCGCTCCAGTGAGCCCCTTGTAGCTCCACCTTCATCGAACTCCGGTGATGCGAACTCGAATGCGTTTGTTTTGTAGATGGATTTGAGCCTGATATGTCTCCAACGTATCTATAATTTATGAAGTATTCATGCTATTTTATTATCATTCTTGGATGTTTTACAACCATTTTATAGCAAGTTTATATCATTTTTTGGGACTAACCTATTGACGCAGTGCCCAATGCCAGATGCTGTTTTGTGCTTGCTTTTTACATCGCAGAAAATCAATATCAAACGGAGTCCAAACACCGCAAAACTTTTTGTTGATTTTTATGGACCAGAAGACATCCAATGGGCCAGAGCAGCACCTGGGGGGGTGCCCCGAGGGGGGCGCAACCCACCAGGGCGCGCCTGGGCCCCCAGGCGCGCCCAGGTGGGTTGTGCCCACCTCGGTGGCCTCCCTTACCCCCTCTTCGCCTATAAATCATCAAATATTCCAAAAACCCTCGGGGTAACCCTAGATCAGAAGTTCCGCCGCCGGAAGCCTCTATAGCCACGAGAAACCAATCTAGACCCCGTTGCGGCACCCTGCCGGAGGGAGGAATCATCACCGGCGGCCACCATGATGAGGAGGGAGTAGTCCACCCTCGGGGCTGAGGGTTTGTACCAATAGCTATGTGTTTAATCTCTCTCTCTCTCTCTCTCTCTCCCTCTCTCGTGTTCTTGAGATGTCACGATCTTGATGTATCGCGGGCTTTGTTAATATAGTTGGATCATATGGTGTTTTCCTCTCTCTATCTTGTTGTATGAATCGAGTTTTCCCTTTGAGATTTCGTTTTATCGGATTGAATACTTTTATGGATTTGAGAACACTTGATGTATGTCTTGCGTATGAATACTCGTGGTGACAATGGGGTATCATATTGATTCACTTGATATGTGTTTTGGCACTCAACTTGCGGATTCCTGAGGTGACATTGGGGTAATCTATGCATAGGGGTTGATGCACGTTCTTATCTTTGTTTCTTCGGTAGAAATCTTGGGGCACTCTTTGAATTTCTTTGTGTTGGATTGAATATTATGAATCTGAATTTGCTTTGGTGTTATTTTAGTATGAACTCTTAGTTAGATCAATCGGAAAGAATAGCTTGGTATTATTTTAGTACGAACTCTAGGATAGATTGATCAGAAAGAATAGCTTTGAGGTGGTTTCGTACCCTACAAACAATTCCATCTTTTGTTCTCTGTTAGATAAGAACTTTGGAGTGATTCTTCATCGCACTTTGAGGGATGGTTATATGATCCAATTAAATTAGCATTGTTGAGAGATTGCACTAGCGAAAGTACGGACCCTAGGCCTCATTTTCAAGCATTGCAATACAGTTTGTGCTCACTTTTATCGTTCGTTACCTTGCTGTTTTTATTTATTCAGATTATAAAAATATATTTCTACCATCCATATTACAATTTTATCACCATCTCTTCGTCGAACTAGTGCACCTATACAATTTGCCATTGTATTGGTGTGTTGGGGACACAAGAGATTTCTTGTATTTGGTTGCAGGGTTGTTTGAGAGAGACCATCTTCATCCTACACCTCCCATGGATTGATAAACCTTAGGTCATCACTTCAGGGAAAATTGCTACTGTCCTATAAAACTCTACGCTTGGAGGCCCAACACGGGTCTACAAGAATAAAGTTGCATAGTAGACATCAGAGCCCTACCCAACAATTTTTTCTCGAGGATTCATCCTCGTCCGATGACTCAGGCATGGAGTCCATGCTCGAGCGCCATCGGTAGCAGATGGTGGTGGTGGTCCTGACCATGAAGGAGTTCAAGGATCGAACCCGCAAGAGACAGTGAAGATCAACCGTCGGCCGTCTTTGCACCCCTCGCAACCGCATTCTTGGGAACGAGATGTTGATGCAGGACTACTTTGCGGACAATCCTACCTATCCGCCACACCTCTTCCAGAGAAGGTATCGAATGAGTGGACCCCTCTTCATAAAAATTATGCAAGCTTGCGAGGCCAATTCTCGGGATTTTACTTAAAGGAGAAACGTCGCGGGCTTGTTGGGTTTTAGTGCATATAAAAAAATCTCCGCAGCCATGCGGGTGATTGCATATGGAATTCCAGTTGACTATGCTGACGAGTATCTTCGCATTGGCGAAGATACTATAATTGAGTCAGTACGTAGGTTCACCAAAGTGATCATCCGTGTCTTTGGTCCTGTCTATCTTCGTGCACCCAACGAGGAAGACACCAAAAACTTGATGGCAGCAAATGAGAAACGAGGTTGGCCTGCATGCTAGGAAGTATTGACTGCATGCATTGGACTTGGAAAAACTGCCCGAAGGCATGGCACGGGCAGTATTGTGGCAAGTCTCGCAATGCAACAATTGTGCTAGAGGCTATTGCATCCGAGGATTTATGGATTTGGCATTGCTTTTTTGGTATGCCGGGTACTCTCAACAATATCAATGTGTTGCAACGGTCTCATTTGTTTGCTAGACTTGCTAATGATGATGCTCCTGCTTGCAACTTCACGGTGAATGGCCATGAGTACACAAAAGGGGACTATCTTGCAGACGGTATTTACCCTTCTTGGTGTACATTTGTGAAGAGCATCAAAAAGCCCAAAACTAGAAAGCATATTGAATTCGCAAAGGTACAAGAGGCTGCCCGAAATGATATTGAAAGAGCCTTCTGGGTTTTGCAATCTGGATTTGCCATTGTTCGTGGTCCTGCTCGTTTTTGGGACAAGCCAACCCTAAAGATCATCATGACATGTTGTGTGATTCGTCACAACATGATCATCAAAGATGAGAGGGACATGAACTTGGAGTTCTTCTATGACTAATGTCGGTAGCCGTGTCAAAGCAGCTAGAGACCCTGATCGCTTACAAGCATTCCTTCAAACATACTGACAGATTGAAGATGCAAACACCCACCATCAACCTCAGGAGGATCTCATTGAGCACCATTGGCAGAGGCATGGTCAAAGTAATTGAGCACAATTGACAAAGGCACCGACCAATTTTACATTCATTTCATTTAATTCATGTGTGGTCGGTATCATTTTTGTAATTTGGACAATTGTTGTATTGAATTATTAGTTTACTTCGATGTTTGAATAATTATTGCAATTTGGATTCATAATATATTCACACTTTATGTTATTTAAAATCATATTTATGTGTGACATTTGAGCTATGTGTCAATTTCAGAAAACATGTTTTGCAGGCTCGCGCGGGCTGCGGCGGAACATACCCCGTTGATACGTCCATTTTGCATCATGTTTTCCTACTGTTGTTTATGATATTTTTATGCATAATAATGCTTTTTGGAGTAATTCTAATGACTTTTCTCTCATAGTTTGCAAGGTACAGACAAAGAGGGAGAATTCCGACAGCTGGAAATCTGGACCTGGAAAAGCTACGTCAGGCTACCTATTCTGCACAACTCCAAACAAGCTGAAACTTCACGGAGGATTTTTATGGAATATTTGATGAATATTGGAGAAAATAAGTACCAGGGGAGGCCCACTAGGTGGGCACAACCCACCTAGGCGCGCCAGGGAGCCCAAGCGCGCCCTGGTGGGTTGTGCTCACCCAGGCCCACCTCCGGTGCCCATCTTCTGGTATATAAGTCATTTTGACCTAGAAAAAATAAGGAGAGGACTTTTGGGATGGAGCGCTGTGATAGCCTGGCTTATTAGGGATGATAGACTACTCATATCAATAAGGAATTCCTTCTTTTCCGGGAGCCCATTCAGACAGAACTCCAAAGTTAAGCGTGCTCAGCTTGGAGTAGTTTCAGGATGGGTGACCGACTGGGAAGTTGCTCCCGGGTGCGCACGAGTGAGGAGAAAGTGCGCAGAAAAGACTAGTATTGATCTGTGGGGCCAGTCTAGATCCCGCCAGGAGTAACGACCACCGGCGGGTGTGTCCGGGGCGTTACAAGTTGGTAATCAGAGCCTTCCCCGACCTTAGGAGCCCCACTGCTTGATCGTTTTTAGCGGCCGAGTTGTGTCTAGAAAAATGTTTTGAGTCATTTAGGATTATATATATCGGAGAGTTAGGAATTCTTTTTACTCCTCAGTCTCTTCATCGCTCTGGTAAGGCATCCTGACGTAGAGTTTTGACTCTTCTCTTCTCAAATTTCACTAATTTTTTTTAGGATCGCGCGGGTATCTTGGAATCGTTCCGATGGTTTTATGATGAGAACATTGTCTTGGTGCCTCCTGTCAGGGGTTTAGTGGAAGTGTCCCGGGGAGTTGAGCTCTGAGGTGTTGTCGCCATAATTTTTATCGTTGCAGTTCTGGAATACCTGAGTTTAGTACGCCGACATCGAAAATCTCTTTTATGCAGTTCGTTGGTGAGATAACCCCGATAACCCAGTACTGAGGTGAGTACGGGAGTATTGCCATGACTCGTATAACGGATGCTTTTCGAAGGTTGAGGTACACGATGTGTTGACGGATGGATACAGCTGGATGTAGGGATTGTTAGTTTGGGTGAGATATATTGCTTCCCCTGTATCCCCAACACCTGATTGCATAACCGGAAAGTTTCGGGAGTTTATAGGTGGGATTCAAGTAGCTCTAGCACTTCTTCCCGTAGATATTTGGTTTGTGATTGGGTAATCCTTACCACTTATTTGTTCCATTCATACCTTGTTTTTATTTTCATTCATCAATCTCTTATCAAGTGGCTTCTCACCTTAATGGACGTGATGTTTACTTTGGAATTCATTCGTTCATCCCTGTTCGAATGTTTATTGTGAAGACTATATGTTGCAATTTCTATCCGTTGATTCAACTTGTCTATCTGTCTATCAAGATGCTAACGGATGTCACCCTCTTCAGGATGGCTCCGCCAACGCGTCAGAATCCGGAACGCAGTGATGGGAGTCAGGCGAACCCTCCACCTCCACCTCCGCCTTCGGAGGCATGGCAAACTTTGATGGCAACCACTAACGCCAACGCTCAGTTGTTGATTCAGCTGATGCAAGAGCGTAACCAAGGCCAAGGCAACCAAGGGAATCAAGGGCAAGTGCAGTTCTACCATCAGCCTCAGTTTCCTACCCTCAACCAGTTCCTTGCAAATCAGCCAAAGTCTTTCAGCTACTGTGCCGAGGCCACAGACGCCGACGATTGGCTCGTGGATATCAACAAGCATTTCGAATGCAGCAATGTCAGACCTGAGGACTACATCAAGTTCGCGTCTTTTCAGCTCAAGGATCAGGCAGCTGATTGGTTCCAGCAATACAAGGATTCCAGAGGAGGTCGAGTGATTACTTGGACTGATTTCTGTCGGGACTTTAAAGCTCACCACATTCCTACCAGTGTTGTCGAGAGCAAGCGTGAGGAGTTCCGCAATCTCAAGCAAGACAACATGTCAGTGTACGAATACAACAAGCAGTTTCAGAAACTTGCTCGCTTCGCTAAACAAGACGTTCCTGATGAAAAGAGTATGATCTATCAATTCAGAGGTGGCCTTAGAGAGGATCTGCAATTAGCTCTCGTTCTTGTTGAGCCTACTCAGTTTGATCAATTCTACAATATGGCCCTCAAGCAAGAAGGTGCTCAGCTCAAGTGTGAGGCTTCAAAGAAGAGAATCAGGGATGCAGTTCACTCTTCTTCTTCCTCTCAAGTGGCAGCAAAGAAGCAAAAGTTCTACCTTCCTCCTCCTCCGTTCCGTCAGCCTTATCAATAGAAGAACTCAGGTGGTCGTGGATCTTCCCACCCACCCAACCCAGTCTACCAGAACAAGTCTCAGCCTCAAGCTCCAAGGTCAAATGCTCCTTATCACCGTCCGCTCTCAGAGGTGACCTGCAACAAGTGCCAGCAAAAAGGTCACTATGCGAACAAATGCTTCAACCAAAGGCGCCTTCCTCCTCCTCCTCCTGTGAGGTCTTCAAGCAATGCAGTGGTCAAGCATAATCCCAAGTCTGCAAAGGTGAACATGATGAATGCAGCGCAAGCAGAGGAATCTACTGATGTGATAATGGGTAATCTCTCAGTTAATGATATTCCTGCAAAAGTCTTATTTGATACCGGTGCATCGCATTGTTTCATGTCAACACCGTTCTTTACCAAGCATGATTTCACTTCGGAATATTTGGATAGAACTCTAGCAATTGTTTCCCCGGGCAAGCACATGAGTTCTCGTTTGATGGTTCCAAATGTCGGTATCAAGATGGGCGACTATAAATTTCTGTCTTCTCCAGTTGTTCTTGGTGACTCGGATATTGATCTAATTCTCGGGATGGACTGGCTTTCTAAGCACAAAGCTCAACTTGATTGTGCTGCCAGGCAGATTCAATTGACACACCCTTCTGAGGATGTTATCATCTATGCCGCTCGTGACGAAACCATTCGGTTGTTTTCTCTCAATGAGAAGGGCGAGTTGGATGCTATCTCTCAGATTCCAGTTGTTTGTGAGTACCAAGATGTCTTTCCAGAAGAGCTTCCGGGTATGCCTCCTCATCGGCCAGTCGAATTCGTTATCGATCTTGAGCCTGGCACTGAACCCGTTTGCAAGCGTCCTTACAAGCTTGGACCCAAGGAGCTGAAAGAATTGAAGAAACAGCTCGATGAACAAGAGCGTCTGGGTTTGATCAGACCGAGTTCATCTCCATGGGGATGTGGAGTTCTTTTTGTCCAGAAGAAGGATGGTACGGACCGACTTTGCGTCGATTACCGTCCATTGAACAAGAAGACAATCAAGAACAAGTATCCACTTCCCAACATCAATGAGCTATTCGAGCAACTCAAAGGTGCTAAAGTATTCTCCAAGCTTGATCTCCGTATGGGTTATCATCAGATTCGCATTCATGAACAAGATATTCCCAAGACAGCATTCAGAACAAGCTATGGTTCTTATGAATATACTGTCATGTCTTTCAGCCTTGTCAATGCTCCTCCAACTTTCTCTCGAATGATGAACTTTATCTTCAACCCCTACACCAATGATTTCGTCTTGGTGTATCTCGATGATATTTTGGTCTTCTCCAAGAACAAGCAGGATCATGCCAAACATTTGCGATTGGTGCTCGACAAGCTCAAAGAGCATCAATTCTATGCGAAGTTTTCCAAATGTGAGTTCTGGCTTGATGAAGTTCTTTATCTTGGTCACATCATCTCCGCCAAGGGCATCGCTGTTAATCCCGAGAAGGTGTCTTCAATTGTGAATTGGGAACCTCCTAAGAATGTCAAGCAGCTCCGCAGTTTTCTCGGTCTTGCAAGCTATTGTCGAAGATTCGTTGAGAAATTCTCCAAGATTGCAAAGCCTCTTTCCAACCTCCTCCAGAAGCATGTCAAGTATGTCTGGACGCCTAAGTGTGATGTCGCTTTCAACACCCTCAAAGAGAAGCTAGTCACAGCTCCTGTCTTGACTCCTCCTGATGAATCCAAGCCATTCGAAGTTTTCTGTGATGCTTCCTTGCAAGGTCTCAGTGCTGTGTTAATGCAAGAGAAGAAAGTTGTGGCCTATACCTCTCGTCAGTTGAAGCCCAACGAAAAGAACTACCCCACTCACGATCTCGAGTTGGCGGCAGTTGTCCATGCATTGATAACATGGATACATCTCTTGTTGGGAAGGAAAGTGGACATTTTCACCGATCACAAGAGTCTCAAGTATATCTTCACTCAACCCAACCTCAACCTCAGGCAAACTCGATGGGTCGAAATGATTCAAGAGTACAATCCAAGTATTGAATATACTCCTGGCAAGGCGAATGTGATTGCAGATGCTCTAAGCAGAAAGGCTTATTGCAACAGCTTAATTCTCAAGCCTTTCCAACCGGATCTTTGTGAAGCTTTCCGCAAGCTGAATCTTCAAGTTGTCCCTCAAGGCTTTCTTGCCAACCTCATAGTCTCTCCTACTTTGGAAGATCAAATTCGTGAGGCACAACTCCTGGATACCATGGTGAAGAAGGTGAAACGTGGTATTGACAAGGGCATTTCCAAATACAAGTGCTATCGCTTGGATGACAAAGACACTCTTTTCTTCGAGGATCGAATTGTGGTTCCAAAAGGCGATTTGAGAAAAGTCATCATGAATGAGGCACACAATTCCCTCCTATCCATTCATCCTGGTAGTACGAAGATGTACCATGACCTCAAGCAGTCGTATTGGTGGACTCGAATGGAGCGAGAAATTGCTCAATTCGTGAATGAATGTGATGTCTGCAGAAGGGTGAAAGCAGAACACCAAAGACCAGCTGGTCTCCTCCAACCTCTTGCTATTCCGGAATGGAAGTTTGATCACATCGAGATGGACTTCGTGACTGGTTTTCCTAAGTCCAAGTGTGGAAATGATGCTATCTTCGTTGTCATTGACAAGCTTACTAAAGTGGCTCATTTTCTTCCTGTCAAAGAATCTATCATAGCAGCTCAGCTGGCAGAGCTATACACCTCCAGAATTGTCTCCTTGCACGGTATTCCACAATTGATCTCTTCAGACCGCAGAAGCATCTTCACTTCTAAGTTCTGGGACTCCTTTCAGAAGGCCATGGGCACCAACATTCGTTTCAGCACAGCTTTCCATCCTCAAACAAGTGGCCAAGTCGACCGAGTCAATCAAATCCTTGAAGATATGCTCAGGGCTTGTGTCATTTCCTTTGGCATGAAGTGGGAAGATTGTCTTCCATATGCCGAGTTCTCCTACAACAACAGCTTCCAAGCAAGTTCGGGCAAGGCCCCATTCGAAATTCTCTATGGCAGAAAGTGCCGTACTCCTCTCAATTGGTCCGAGACAGGTGAACGCCAACTTCTTGGCAACGACTTGATCACATAAGCCGAAGAAATGTGCAAAGTCATTCGTGAGAATCTCAAAGCCGCGCAATCGCGCCAGAAGGGCTATTATGATGACAAGCACCGTGATGTGGCTTTTGAAATCGGAGACCATGTCTACCTCCGCGTCTCTCCAATGAAAGGCACTCGTCGCTTCGGTATCAAAGGGAAGCTTGCCCCTAGATACGTGGGCCCTTTCAAGATCATTGGCAAAAGAGGCGATCTCGCCTATCAACTTGAGCTTCCACCCAACTTTGCAAACGTGCACGATGTGTTTCACGTGTCACAGCTTCGCAAGTGCTTCAAGATTCCTGAACGCACTATCAACTTTGAAGAAATTGACCTCCAAGAAGATCTCTCTTATCATGAGCACCCCGTTGCTATTCTTGAAGAAACCAAGCGCAAGACTCGCAACAAGTCAATCAAATTCCTGAAAGTGAAGTGGTCACACCATTCCGACCGAGAAGCCACCTGGGAGCGCGAGGATCACCTCCATTCCGAATATCCAGAGTTCTTTCAGTCCTAGATCTCGGGACGAGATCCTCTTGTAGTGGTGGAGTGTTGTAACACCCCGGATGTAACTTTCCATATTTGTAACTCCAACTCTTGCCATTTTCGGCATTGTGATATGATATTCCCTCCGTGGTTGGGTTTTGTCTTTTGTTTTGCATTTTGTTCATGTCATGCATCTCATATCATGTCATCATGTGCATCTCATTTGCATACGTGTTCGTCTCATGATTCCGAGCATTTTCCCCGTTTTCCGTTTTGCATACCGACGCTCCCACATGCACCGGCGCACCCCTCTTGTCTCTTTGTCGTGAGTGGATGTTGAAAATTCTCGGAATGGACCGAGCCTTGCCAAGTGGCCCTGGTATAGCACCGGTAGACCACCTGTCAAGTTTCGGATCATTTGGAGCTCGTTTGGTACTCCAACGGTTAACCGCACTCTCGCAAAGGCCTCTTTTGAGTTGCAGCCCAACACCCCTCCAAAACAGCCCAATAACCCATCTAAGTCACTTCCATGCTCTCCGTCGTCGGATCATGATCGGATGGGCGAAAACCGCACTCCATTTGGAGCCTCCTAGCTCCTTCTACCTATAAAAACACCCCCTCCCCCGAAATCCCGGGTCAAATCCACCCTAACCCTAGCCCCGCTCCTCTCCGCGCCGCCGGACACGTCCGGACGGTGCCGGACGCGTCCGCCGCCGAGCCCGCAGCCAGCCAGG